>NC_025996.2:94208168-94252298 GCF_000442705.2 Elaeis guineensis
GATCGACGGTGAGCATGCTACCACCCAGTTCACTGCTCTACTTCAATCTGTTTCCAGAGCACTGAACGTACTTGATTCTATTAGACTCACCCTTTCTGTTCAGTCCCTAGCATCTCAGCGTTCTCAGCCACCCAGTTCATCTCGTTCTCTTGCTCGTGCCAGAGGCAGACGGGGTAGAGGACGCACTTCTGATCCATCATCTCCTCACCCTATATCTGATGACTCCGATCATTGACTTATCTTGATCTTTACTAGATCCTAGGTGTTAGTGTCTTGTTCTAGGATCTATACCTTGGGGCTATGTATTAACAATTAGCTGGTTAAATTTTATTTTTAAGAACTATGTATTGAAACAATTATGATATTAAAGGAATCATCTTTTACTATATTTCTACCTCTTTGTAATGATCATATTTTGGTTATATATTTTCTTCTTGTTGAAATATTGTCTTCTCCTTGTTGTTGTTTGCTGTTGATAATTGCTATATTAAGGGGGAGCAAACATTTGTGATATACTCTAAAAGGGGAGAAATTAAAGAATATTTTGAAAAAGGAAAAGTTAACTATGTTTGATGATGTCAAAAAGGGGGAGAAATTAAACAAAGACAAAAAAATTGAAAGCAAAACCCTAAATTATGAGAAAAAGGGGGAGAAATTAAACAAAAACAAGAATTGGAAGATTAAACCAAACTTGAGAAATTAAACCAAACTTGAGAAATTAAACAAAAAAATTGGAAGATTAAAAAAAAATATTGGAAAACAAATATTGGAGAAATTAAACAAAACTTTGAGAAATTTGGTATCGAAATTTGGTATCAGACAGAAATTAAACAAAAAGCCATCCATCAAAAGCAAAATCATAAGTACAATGCAAATAAGTATTTTTTTTATGCTCTGATATATTTCAAAATTCAAACTTGCTCTGATACATCTTTTAAAATTTTATTCACCTTGATACATCTTAAGAAATTTATTTTACTCTGATACACCCTACAATTTCTTTTAACTTGCTCTGATACATGATAAAATTTAATCTGATACAGTGTGAAGGTTTCTCTGATAAATTATAACATTTGCTCTGATACAGTGTGAAATTTTCTCTGACATTTGCTCTAATACAGTGTGAAATTTTCTCTGATATATTATAAAATTTTCTTGCTCTGATACATTGTAAAATCTTTTCTGATAACATTGTAAAAAATTATTTTTCTTGCTCTGATACATTGCAAAATTTATTTCTCTTCTCTTGCTCTGATATATCTTGAACTCAAAATGATCTAATACCCTTTTCAAATCTTTAAGAAAATGGACAAACTATTTTTGCATTTATATTACATGCCAAAAGAATCATACTCTTTCCAAGCATATACACCTATAATGGATTCTTTTGAAATTAATGCATTAACATAAATATTTTTGTTCAAATATTTTGTCATCATCAAAAAGGGGGAGATTGTTGCTCTTAGATTGATTTTGATGATTACAAAGAAGATTGAAGGGATACAAATAATTTTAAAATGAAAAAGTCCTTATGCTCTTCAAGGGTAAAATCATAATTTCACTAAAATCTTGATTTGATAGTACCATTTGGTAGAACAAATGATTTGAAATCTGTTGGTGAAAATTTTATTGTGTTTGGACTTATATTTTTGAAGTTATGAAGGTTTGAAGTGCATGAGTCGACTCATGAGTCAACTCATGGCACTATGAGCTGAATGGCACGCAAAAAATTCCCATGGCACGCTGGATTTTTGACTTGGCACGACCTGTGAGTCGACTCATGAGTCGACCCACAAGGCATGAGTCGACTCATGAGTCGACCTCTGCTGATTTGAGCCGAAAAATCCAGAAATCAGACCTTCTGGTCTGTGCAACAGAAGTCGACTCATGAGTCGACTCCTGATGCATGAGTCGACTCATGAGTCGACCCCTGCGATGGAAAATATCAGCAACGGCTATTTTTTTGCCCGTTTTAATTGCCATTTATGCTACCTAAAATTGCTCTAACGGCTCTTTATCTACCTAAATTATTTTCTTTTGCTTCTAATGCTACAAAATGCTTAAAATGGTGAAAGAAATTGCAGATTAAATAGCGGATCAAACGTGAAATCAAAAAAAGAGAAGAACAGAAGAGAGGATCCGAAATCTGCAAGAAAAAGCCTGAGATCAACGAAAAATCCAAAAAAAATAGAAGAGAGGATCCGAAATCTGCAAGAAAAAGCCTAAGATCAACGAAAAATCCAAAAAAAAAAAGAGAGAGGATCCACAATATACCAGAGAGATTGTGAAAGAGAAAAGCCAGAGCTTTCAAGGAGAGAATTCTTCACGCCTATTGTTTCAACCTTGATCTAGAGATCGTTCAAAGCTTTCAAGAGATCTTCAATCAACAATCAACCTCTTCTCAAGCATTCAAGCGTTCATCCACTTTGAGAAAATTCGAAAAAGGGGTTCTTCATTTGAGTAAAGCTTTTATTGTTATATTCGCTCATTTAAGGAGCTGTTATTGTATTAATTTGTGCTCTAAATTTTCTTACTCTTTGTGAGTTTTTGTTCTTGTTTTTGGAGGATTTTCAAAATAAGGAAAGGTTGATCCGAACCTGAAATCGGAGTGTTTTGGGTTTACTTGTACCCGAGAAACAAGTGATCTAGCTTGGATAGCTAGTGTCGGAGTTTCCGACGTTTTGTATTCGGGTTGAATACAAAGGATAGTGGATTGAAATTCTCAAGTAGGATCTTAGGGAGTGGATGTAGGTGCAAGGTTAGCACCGAACCACTATAAATCCTTGTGTTTGTGGTGTGCTTTATCTCTTCACTTTATTTCTTTATTATATTCTTGCATTCCTGCCTTAGGGAATTAATATTGAATTAAAGTCTTTATTTTGTTCTTCATAAGTAATCTGTTGGGCTTAAAATTTTTTAGAAACCCAATTCACCCCCCCTCTTGGGTTGCATAGCTGGGCAACAGCAAGGCTGCCGTCGAGGGGGCCGGCAGCTCCGAGGAAGACCTGGGGGAAAATCCCTTCAATAATAGGGATTTAATAAAGAGGCTGGTCGAAGCATGCATTCTGCCCGAGGTCATCCAAAGGATCATCCTTGCTGATCCCGAGCTGCGGATCTGGGACTCTCTGGGATCTTTCCTCGAAGTAGGTTAATTCACTTTTTTCTCCTTCTTGCTTCTTTACTTAATTTATTCCTTAGCCTTTATATTGACTTCCCGACCTCTCTTGCAGATTGGACACCAGCTTGTCGCCAATGTCGAGGCAGTGAAGATCGCCAAGAGGGAGGCAGCTCAAGCGGAGGAAGGTCGCCTGGCTGGGGCCGCCCGCCTCGAGGAGAAAATCATCGAGGTCCTAAGTCTCTAAGAGGTGCTGGAAAAGGAGGGACAAACCTCATCCGATCTGAGGACCGCCTTGAAGGAGGAGAGAAAGAAGGCTGAGGCCGAGGTCTCCGAATTGAAGGTGCAAGTTTTCGAGTTGAAAGCGCAGGTTTTCGAGCTGAAAGCACGGATCCCGTCCCTAGTCTCGGAGGCAGGGGCCTGAGCTATAGAGGAGTTTAAGGCCTCCTCCGAGATGGAGGATCTACAGGTCCAGTTCGGTCAGGATGCCTTCATCAAGGGCTTCAAACTCTGCCAAGAGAAGGTGGTTGGAAGGTTTCCTGAACTGGATCTCAACTTCCTCCTCCAGCTGGAACTTCGTCGACCACTGCGGCCGCTGCTGTCGATCTTCCGGGGATGCCGAGTCCCTCCACTTCTGCCCCAGAGGTTCAGAACCTCTAGCTTTGTATTTTTCCTTTGTGGTGACTTTTCTTCGTTCTCCTGTACTTGAAAATTATTTCATCAATGAAATCGAACTCTTCTTTACAGAGGGCCCCCCCTCTTTTTTTTTCTTCTGTATTCTTTTCCTTCTCTTTTGTCTTCTTGTACTAATTTGAGTCATGGTGCTTTTGTCTCCCAACGACAGTGCCCTGTCGAAGCTCTTCCCCTACCATAGGGGATTCCTCTAAAGTTGATGATCTGAGACCTCAGAAGGGAAGTTCGTCAGTTGATGAGAAAATTCAAAAAGCTGGAAGATGAACTTCATCGGCTGAGGAAGAGCCATTCGGAAGTCACTGCAGAGGCTATTCGCTTTCAGGACCTCCACAGAAAGGGTCTCATGGAATACACCCGGAGGAAGGCTGACTTTGTGACAGAGCTTGAGGAACTCTGAAAATGTGCCAGTGATCGATCTTGGACTCAGGCTTCCAAGATCAGCTCCCTTGAAGTTGAGTTGGCGGCCGCACGGGAGAAGATCGGCCAGTTGGAAGAGAGCTCGTTCTGACTCACAATCCAAGCCGACCGTGATCGAGACTGGTCGAAGAAGTTCTCCGACCTTCAAAAGCAGCTGCAGGATGCTGAGACGAACTACAACGCCTATCGAGTCGGCTGGAGCGGGCAAATAGAGGACTACCGAAGGAAGCTCCGGATGATGACCGACGAAGTTGCCTGCCTTTGGAGGTAGTTGTTTGAGAGAGTCCAGCTTGCCTCTGCACAAGGCTTCGATGAGCTCCACTCTTTGAGGGAGACCATGGCAGAACTATCTGTGGCCCTTGGGCGGGAGGAGGCCAAACTACAGTGGCTGAAGATTCAGCTGGTCCAAGAGCAGCAGGCGGTCAAAGATGCCAAGACGGAGTTCGAGGTCCTGAGGAAGAGGCTTCGAAAGTCGGAGGACGAGAGCCAGCGGTTCCACTAGATGTACCGAGATATACTGCTGAGAAAGATGGAACTAGAGGAAGAAGTCAAAAACTTAAAGCAATCCCTAATAAGGACCGAAATCGAGAGCTCGAAGTCGGAAGAAGCTGGGCTTCCTTAGAGCTCCTTTCTTCTTCTTTTTTTTTATCTTTCATCCTTTCATGTATTCTTTTTTTTTTCTTGTCGTTTCTCTTTTTGGCCTTCAAGGCTTTGTAATGTATACTTCACTAATGAAATAAAAAGAAAATTTTTTATTACCTTGTCCATTCTGGTATTGAGTTGTCATTTATCGAACTTCTTTTATCTTTTGTCTTGTTCGACGCCGTCGTTGTTTGAAGGTTTTCGATCGCCATCGTGTTGATTTGCCTTTTTGGTTCATAACCGTAGGTCTTTTCGAGGTCATGAGTTTGATGCTTTCTCCCGATGCTCGAGCTTGGGGATCCGAACTTCTCGTTACTTTGAGGAAGGCAATTTCTCCTCGGCCTGTGTTGAGTTCCCTCTTAGTGACTGAGGGTTTTTTAATAGGAGTATCCTTCCTCATTGAGATGAGGTCTCTTGGATCTTTGATGTAGTTTATTTTTCACTTATCACTGATGTAGTTCGTCGCTTTCCCTTTTCATCTCTTTTTTTTTTTTGTGTTTGAGTGAGGATTTTCCCTCAGCTCTTAATGGGGTCGTGAGAGCGTAGAGGAGCCGTTGAGGAGGCTTTTCTCCTTGTCTGGTCTTGATCAACTAGATCTTTGTTTGCGTTAGGATAAGGTTCTCCTCTTATTTTCGACAGTCAATTTTAGCTCATGTTAGGATGAGGTTCTCCTTCTGTTCCTAACAGGGCTGTGGGGGCACGTAAGGGCCGCTGCAAGGGCCTCTCCCCCCATCCGATCTTTAAGTAATCGGACCTTCAACTTTGCTCATGTTAGGACGAGGTTCTCCTCCTGTTTCTAACAAGGCTGTGGGGGTACATAAGGACCATTGCGAGGGCCTCTACCCCCATCCGATCTTTAAGTAACCGGACCTTCAACTTTGCTCATGTTAGGATGAGGTTTTCCTCCTATTCCTAACAAGGCTGTGGGGGCACATAAGGGTCGTTGCGAGGGCCTCTCCCCCCATCCGGTCTTTAAATAATCGGGCCTTCGACTTTGCTCATGTTAGGATGAGATTTTCCTCCTATTCCTAACAAGGCTGTAGGGGCATATAAGGGCCATTGCGAGAGCCTCTCCCCCCATCTGATCTTTAAGTAATCGGGCCTTCGACTTTGCTTATGTTAGAACGAGGTTTTCCTCCTATTCCTAATAAGGCTGTGGGGGCACATAAGGGCCGTTGCGAGGGCCTCTCCCTCCATTCGATCTTTAAGTAACCAGGCCTTCGACTTTGCTCATATTAGGATGAGGTCCTCCTCCTGTTCCTAACAAGGCTATGGGGGCATATAAGGGCCGTTACGAGGGCTTCTCCCTCCATCTGGTCTTTAAGTAACCGAGTCTTTCACTTTGCTCATGTTAGGATGAGGTTCTCCTCCTATTCCTAACAAGACTGTGTGGGCACATAAGGGCCGTTACGAGGGCCTCTCCTCCCATCTGTTCTTTAAGTAACCAGACCTTCGACTTTGCTCATGTTAGGATGAGATTTTTCTCCTGTTCCTAACATGCTTAATTTCGACTGAATGAGGGAGTTACTTCCTGTCATTATAAGCTCATGCTAAAAGGATAAATATATAAATATAAAACTTTTATTTAAGGCAAAGCTATTGGTAATACATTCATAGATTTTTCGAATCCTATAGCCGCGAAAGGTTTGCTCTCCATCGGGGTTCTCCTGAGATGGAGTTGATAATCCCAATCGGAGGCCGATATTTAGGCTGCTCTTCCCTCCTTGGCGGCTCTGACTGCGACAGGGCCCTAGGCCGGTCTTCCCTACCTTCAGGTCGGCATCGAATGAATCTGTCAAGTCGACCTCGTCTGATGAGCTCCTCGATCTCGTCGCAAAGCTGAATACACTCCTCTGTGTTGTGATCGTGGTCGCGATGATAGAGGCAGAACATGTTAGGATTGGGCTTTTTAGGGTGTGTGTGCATCCTTTCTGGCCTTGGTAGCTGCTCCCTAACCTCCATCAACACTTGAGTTTTCGATGTGTTGAGAGGGGCGTAGCTGCAGAATCTTCTCAAGGGAGAGCTCTGCGGAACTCTATGGTCTGGGCTCCACTGCCTACGAGTTTGGGGAGGAGTCTGGGCATGCTTGTGTCTGGAGGAAGTTCGAGAATGTGGCCAAGCTTCCCTCGGCCTTTTTTCAACTGCGGGCTTGCTGGAGTCCCCCGCCCGTCGCTCCTTTGCAGCCTCCTCATCCTTCATCTTGAAGGCTTCTTCTGCTCGGGCATATCCTTCGGCCCGAGCCAGCAAATCAGTAAAGTCCTTGGGATATTTCTTTTCCAGGGAAAATAGAAGATCGTTCTTTTAAAGATCGCCCTTCAGGGCGGCCATTGTGACCGATTGGTCCAAGTTTTGGACCTCTAATACGGTGACGTTAAAATGGATGATGTAAACTCGGATGGATTCTCCCTCCTTCTGCTTGATGTTGATAAGGGACTCCGAGCCTCTCCGGAGATGCCGACTGCTAACAAAATGAGCCACAAACTGGTGGCTCATCTGATCAAAGGAGAAGATAGTATCCGGCTTCAGCATCGAGTATCAGTTCCTTGCTGCTCCCTTCAAGGTAGATGGGAAAGCTCGGCACAGGATGGCATCTGACGTGCCATGGAGCAGCATCATTGTCTGGAAGGCCTCCAAGTGGTCAACCGGATCCGAGGTCCCATCGTAGCTTTCGAATTAGGGAAGCTTGAAGTTTGGCGAGATCGGTTCCTGCATGATCGTTTGAGAGAAAGGAGGGTCAGTACAGATGTCCTCACCATAAGCAGGGGGAGTGTGGCGGAGCTCTTCGACCCACCGGTTCATCTCCTAGAGCCTTCAATCTAGGAGGTCCTCTCGGCTGCGAGTCTCGAGGGTCTTCTAGTAGAGTGGAGGTAGGGATCCTCTGGGAGTGAAATCATAATCAGACTGAGGGCTCTCCACCCTCGGATTCCCCTTTCCAGGGAAGACAGGGCGACTGGCCCAAGTGGCCCACCCTACTGCTGGATTTTGGAACTCCGACAATGCTCTTTCCAACCGCACTGACGCCTGTGGCTGTTGCTGCTGCTGCTGCATGGCCTGCACTGCTTCGGTGAGGCCTCTGACCTGCTGAACCAATAGGTCGAACTGCTCCATGCTGATTGTCGTTGCCGAAGGAGGAGGAGGAGCCTGAAAAATTGGAGGTGAGGTCGGAGCCTGAGATCTGACCGCAGAGGCCGTGGATCGCCTGGTGGATGCCTTTTGGGAAGGCATCTTATGGAGATCTAGTAGGAGAATGAGAAGAGGATGTCAGAGAAGATGACCGGAGGCAGTCCCGTTGAGCACTCCTTTAAGAACAAGGGTACTGAGAAGACACAGCATCCTTCCTCTAGTGCCAATTCTGTTGGTGCAGAATTTTGTCGAAGCTGGAGTTGCTGGAGTTGAGATGACCGCGGCCGCCGTCGGGACCTGCAAGGAAAGTCTAAACCAGAGTTGGGGGTGCTCCGGCAAGACCCTCCGACGCTCAAGTCAGTACTCTGCTTCAACAGAAATGGAGTGCTCGAGTAAAAATTTTAGCAAAATTTTGAGATAGAGTTTAGAGCTTAGAGAAGAACATATCTGGGGTCCCTTTTTGTAGATGGGGAGTGTAACTGATTGAAAACAAAAAACCCTAGAAGAAGACCCTCTTCTTCTTCTTCACATTTTTCTCTCTAGACACCCTAACTTGCATCTTTTATATCTCTACGACTAAAAGGTTTTTCTCTCTAATTTTTGGATGGAACAAAGGTCTCTTAAATCTCTATCTTCTCCTAAAATTTTATAAAGAAACTCATTTTATACAGAGAGATATGATAGAGTCTTTATCTAGATCAAATACCTAGTCAAGGCTTATCCAAACATGGCAAGTTAAGGGGCGCCCAATTCTTGAGCACCTCCTCCATATTTTCATGCATGGATCACCAGCAAAGGGTGCACAATGTGTACCCTAAAAGCTACAAAAATTCCAAAAAAAATTTGGATAAATTCGGTGCAACATTGAAAGAGTTTTGGATTTCTAAAACTCTATCTCATAGAATTCGAAATCCAAACTTATTCCTTTTTGATTTGATCCAAACCACCTTCCATGTAAGAAAGAAGAGAGGAAACCTTTTGTGAATATGGGAGAGACCTGGGAGAGGGCTTTTATCGCACAAAATAAGTGGAGATTGGCATTGAATAAGAGAGAGGGCGTGGGGAAGGCTTATGTGGCGCAAGGTGGAATCCTAGTCTTACTAGGATTCTATCTTATGACTTGTTTTAATTTGATTTTCCAAATCAAATCAAACCAAAATTATATCAACCTAATTAAAATAGGTCTTAACCCAATTAAAAATCTAATTTAATCAGATTAAATTAGATTTAAATCTAATTTAATTTTCTAATCAAATTAGAAATTAGATTGACCCAAGTCCTAGTTGAACTAGGACTAGTTTTTCCTTGCACTTGGCTTATCCAATAAACCAATTGGACTTGATCCAATCAAGCCCAAAATAAATTTAATTAAATCATATTTAATTAGACTTAATCTCAACCCATTGACTTAATCAAATTAAGCCAATTAGCAATCGAATTGCTAATCGATCCTCCTGCAACACTTGCACTGGGTTAAATGTCAATCGTATTGATCATTTAACCCTAGAACGATTCTTAATCATTGATCAACCATCCGATCGGATCATGAACTCTAATGTGTGTGACCTCATAGGTCCAAACCTAAGCCGGTAGTACAGAAATAAATTTCTATACCAATCAAAGTGACCATCTAGCAATGGTACCCGACGACCGGATAGGTCGAATGTGTAGAACAACATCCTTAGAACCCATGCGGATATAGTTTTCATATAATTCATCCCTTGACCAAAATGATCATAGGACACCCCAGAGTTCAACTATCAACTCTGATCAGGTTGTCCACATTGTATTTCAAAATATCAAATCCATCTGATGGATTACCCTGGCCAAGGTTTTGCTAAATTGAAATACAATGACTCATTCTTCTCCAACTCTTGGAGTGGTCAATCCCATCTCGATTACACTCCGACTTTGCAAGTACTTGACTGTGCCCAAAAGCCTTCCATCTTTGAATTAGAAATTCAGTTAGTCCAGTACCAAAGCACAGTGAGTTGCTTGCAAGTCACTGAGGCGATCTCAAGTCTAAGGGACACTTATACCTATATCCCATCAGAGACATTCTCGACAGCAGAATACTCTAGAGTTGGTCACGTTCAATGATGATATATCCTTACATCTCACCTGTATGCCATACCAGTGTCTCCACACTCCTTAGTTAAGAGGACAACCAACCCATATGGCTTACAGCGACCTATGCTCGATAGAAGCTGTCGTCCTTATTAACAGCTTATCATTTGGTCGTGAACAGTTTTAAGGATTAATCGATAAATTCTCTCTTTATCGAACTTAAATAGTCCTAAGGACTTCATCATAACAACGGAGTTCATTAGAAGATGAAAGCTTATGATGAAGATGCCAAATATATTTTATTTATTAACAAATCAATTACAATACTTGGTTGCTCAACCGTCAACAGCTTGACGATTGGCTTTTTGGGACACATTTTTCAACAACTCCCACTTGTCCTAAAGCCACTTGACACAGTATCTAATACCCATCTTCGACTTGTGGTTGTCAAACTCCTTTATCGCTAGGGCTTTAGTGAAGGGGTCGGCTAGGTTCTCCTTTCCGTCGATCTTCTAAAGGTCGATGTCACCTCGATCCACGATCTTCTGGACCAGGTGGAAGCGGCGCAAGATGTGCTTCATCCGCTGATGTGCTTTGGGTTCCTTCGCCTGAGCTATGGCACCAGTGCTGTCGCAGTAGAGCAGGATCGGACCATCGAGGGAGGGTGCTACTCCAGCTCGTTGATGAATTTTCTCAGCCACACAGCTTCCTTCGCGGCATCCGATGCTGCGATGTACTCCGCTTCACAAACAGAGTCCGCCACAGTATGTTGCTTGGAACTCTTCCAGCAGATGGCTCCACCATTCAGAGTAAAGATATAACCCGACACGCTCCTGCTGTCATCATGGTTAGATTGGAAGCTAGAGTCTGTGAACCCCATAAGTTGCAGATCTGACTCGTCATAAACCAACCATTGGTCCTTAGTATTTCTCAAATACTTAAGGATGGCTTTAACCACTTTCCAGTGATTTTCTCCAGGATCAGATTGGTATCTACTCACTACTCCTAGTGAGTATGCCACATCTGGTTTTGTACATGTCATGACGTACATGATAGATCCCACGGCTGAAGCATATGGGACTCTATTCATACGCTCTCTCTCTTCAGGAGTTGTCGGACAATCCTTCTTAGAGAGAGAAATTTTTGGCCTATCGGTAGATAGCCCTTCTTGGAATTCTTCATGCTGAACCTCTTCAGCACAGTATCTATGTACATGGACTGGGATAACCAAGCATCCTTTTAGATCTATCCCTATAGATCTTCATCCCTAGGATGTAGGATGCTTCACCCAAGTCCTTCATGGAGAACTGTGATGACAACCAAACTTTTATTCCCTGTAGTGCGGGGATATCATTCCGATTAAGAGAATGTCATCCACGTACAAGATAAGAATACCACAACTGGACCATTTGCCCATTTATAGATGCAGGGCTCTTCTCCATTCTTAATGAAGCCATATGTTTTGATCACCTTATCAAAATGCATGTTCCAACTCCGAGAAGCTTGCTTCAATCCATAAATGGATCTCTGAAGCTTGCACACCTTGGACTCATCTGTGGATGTAAACCTCAGGTTGTATCATATACACCTCTTCAGTCAGCTCTCTATTCAGGAAAGCTGTCTTCACATCCATCTGCCAGATCTCATAATCCAGATGGGCAGCTATTGCAAGCATTATCCGAATGGATTTGAGCATTGCCACAGGAGAAAATATCTCATCATAGTCAATACCATAATGTTGACGATACCCCTTGGCGACCAGACGGGCTTTATAGGTCTCCACCTTTCCATCTGCGCCTTCTTCCTTTTGAAGACCCATTTACACCCAATGGGTTTAACCCCTTCAGGTGGGTCAACCAATGTCCATACATCGTTGACCTTCATGGACTCCATTTCGGATTTCATGGCTTCAAGTCATTTCTCAGAATCAGGTCTCTGCATTGCATCCATATAGGTGATCGGATCCTCATTATTCTCATCAAGTTCGATGGGATCACTATCCCGGACCAAAAAATCGTAGTATCTGTCCGGCTGACGTGGTATTCTACCGGATCGCCTTAATGGTGCAGGTATATTGGGCTCCAGATCTGATCTAATCATATCCGACTCAGGTTCAGCTATTGGTGTCGGTCCTTCTACCTGTTGAACTTCATCAAGTTCAACCTTAGAGGCAACGGTTCCTTCACCAAGGAACTTCTTTGCTAAAAAGATTGTCTTAAGGCTGACGAACACCTTTTGTTCATCAGCATGGTAGAAAAAATATCTTTTGTCTCTTTGGGGTACCCTATGAATGAGCATTTGTCAGACCTAGGTCCAAGTTTGTCTGTGACTAATCATTTGACATAGGCCGGGCACCCCCAAACCCTAAGGTGTGAAAGTGTTGGCTTACGTCCCATCCATATCTCATATGGAGTCTTAATTACAGACTTACTTGGAACCCTATTTAACAGATAACAGGCTGATTCGAGTGCATATCCCTAGAAGGATATCGGCAAGCTAGCAAAACCCATCATGGATCAGACCATGTCTAACAGAGTCCGATTCCTCTTTTCAGACACACCATTATGCTGTGGTGTTCCTGGAGGAGTCCATTAGGAGAGAATTCCTTCTCTCCTAGATATGTGAGAAATTCATTAGAAAGGTATTCTCCTCCTCGATCAGATCGAAGAGTTTTAATACTCTTCCCAGTTTGTTTTTCTACTTCACTTTGGAATCGTTTGAACATTTCAAATGAATCCGACTTATGTTTCATCAGATAGACATATCCATATTGGGATAGGTCATCCGTGAAAATTATGAAGTAGAAATATCCACCTCTAGCACTGGTGCTCATGGGCCCGCATACATCAGTATGTACTAGGCCCAAGAGCTCAGTAGCTCTCTCACTTTTTTCAGTAAAAGGTGACTTGGTCATTTTACCAAGAAGACAGAACTCATAGGTTGGAAGTGATTCACAATTACTGACTTCGAGGATTTCCTCTTGAGTCAACCTGTTTATTCTATTCTTGTTTATATGACCTAGCCTACAGTGCCATAAGTAGATATCTGACACACTATCTAATCTAGGGTACTTGTCAGTAGAATAGACTCTTATCAGGCTTGATCTTTTTGGTCTGGCACTGCACAGATGTCCCAGCCTGAACTTGCACCTTCTTCACTTTCTTCTTCTTGTTCTTCTTCCCTTTCTTAAAAGGTCAAGAACCAGAAGACGAACCTCCCACTAAGTTCACCGACTCCTTATGGAGTTGGTGATCTTTCTCAAAGTTTTGAAGCAACCCCAGTAATCCATGGTAGTTTACTTCAGGCTTTGTCATTCTATAATGAGTGAGGAATGGGAGATAAGACTTGGGCAGCGAGTTCAGTATTGCATCTTTCCCAAGCTGCTCATGCAAGAAAAAGCCAAGCTTGCTCAATCGTTCCATCAGCTCGATCATGTACAATACATGATCAGTGATAGAGGCACCATCCCGCATTTTGGTGTTGAAGATGGCACAACTAGTCTTGTGCCTCTCCACGTCATCGGGTGTGCCAAAGGCATCCTCCAACACTTGAAGTATGTCCTTTGGCTGAGCCGTCTCGAATCTGCGACTGAACTTGTTGCTCATAGCAGCCAGCATGATACAGCGCACCGTGGTCCGATCACTGAGCCACTTCTGGTAAGTGTCTCTGACTGTTCCACGTGCATTGACAGCTGACTCCTCATGTGCAGGATCCATTATCACATATAGGATCCGTTCATGCTCCAGGACTATTTTCAACTTTCAATACCAGCTACCGAAGTTGGGTCCCACCAACTTATCATTGTCCAACAATGATCGGAGCGATAGGGAAGTGGCCATATTTGCACAAAGGAGAACCATAACCTAATTAGTAATTGATTCATTAAACCTAAGGATTTGGACTTTAATCAAAAGATTTCTTCTACTATTTTATTCGAATTGGTAGCCTCTACCTCCAATTCGAAGAATTACCCTAATTCCTTAGCGGGTACTAGAATCCACTTAGACTGCACACAAGCCCAACTTTGGTTGGTCAACCCATGTACATCTAAGGGTAGGTTCATAACCAATTGTTTCTCTAAACAATTTCTAGTAATTTTAATTTTGCCCCAGAAACCTAATCAGTAGGCTTTGGCCTCCACTGTAAGGATCCGGTTAGGTCCAACCATTAACATGATCATACTTGGTATATCTAACCAATGAATGATTAAGCCCAACTTTGGTTGGCTCACCTAACCACCATTAGAGAGACACTTCCAAGTCATCATATGATGAGTGATAATTCCATTAGTCAACAAGCACCAGGCCTTTGGGTCTGCAATGATTATTGAGTTAATGGACTCATTATCAAACACCTTAATGGGAGGCTATGACTCAGTTATCTCCATAACTTTGTCATTTTAAGGACCTAATAATTTTAGAGGATTTAAATAATATAGAGGATGAGGTCAGACGAACCAGCTTATCATGATCCTCCCACTGGCTTCACCAAGTCAGCTTAAGGGAGACCATTAAAAGGGCTGGTCTAGGAGCACCTAAATCAGTCACACTGATTTACCTAGCTGACATGGGTCAGCTCGAATAGTCAAGTGATCCGATCAAAATATAATTTCACCAAGAGGCCAGGTAAGTTCGATCAGTGGGAGGGTCTGCCAAAGCTTGCCTTAGACACCATCAGAAATGGCCAGGTAAGCGGGCTCTCAATTAAAAACCACCGGTCTGGTTTACCTTAGACACCAACTAGTTTAATTAGTTTTGATTAGATCAACCTAACAGTTCGTGCTAGACCGCTTAGCCAAGAATCAAGTCCATTTGGTTCTCGTTAAAGATATGGACTTGACCAACTACAACTATTGTAATTGATCTAGAGAATCCTTGACCTAATCTAAGACAACAATTGATTAGATTTAGTCAATTCTCTAATTAAGTCCATCTTTAATCTAACCATAGGTCTAACCCAATTAATGGACCTAATTCCCACTAACCCATTAACCCAATGTGTTATGATTTGTGTCTTAGGTTCTTCAATTTACAATCCTAGAACCTAATCAAACAACTTCTTAATTCTTAATTAAGTTTTGGGCTGAGGGTTGGGTTTGGCTTTTCAAAAAATAATTTTTATATTTATAAAATAATTTTATAATATGATTCTACAAACCATATTGCATGTTTGATTCATAATCAAGATACAAGTGAAATAAACATGAAACTACTTTAGATCTAATCTAAACAGGTTCATGTAATTGAAACAGTTTCAACTTTAAACAATTTCTTTGCACAAAAATTATTAACAAAGAGATTTTATTTCAGATTTAAATATCTTTTAAATCTAATAAATTATAAATTTAATCTAGATCATATCTAATAAATTTATGATTAAAGATAGATCTACACAAACTAGGACAACCTTTGCACTGTAAGGGGTAAACCTTACAGCAGGACAATCTTGCAGTTCGAGATTGATCTAAAATTTTAATTTTAGATTTAATAATCATATTATAAATTAGATCTAATCTAAAAAATAATCTAAACATGTATAAATAATCATGTAATAAAGAACCTGGGCTCTGATACCAATTGTAGGAACCAGATCTAGGGTTTCAGGGTTAGATCTTGAAACTTTTTCAAGATCATACAGCGGAAGACTAAAATAAATCAAAATTTATTTTCTAAAATCAGATAATTCCTAGATATAAGATCCTATTACATGATTATTACATAGCATTAAATCAAAAATTAAAATATATAAATATAGCATGAACTACATGTTGATCATATCAACATGTTTCTATACCACATCTAATGTATGTATTAAACAATAGATCAGATCTATTACCTTGCAAGTTAGACGCTCTAACCTCGCTGATCCGGGCTTAAAGATGATGTTGTAAGCCGCACATGCATCCGGCCTCTAGGAGTCATCCACATGAGCCCACGAATCTCGATCAGAAGTCCTGCTTCAGGAAATCAGCATAGTATGCTAGTACTGCACTGATCCTTCTTTGATGGTTGATCAGGTGCCTTCTTCTTCTTAATTTGGACTCTTCCAAAGATGGAAAGTAAAAGAAGGAGTTTCAGATCTGAGACACTCTCAGGAAACTCAAGATGGAGGGAGGAAAGATATGAAAATAAAAAACCCTAGAAGAAGACCCTCTTCTTCTTCACATTTTTCTCTTTAGACACCCTAACTTGCATCTTTTATATCTCCATGACCAAAAGGTATTTCTCTATGAATTTTGGATGGACCAAGGTCTCTTAAATCTCTATCTTCTCCTAAAATTTCACAAAGAAACTCATTTTATACAGAGAGATATGATAGAGTCCTTGTCTAGGTCAAATACCTATTCAAGGCTTATCCAAACATGGCAAGTTAAGGGGCGCCCAACTCTTGAGCACCTCCTCCATATTTTCGTGCATGGATTACTATAAAAGGGTACACAATTTGTACCTTAAAATCCATGAAAATTTCAAAAAAAAAATTGGATAAATTTGGTGCAAAATTGAAAGAGTTTTGGATTTCTAAAACTCTATCTCATAGAATTCGAAATCCAAACTTATTCCTTTTTGATTTGATCCAAACCACCTTCCATGTAAGAAAGAAGAGAGGAAACCTTTTGTGAACGTGAGAGAGGCCTGGGAGAGGGCTTTTGTCGCACAAAATAAGTGAAGATTGGCGTTGAATAAGAGAGAGGGCGTGGGGAAGGCTTATGTGGCGCAAGGTGGAATCCTAGTCTTACTAGGATTCTATCTTATGACTTGTTTTAATTTGATTTTTCAAACCAAATCAAACCAAAATTAGATCAACCCAATTAAAATAGGTCTTAACCTAATTAAAAATTTAATTTAATCAGATTAAATTAGATTTAAATCTAATTTAATTTTCTAATCAAATTAGAAATTAGATTGACCCAAGTCCTAGTTGAACTAGGACTAGTTTTTCCTTGCACTTGGCTTATCCAATAAACCAATTGGACTTGATCCAATCAAGTCTAAAATAAATTTAATTAAATTATATTTAATTAGACTTAATCTCAGCCCATTGACTTAATCAAATTAAGCCAATTAGCAATCGAATTGCTAATCGATCCTCCTGCAACACTTGCACTGGGTTAAATGTCAATCGTATTGATCATTTAACCCTAGAACGATTCTTAATCGTTGATCAACCATCTGATCGGATCATGAACTCTAATGTGTGTGACCTCATAGGTTCGAACCTAAGTCGGTAGCACAGAAATAAATTTCTGTACCAATCAAAGTGACCATGTAGCAATGGTACCCGACGATCGGATAGGTCGAATGTGTAGAACAACATCCTTAGAACCCATGTGGATATAGTTTTCATATAATTCATCCCCTTGACCAAAATGATCATAGGACACCCCAGAGTTCAACTGTCAACTCTGATCAGGTTATCCACATTGTATTTCAAAATATCAAATCCATCTAATGGATTACCCTGGCCAAGGTTTTGCTAAATTGAAATACAGTGACTCATTCTTCTCCAACTCTTGGAGTAGTCAATCCCATCTCGATTATACTCTGACTTCGCAAGTACTTGACTGTGCCCAGAAGCCTTCCATCTTTGAATTAGAAATTCAGTTAGTCCAGTACCAAAGCATAGTGAGTTGCTTGCAAGTCATTGAGGTGATCTCAAGTCTAAGGGACACTTATACCTATATCCCATCAGAGACATTCTCGACAGTAGAATACTCTGGAGTTGGTCACGTTCAATGATGATGTACCCTTACATCTCACCTGTATGCCATACCAGTGTCTCCACACTCCTTGGTTAAGAGGACAACCAACCCATATGGCTTACAGTGATCTATGCTCGATAGAAGCTGTCGTCCTTATTAACAGCTTATCATTTGGTCGTGAACAGTTTTAAAGACTAATCGATAAATCCTCTCTTTATCAAACTTAAATAGTCCTAAAAACTTCATCATAACAACGGAGTTCATTAGAAGATGAAAGCTTATGATTAAGATGCCAAATATATTTTATTTATTAACAAATCAATTGCAATACTTGGTTGCTCAACCGTTAACAGCTTGATGATTGGCTTTTTGGGACACATTTTCCAACAGTTCAGAGCCGTGTGGAGTTTGTTACGGAGAGTAGTGGCGTCAGGGGTCGTTCAGGGCCACGTGGAGTTTGTTACGGAGAGTGAAGTGGTATCTGTTGTCGCGACTTGCCAGAGAGTGGAGTAGGATAGTGGCCCCTGTCGTGGCTTGCTAGAGAGTTCGGATCTGTTGGTTGGAGCTCGACTGGATGTCTGATGGAGCGGAATGGCTCTCTATCTCATCGATCTAGGAGAAGCTCGGATGTTTCGAGGTTACTGACGAGTCTACTATTGTCGGACGCCTCGGGCATTGATGCTACAGGTGGGAGTCATCTGCTGTAGAAGCTCGGATGGAAACTTTCTGTTGGTGAAGTCCAGTAGGAGTCCGATTGCTAGAGAAGTCCATCTGGGATTTGCCTGATGTGGAAGCTTGTTTGAAGATTATCCATCGGAGAAGTCCGGTTTCATGAAGAATCTGGCGGAGGGTCGGCCGATGGTGGACTTCGGATGGCGTTGGGGAGGCTCGTCCGCTGGAGGAGTCTGGGGATCCTGCAGAAGTCTGGATGATGTTGTGGAAGTCCGACTGATGCTATTGAAGGCTGATGGCTGGGGAGGTTCGACAGACACCGGAGGTGATTGGCCATTGTAGAAGTCCAGCTACTGGAGCCTGTCTGTTGTAGCAGCTCATCCGGAATCCATCCGCTATGGAAGTTTGGATGGAGCCCGATTCTTGCAGCAGGCTGAAAGGAGGCTGCTTATTGTAGAAGCTCGGTCGAAGATCGGTTGTCGTGGAAGCTCGGATGGAGATTTCTTACTGTAAAAGCTCGGAGTAGTGACCTAGCTGACGGAGTCTACCCCGTTGTAGAAGCTCGTAGTAGAGATCCAGAGTAGACCATTTGCAGTAGAAGTTCGGAGTAGAGATTCGGCTGGTGGAGCCCTTCCGTTGTCGAAATTCATCTAGGATCCCTCCACTGTGGGAGTTCGGCTGGAATCCGATTCTTGTAGGAGCTCGGATGGAATCCAGAAGGTGGTCGACCACCGTAGAAACTTGGATGGAGTCGGTTACTGTAGAAATCCCATTATCGGAGAAGCTCGGATATTGACGAAGTCCAGAAGAAGTTCGGAGTAGGGTCATCCATGGCCAGAAGAAGTCTGGAAGGGATTCGGAGAATAGTTGATCACTGTAGAAGATCGGCTGGTAGTGAAGTCCAGAGAGCCTTTGGAGTGGCCCGGTAGATGAATGGAGAAGCTCATTGTCGGAGAAGTCCGGACGGTCGAGGGGGTTTAGAGAGACGCCACACAAGGTCGGAAGTCAGAAAAGTCCTAGAAGGGTCGGTCTTTTACAAACTTCGATCGGGGGTATTTTATACCCAACAGAAAGGATAGGATAAACAGATTGGAGAAAGATGGGCTTTTATCTAGTTTGTAAATTTTGTCTTCAAGGATAGGTGACCAAACAATCTTTTATGGGATAAGAGGCGAGAACAACTGAGATACTTGCCTTGGTACCACTAATGTGTGTGGTCCATTCAATGTGCTGAACAAGGATGGTTATCTTTACTTCATTATCGTTACCGATGATTATTCATGGTATGGGTATGTGTGAGATATAAATTTAAAATCTTTGAAAAATTCAAAGAATTCAAATATGATATAAAGTAGCAAATTGGAAAATCCTTTAAGGTTCTTCGATCAGATTGAGGAGGTGAATACCTTAGTGGGAGTTTCTAAATTATCTTAAGAAAAAAGACATAATCTCACAATGGGCTCTTTTAGGAACACCTCAATTGAATGGAGTGTCAGAGGGAGGAATCGAACTCTATTGGATATAGTTCAGTCTATGATGAGCTTCACTGATTTTCTTCTATTTCTTTAGGGACATGCTTTGAGATATAGCATGGTAAGAAATCAAATCTTGATCATATCAGGGTTTAAAAATATCTGACCCATGTCGAGTGACTACAGGTAGACAAGTTAGAGGCTAGGTCCTATAGGGCTCGTTTTTATTGGATATCCTAGAGAATCTATAGTATACTACTTTTACTTTTCAAATGATCATAATGTAGTTATGAGCCAACATGCTATCTTCTTGAAAAAATTATTTATCCAAGATGGAGGTAATGAGAGAATAATTGAGCTTGAAGAGAGAATCTCTAAAGAGCAATGAGTCATAGAACCTTCAAAACCTATTCATGATGACTCGATACATGCACTTCCTATTCCATCTCATAGAGCTAGTAGAATTTTCCATCCTCCTAAAAAATATTGAGCTATTCTAAGAGAAAAAGTAAAAAAAATATACCTCATGGGAGATAGAAAATATAGAGATGATCTCAAAACCTACAATGAGGTGATATCAGACATCAACTCTAAGAAGTGGCTAGAAGCAATAAAGTCAAAAGTTGACTCAATGCATTCCAACTTGATTTGGATCTTAGTAGATCCACCAAAAAGTATAGTGTTGGATTCTAGTTGCACAGTGGAATATGATTTTCAAAAATTTTACATACTTTTAAAACAAGTTTTAATACTTAAAACTAGACAACTGAAATATAAATCCTAGGACTACCTTGTAGATTTCAATCAAATAAATCAAACACGCAAATAAGGTAGAAATATATACCTTCTTGAAGATGACAATCTGGTGTGAGGATGGTCTATATAAAATATCAAAGTAGATATCCTCCAACAGTGATCCACACAGAATTGATCAAGATCCTTTCTAACTTGATATAGTATTGTAGCCTTCTTCACATGTTCATTGCCAGTTTCATTCTCAAGGATAAATTGCACCATCACCTGATAGCCTTCGAAGCCCCACTTAGATCACACCTAAATCTTTTTTTAAAAGATTAGACACACCCAAATCAAATTAAATATCCAACTATTGGATATTTCTATCATAATGAAAAATAGACAATCTACTTTCCAATTTCTCCTCTCTTTTCTTTCTATTTTTCTCTCTTGTTTTCTTTTTCTTTCTTTCCTTTCTTTTCTGATTTTTTTCCTTCTTTTACTCACAAGAGCCCATGCCTAAACCACTAAGGATTTTGCATGCCATATCCCATATGGAGCACCCCTTTGTATAAGGAATGAAGAGGTGTGTAAGACCTCCCTTGGCGCTAAGCATTCCTCACACGGTGATTTAATTCACCGTGTGATAACTTATGGCATGAAAGAGCCTTTGTTAGATGTACATCCTAGAAGTCAATATGGCTGACACATTGTAATAAATCTAGGATATAATTTTATACTTAATTTATTAATTTGATCAATAAAGGGCAAGTTTTATTTTTATTCAAGTATAATGTATCCTTGAATCATCTATGAAATTAATATTTTGATACATATTCTCAAAATATTGAGAATTAAAGATATATATATAATTTCTAAATACTTCTAATCATAGTATCATTATGAGAACGATGATCGATCTGGATAGATCGATGCATAGATCGCTTTCATCGAAATAAATGAGTCTCTGATCTACAATATAGAGATATTGAGCGACGAGTGCGAATAGTTATTAGAGAATAACTAGTACTGAGCACGACCATATGAGAGATCACTTAAATTTCTACTCGATCATCAGTGATTGTCTTGATACTGTAGTTGTGTGAATAGTCCTTTGACCTATGACAGTATGACTACTCACAGTGAGGCTGCTGGAGTTTGACTAACACATAAATATAGTCTCAATGAGTCCTTATAGTGGATATTGATGATAGTTGGTCCATTGTAGGAGTAGGATGCACATCTAAACAGAATTTATCGATCTTAATAGAGAGGAATAGTCCTGTAAAATTTGAAAGACTAAGTTAAAAAGTTTGTGGCCACAGCAGTATGATTGATGGAAAAGATTTTTCATAAGAATCACAATTGGACTTGAGCTGATCAAATCTATCATATGACTGATGATGAGGTTTGACGATTTATCCATGACCTGTCATCTAGTCGGGACTCACGATAGATGGACTAAATCATATGTGAACTACACCTCGAGATTCTTTTTCAGTTCTGCTGGGTTACTACTACATACTGCTAGATGACACTGGTAGATGGTGAGAGCTCATTAGGGTTGCTCAGGATCGATAATCTTTGAAGAGTTAGAGTGAAACTATTTCGATCCATTGAAAGGAGTTTCAATGATACTATGATAAAGATCATTGTATATCTCACTACTAGATAGAATTAAACTTATGGGGTCACACAATAAAGAGATTAGATCTGGAATAAGCAATTGGACTTATAAAGTCTCAATTGGATTTAGAGAAACTCTGTTGGATTCAGGATAATCTTGCTAGCACATGGTTGAACCTAATTTTTTTTTTCATTTGAATTTCTAATTTGATAAGATTAATTCAAGTTTAATTACTTTCTAATAACCTAAATGAATTAGATTCATTGTGCTCCAATTGTTGGATGTCTAGAGTTTTGGATCAAATGAATTAAGGGTTTAAACGCTTAATCAATTTTCTCGATAGTTTTGATTGGGCACCACTTGATTTGATCAAGTTAGGCATGCACACACTAGAAAGGACGTGTGGACCTGATTGGGGCATCCCATGGCAGCCATGTGGCATATGTATTTATATGTGTAAGGGATCCAAAAGTTAGCACCTAAAGGATCTCCGAAAGGGGGTCAAATAACTAAAGGAATAAGGATTCTTAATGCAAGTAGGACTTGTATTAAGTGATTGTTTCGTTTTGAATAGGATTCAAACCTCATGCCTATTTAAAGGAGACCTTCCTTAAGGCTCCTTAGCTTTGAATTTCAGTAGCCCATACCTCTTTTAGAAGCTCCCCATTCCCCCTCTCTCTTCTCCCTTTGAAGTCCAACGCCCAAGATGTTCGGCGTGCCACTTCTCCATGCCCAATAGGAGCTTAGGCATCCCTTTGCTTGCTGATTTTTTAGTCCTCGATTGCTTCATAATCAAGGAAAGAAAAGCAAGAGAAGAAGAGAAGAAAAGATCAAGAAAAGGATCAAAGAATTGTCACAATCTGTTGCCCAGCTATGCAACCCAAGAGGGGGGGGGTGAATTGGGTTTCTAAAAATTTTAAGAATTGATTAATTACTTATGATGAACAAGATAAAGATTTTAATTCAATATTAAATACCTAAAACAGGAATGCAAGGATATATTAAAGAAATAAAGTGAAGCGATAAAGCACACCACAAACACAAGGATTTATAGTGGTTCGGTGCCAACCCTGCACCTACATCCACTCCCCAAGCTCCTACTTGAGAATTTCAATCCACTATACTTGTATTCAACCTGAATACAAAACGTCGGAAACTCCGACACTAGCTATCCCAAGCTAGATCACTTGTTTCCTGGGTACAAGTAAACCCAAAACACTCCGATTTCAGGTTCGGATCAACCTTTTCTTGTTTTGGAAATCTTCCAAAAACAAGAACAAAAACTCACAAAGAGTTAGAAAATTTTGAGCACAGATTAATACAATAACAGCTCCTTTAAATGAGCGAATATAACAATAAAAACTTTACTCAAATGAAGAACCCCTTTTCGGATTTTCTCAAAGTGGATGAACGCTTGAACGAATGCTTGAGAAGAGGTTGATTGTTGATTGAAGATCTCTTGAAAACTTTGGAAGATCTCTAGATCAAGGTTGAACAATAGGCTCGAAAGATCCTCTCTTTGAAAGCTCTTGAATCTCTTTCACAATCTCTCGTGTGAATTTTGGATCCTCTTTTCTTTTTCTCTCAAATATCTCATTGATCTCAGGCTTTTTCGTGCAGATTTTGGATCCTTTCTCTTCTATTTGATCTCACGTTTGATCTCTATTTATTCTGCAATTTCTTTCATCATTTGAAGCATTTTATAGCATTAGAAGCAAGAGAAAATAATTTAGGCAGATAAAGAGCCGTTAGAGAATTTTTAGGAAGCATAAAAGGCAATTAAAATGGACAAAAAAATAGCCGTTGCTGACATTTTCAGTCGCAGGAGTCGACTCATGAGTCGACTCATGCTACAGGAGTCGACTCATGAGTCGACTTCTGTTGCACAGACCAGACAGTCTTGATTTCTGAATTTTTCGGCTCAAATCAGTAGAGGTCGACTCATGAGTCGACTCATGCCTTGTGGGTCGACTCATGAGTCGACTCACAGGTCATGCCAAGTCAAAAATCTAGCGTGCCATGGGAATTTTTTGCGTGCCAGTCAGCTCATAGTGCCATGAGTTGACTCATGAGTCGACTCATGCACTTCAAACCTTCATAACTTCAACAATATAAGTCCAAATACAATGAAATTTTCACCAATAGTTTACAAATCATTTGTTCTATCAAATGATACTATCAAATCAGGATTTTAGTGAAATTATGATTTTGCCCTTGAAGAGCATAAGGACTTTTTCAATTTAAAATTATTTGTATCCCTTCAATCTGCTTTGTAATCATCAAAATCAATCTAGGAGCAACAATCTCCCCCTTTTTGATGATGACAAAACACTTGAACAAAAACATTTATGTTAATGCATTAATTTCAAAAGAATCCATTATAGGTGTATATGCTTGAAAAGAGTATGATTCTTTTGGCATGTAATATAAATGGTCATATACAAAAATAACTTGTCCATTTGCTTAAGGATTTGAAGATATGCTCATTTGATTATGTGATTTTGGTGTTAGAGCAGAAAACTTATTTTTATTATCAGATTGAGCTGTATTTTGAAAATTCCATTTTCATTTGATTTTAGATTTAGCATCAGAGCAAAAAAAATACTTATGTGCTTAAAAAAAAATTATGTGTGCCAAAGTATGTTTAAGAGTTGATTTTGAGCTTAAGTGTATTAAATCAATTTGAGCTTACGATATATCAGAGCAAGAGAAAAGAGATAAATTTTGCAATGTATCAGAGCAAGAAAAATAATTTTTACAATGTTATCAGAAAAGATTTTTCAATGTATCAGAGTAAATTTTATAATATATCAGATAAAATTTTACACTTTATCAGAGCAAATGTTATAATATATCAGAGAAAATTCCACACTGTATCAGATTTTATCATGTATCAGATCAAGTTAAAAGAAATTTTAGGGTGTATCAGAGTAAATCAAATTTCTTAAGATGTATCAAGGTAAATTTCAAAAGATATATCAGAGCAAGTTTGAATTTTGAAATATATCAGAGCATATAAAAAATTACTTATTTGCATTGTGCTTATGATTTTGCTTTTGATGGATGGCTTTTTGTTTAATTTCTGTCTGATATCAAATTTCTTAAATTTTTGCTTAATTTCTAAAGATACCATTTTTATTTAATTTCTCAAATTTTATTTAATTTCTCAAATTTTTGTTTAATTTCTCCAAATATTTAATTTCTTAAATTTTTATTTAATTTCTCCGACTTTTGTTTAATATCTCCAATTTTTGTTTAATATCTTCAATTTTATTTTGTTTAATTTCTCCCCCTTTTTGACATCATCAAATATGGTTAACTCTTCTTTTTTTTTTAAATATTCTTTAATTTCTCCCCTTTTAGAGTTTATCATAGAAGTTTGCTCCCCCTTAATATAGCAATTATCAACAGCAAACAAAGAGAATTGTCAAAAGAGAAGATAATTTTTCCACAAGAAGAATATATACAACCAAAATATGATCATTACAAAAGGTAGAAATATAAGTGAAAAATGATTCCATTAAAAACATAATTGTTTCAATACATAGTTTAAAAATAAAATTCAACCAGCTAATTGTCAATACATGGCCCCAAGGTATAGATCCTAGAACAAAACACTAACACTTAGGATCTAGAAATGATCAAGATAAGTCAATGATCGGAGTCATCAGATATGGTATGAGAAGCTGATGGATCAGAAGTGCATCCTCTACCCCGTCTGCCTCTGCCACAAGCAGGAGAGCGAGATGAACTGGGTGGCTGAGAACGCTGAGATGCTAAGGACTGAACAGAAAGGGTGAGTCTGATAGAATCAAGTACGTTCAGTGCTCTTGAAACAGATTGAAGTAGAGCAGTGAACTGAGTGGTAGCATGCTCACTCAATCCTCGGATTTCTTTCCTCAGCAATTCATATCCACCTTCTAGTACTCCTCTGAGCCTACCAGCCTCTGCAGTGAGGTCTGTGACCTCAATGATTGACTCCTGTGGTTTGGGATGGGCCAAAGCAAGGACTTGCCCCTACAAGTCTAGAACTCTGCCAGTCAATCTCCAGACTATGTCCTCAAGCTGCTGTATCCTGATGGACTGATCTGATATCATTTAAAATAAAGTGGAGATGTGGGGAGTAATGGTCTGATCAGAAGAGGTTGCTCCAGGTGCAAAAGAAGTACTACTCCACTGGCTAGACAGTAAAGAAGCCACATGCTGTGAAATATGCTCGATCTGATCGTCAGCCAGTATGAACTCTGAATGAGGTGCTCTACTCTCTGGCTGATACACTGGTGTGGGCATCCTAGTAAACTCTGAAGGGCCAGCCTCTGTATCAGGAATGAACTGTGTATCTGGTGATGCTGCCCTGAAAACATGTACAGGAGAAGATGGACCTTCTTCTTCTACTCTGCCTTCAGTTCTGACTTTAGCTCTTGTTTCAGCTCTATCCTCAGTTCTTTCTTCAGATCCCTTAATCCAACCACCATCAGTCTTTGCAATTCTCATTCTGTGCAGGCTGTGTTGGTTGAAAGTGTCCACATGAGATAGCTTGGTAGGTGCCTCCCCCTCACAGCTAACTCCAAACCTCCTAAATACTCTAGTAAGGGCCATACCATAAGGCAAGTGTGCCTTGGATCTGTTCAAAGTTTCTCTCATGGCCTCTATCATAAGTGCAGGGAGGTTCAGGGGGGTCTGAGTGATGACATAAAACATGATACATACATCTCTACTGGAAAGTAAGTCATGTCTACCACTCCTAGGAAAGAAGAGCTTTGTTACCATCTGATGCAGGACCCTCATCTCAATGGACAAAAACTTTGCTTCCAATTTGTTTAAATTTCCTGAATAAGTTTCTCCTAAAATAATTCTGATCCCCTCTTCTTTAATTGGGAGTTCCATATATGAGTATCCTTCACTAGGCAACTGAAGTATTTCTCCCAATATCCTAGAATCCAAGCAGATATCAATTCCCTTGACTGTTGAAGTCGCTGATCCACTTCCATAAAGTAGGTTTTGGTAGAATTCTCTAACAAGGTCAACATAGGTGACTTCCTTAAGGGAGCAGTAGAATTTCCATCCTTGGTTTTTAATTTTGGTAGCAAAAGTAAAGCCCTCATCTTCAAAGAACCGAAAATCTATATTTTTCCCGGTTTCTACTTTTCTATCAGAAAGAGGATTCACACTAGGGCTTATGGAGGATTGAGAGGGACCTTGAGTAGGTACTGAAACTGGAGTGGGAGCAGTTGAAGATTGAGCGGCTTGCCTTTTCTTTCTGACAATTTCTTCAGGCTCACAGATTGATTTCCTTCTTTGGGGAAGCTTCATCTTTGGAGCCATATCCACTATAGTAGCAGGCAATGAGACTTGAATTGAGTGGAGGAGGGATCACAAGAGAGTAAAGAAAGATTTTGGTGGAGAAAAGAAGTGGATTTTGGAAGTTCGGTAAAGTGCTAGGGCACGTTCCAACCGCGCCAAGCAAAGCGAGAAAGTATAAAAAATTCCTTATCAAGGTGGCGATTTTTGGTGGAGAGGAGGAGGGAGAATTGCCACGAAATAAATCCTTGGATTTGGAGCAAGAAGAGTTGGAGAAGACGGCTTTTGGAAGGAGGATGATGAGAAGATGAGTCGTCTCACGAACAGGGTTTTCCGTTTAAAAACAATAAACCCGATGAAAGTTGGTGGGATTTACAAGTTTGCCATTGAGTCGACTCATGGGGGTCGACTCATGAAGTTCAGAAAATCAGGAAAAATATGAATAAATTCCAGAAAAATTTGAAAATTTGAGTGAAGGAATTTTGCTCAACGATAAGTTTTTAGAATGATAAATTTGAGCTTTTGGGACCAGGATAGATGTTGAAAATTGAGCTCTCTAATCAATTCTTTGTAAATTGAGAAATTTTAGGCAAATGGATCTAGAATTCCTAGATTTCTCCTAATTTCATAGAATCTATCCTCACTAAGGGCCTTTGTAAAGATATCAGCTAATTGATTTTCAGTGCAAACATATTCAAGAATTACATTTTTGTTTTGAACATGTTCTCTTATAAAATGATGTCTTATTTCAATATGTTTAGATCTTGAGTGTTGAATTGGATTTTTAGATAGATTTATGGCACTTGTATTATCACATCTTATTGGTGTTTCATTAAGTTTAATTCCAAAGTCTTCGAGTTGTTGCTTAATCCACAAGATTTGAGCACAACAACTTCCGACTGCAATGTATTCGGCTTCAGCCGTAGACAGTGCCACCGAATTTTGTTTCTTGCTAAACCATGAGATTAGGTTAACACCAAGAAATTGGCAAGTTTCACTTGTGCTTTTTCTATCTAATTTGCATCCAGCAAAATCAGCATCTGAATATCCTAATAAATTAATTTGTGAGTCCTTAGAGTACCATAACCCTATAGTTTGTGTACCATTTAAGTATCTAAGGATTCTTTTAACAGCATTCAAATGAGATTCTTTAGGATTAGATTGATATCTAGCACATAAGCAAACACTAAACATGATATCAGGCCTACTTGCAGTTAAATATAATAATGAGCCAATCATACCTCTATAGTATCTTAAGTCTACGCTTTTACCTTCATCATCCTTGTCAAGCTTGCATGAGGGACTCATTGGTGTGCCAATTGGTTTGCAGTTCTCCATTCCAAATCTTTTGAGTAGTTCCTTGGTGTACTTGCTTTAGGTGATGGAGATTCCCTCTTTTGATTGTTTGATTTGGAGTCCGAGGAAGAAGGTGAGTTCTCCCATCATGCTCATCTCGAACTCCCCCTGCATAAGCTTAGCAAAGTCTTGACAAAGGGATTCATTAGTAGACCCAAAAATTATGTCATCAACATAAATTTGTATAACTAGCATATCATTTTGATTTCTTTTAATAAAGAGGGTTGTATCTACATTACCTCTTGAAAAATCATTATTTAGTAAAAATTTACTTAGCCTATCATACCATGCTCTAGGTGCTTGTTTTAATCCATATAGAGCTTTATTTAATCTAAAGACATGATTAGGAAAAGCATGATTTTCAAATCCAGGTGGTTGTTCTACATATACTTCTTCAGAGATATATCCATTTAAAAATATACTTTTAACATCTATTTGAAATAATTTGAATTTCATAAAGCAAGCATATGCAAGTAGAAGTCTAATAGCTTCTAATCTAGCAACAGGTGCAAAGGTTTCATCAAAATCAATTCCTTCTTCTTGATTATATCCCTTAGCAACCAGTCTTGCTTTATTTCTAATTACATTTCCATGCTCATCTAATTTGTTTCTAAAGACCCATTTTGTACCAATTATTGAATAATCTTTAGGTCTTGATACTAAGGTCCAAACATTATTTCTTTCAAATTGATTAAGTTCCTCTTGCATAGCATTAATCCAATTATGATCATTTTCAGCTTCTTCAAAAGTTTTAGGTTCAAGATGAGATACAAAAGCACAATGATTAACTGCATCTCTTAGTGAAGAACGGGTTTTTACCCCATGCATAGGGTCACCAATAATTAACTCCTTAGGGTGGTTGTGAACATACCTCCATTCCTTGGGTAGGTCATTTGTACCTTGAGGTTGTTCTTGAGTTTCTTCACCTTTCTCATTTTGTTTGTCTTCTTGATCCTTGTCTGCTGAATCTTTCAGAGTGATCTCCTTCATACCTTCTATTAGTGGATCTGCATCATCAACACCCTCATTCTTCCTTGAAGGAAGATCGTTAGATTCATCAAAAACAACATGTATGGACTCCTCAACTACTAAAGTTCTTTTGTTGAAAACTCTAAATGCTTTACTAGTGGAGGAGTAACCTAGAAAGATTGCTTCATCTGATTTTGCATCAAATTTACCAAGTTTTTCTTTACCATTATTTAATACAAAACATCGGCAACCAAAAACATGAAAATATGCAATATTTGGTTTTCTTCCTTTCCAAAGTTCATAGGGGGTTTTCTTTAAAAATTGTCTAATTAAAGCACGATTTAAAATGTAACATGCTGTGTTAATTGCTTCCGCCCAAAAATATTTTGGAAGGTTGCTTTCACAAAGCATGGTACGGGCCATTTCTTCTAAGGTTCTGTTTTTCCTTTCAACTACCCCATTCTGTTGGGGTGTCCTAGGAGCAGAGAAGTTATGGCCAATTCCATTTTCATCACAAAAATTTTCAAAATCTTGATTTTCAAATTCAGTTCTATGATCACTTCTAATATTTTGAATTGAAAAACCTTTTTCATTAGAGACTTTTCGATGAAATTTAGTGAAAATATGAAAAGTTTCATTTTTGTGAGCCAAAAAGAAAACCCAAGTAAAACAAGAATAATCATCTATAATTACAAAGCCATATCATTTTCCTCCTAGACTGGTGGTTCTTGTTGGTCCAAATAAGTCCATATGTAAGAGCTCTAATGGTCTAAAAGTTGAAACAGTATTTTTGGATTTAAATGATACTCTAGTTTGTTTACCTAATTGGCATGCATCACAAATTCTATCCTTTTCAACATTCAGTTTTGGCAAACCGAGAACTAAATCCTTTTTAATTAATTTTGAAAGAGAATGCATGCTAATATGTGCAAGTCTACGATGCCACAGCCAACTAGTCTCATTGATTTTAGCATTCAAGGATACTAGGCATTGCATGTCTAATTTGGCTAAGTAATTCAAATCTATCATATAAACATTGCCATGCCTATGTCCTATAAATTTAATGCCATCGTTAATAGGACTAGTCACAATGCAAACAGATGATTCAAAAACTACTTTATACCCTTTATCACAGAATTGACTAATGCTAAGTAAGTTATGCTTTAAACCTTTAACTAGTAAAACATTCTCAATGTATTTGGAGGGAGTGATACCAATGTTACCAATCCCGATGATCTTTCCTTTGCCATTATCTCCAAAGGTGACCATCCCTCCATCCTTAGCATCAAGCATGATGAATTATGATTCATCACCAGTCATATGTCTCGAGCATCCGCTGTCAAGATACCATTTCCTGTTTCCTTCTTGGGATGCTAGACACACATGCAAACAAAGGTCAAGTTTCTGTCTTAGGTACCCAAGCTTTCTTGGGTCCTTTTAGGTTAGTCAGAATGGTTCCTTTTGGAACCCATATTTTCTTTGTGTTTGCATATTTGTTAATAAGACATGTGTATGATTTATGTCCTATCCTACCACAGTTGAAACAAGTAATATTTGTAGACTTGTTACTTGAATAATTTATATAAATATCCTTCAGAAATTTTTGTTTCTTCAGAGGTTTATAGCCAAGTCCAGCCATATCATATATAGCTTTCTGATTATCAAGAATCATATTTAGTTTGTTTGAACTTAAGGTGAACTTATCTACTATAGATTTCAGCTTGTTAATTTCATCCTTTAAGTTTTGATTTTCTTGAATCAAGGTGAATTTTTCAATTGACAGGTTTTCAGTTTGTTTTACTAAGGACTGATTTTCCAATTTCAGTTCTTTGTTTTTCTTTCCTAGTTTCTTTAATTCATCAATTGAATCATAGAATACTTCATGCAATTCTTCAAATGTGAATTCACTAGTGGATTCAGAAGTTACCTCATTTTCATGTGCCATCAGGCACAGGTTGGCTTGTTCTGTTGAGGTTTCCTCGTCGGAGCTTGAGTCATCACTCGCACTCCAAGTCGCCATCATTGCCTTCTTTTTGAACTTTGTGGGACCTTTCTTCAGTTGTGGACATTCGGATCTGAAATGTCCCGGCTTCTTGCACTCGTAGCATATAAGAGGTTGATCTTTCTCTTTCTCTTTGCTTTGTTCCTCTTTTGTGAATGACTTCTTTCTCATCCCCTGTTTCCTTTTTCTTAGGAACTTCTTGAATTTTTGGGTGATGAGTGCCATCTCTTCATCCTGTTCTTCATCTTCAGTGTCATCCGTTTCATAATCAGGCGAAGTTGTGGATTTGAGGGCAATGGTTCTTTTATTTTTGACTTCATCCTCTTGATGTTGCTTCCTGCTAAGTTCATGCGTCATCAAGGATCCAAGAAGTTCTTCTAGAGGTAGAGTGTTCAAGTCCTTTGCTTCTTGGATGGCAGTCACCTTGGCTTCCCAAGTTCTTGGCAGTGATCTGAGAATCTTCCTTACAAGTTCACTGTTAGTATAAGATTTGCCAAGACTCTTCAAACCATTAATTATATCAGTAAAATGAGTAAACATAGCAGTTATGGACTCGTCATGCTCCATCTTAAACAATTCATATTTATGTACAAGAATGTTTATTTTAGACTCTTTTACTTGATTTGTTCCCTCATGGGTTACTTCTAACCTATCCCATATTTCTTTAGCAGATGCACAAGTAGAAATGTGATTGAATTCACTTGCATCTAGTGCACAATAAAGAACATTCATGGCTTTGGCATTTAATTGTGCCAATTTCTTGTCAACCTCATCCCATTCTTTCTCGGGTTTGGTTGACTCCTCACCATCTATAATCTTGGTGGGTGTGTGAGGACCGTTCACTATGATACTCCACATATCATAGTGAGTGCTTGTATGAAAATCTTCATCCGAGCTTTCCAATAGGTGTAATTAGACCCATTGAAAAGTGGAGGTCGGTTTGTTGATTGCCCCTCGGCTAGAGAAGTACCAACATGGGTTGCCATAGATCTTTGGCTCTTTGATTGTTAGATCAAAGAAGGGCTAGAGCACCGGGCTCTGATACCACTTGTTGCCCAGCTATGCAACCCAAGAGGGGGGGGTGAATTGGGTTTCTAAAAATTTTAAGAATTGATTAATTACTTATGATGAACAAGACAAAGATTTTAATTCAATATTAAATACCTAAAACAGGAATGCAAGGATATATTAAAGAAATAAAGTGAAGCGATAAAGCACACCACAAACACAAGGATTTATAGTGGTTCGATGCCAACCCTGCACCTACATCCACTCCCCAAGCTCCTACTTGGGAATTTCAATCCACTATACTTGTATTCAACCTGAATACAAAACGTCGGAAACTCCGACACTAGCTATCCCAAGCTAGATCACTTGTTTTTCGGATACAAGTAAACCCAAAACACTCCGATTTCAGGTTCGGATCAACCTTTCCTTGTTTTGGAAATCTTCCAAAAATAAGAACAAAAACTCACAAAGAGTTAGAAAATTTTGAGCACAGATTAATACAATAACAGCTCCTTTAAATGAGCAAATATAACAATAAAAACTTTACTCAAATGAAGAACCCCTTTTCGGATTTTCTCAAAGTGGATGAATGCTTGAACGAATGCTTGAGAAGAGGTTGATTGTTGATTGAAGATCTCTTGAAAACTTTGGAAGATCTCTAGATCAAGGGTGAACAATAGGCTCGAAAGATCCTCTCTTTGAAAGCTCTTGAATCTCTTTCACAATCTCTCGTGTGGATTTTGGATCCTCTTTTCTTTATCTCTCAAATATCTCGTTGATCTTAGGCTTTTTCGTGCAGATTTCGGATCCTTTCTCTTCTATTTGATCTCACGTTTGATCTCTATTTATTCTGCAATTTCTTTCATCATTTGAAGTATTTTATAGCATTAGAAGCAAGAGAAAACAATTTAGGCAGATAAAGAGCCGTTAGAGGATTTTTAGGAAGCATAAAAGGTAATTAAAATGGGCAAAAAAAATAGCCGTTGCTGACATTTTCAGTCGCAGGAGTCGACTCATGAGTCGACTCATGCTACAGGAGTCGACTCATGAGTCGACTTCTGTTGCACAGACCAGACAGTCTTGATTTCTGGATTTTTTGACTCAAATCAGCAGAGGTCGACTCATGAGTCGACTCATGCCTTGTGGGTCGACTCATGAGTCGACTCACAGGTCGTGCCAAGTCAAAAATCCAGCGTGCCATGGGAATTTTTTGCGTGCCAGTCAGCTCATAGTGCCATGAGTTGACTCATGAGTCGACTCATGCACTTCAAACCTTCATAACTTCAACAATATAAGTCCAAATACAATGAAATTTTCACCAATAGTTTATAAATCATTTTTTCTATCAAATGATACTATCAAATCAGGATTTTAGTGAAATTATAATTTTGCCCTTGAAGAGCATAAGGATTTTTTCAATTTAAAATTATTTGTATCCCTTCAATCTGCTTTGTAATCATCAAAATCAATCTAGGAGCAACACAATCCAAGCTTCGTTCAGATTCACAGGCTGATTGTTCTTAGAGAAGAATGATCAATACCAAAAAAAACTATTCTAGACTGATCCTAAGTGGATACCTATAGAGGTCGAGTACTTGTATGATTAAAAAAGAACCTATTTTCTTTCAAATCTAGATTCGAAGAAATAAATTATGAAATTGATATGTGATTCAATCACATATTTAATTTTAGTATACAATTCAGCATGCTTTCAATTTCTGCATATGAAGTAGATCTTTGTGTTCTATATTTTATGCATGTATGATTTAGATTATTTTTTTTTAATTTTTAATTTTATTATATTATTTAAAAAAAATTAAAACATACATGCATGCCCCGACACCAAATTCTAATGGTGGTATCAGAGCCACGGATTTCATATGCACAAAATTGACATACATATTTTGAAAAGAGTTTCAAAATCTAATTTTTCTTGATATATGAGATGTATAGATGATTGCTTTGAATCTAAAATTTATTTTAAATTTAATTTTAGAATATATAGTTGATATATGTTAGCATGCATAGCTCTGAATTTTATTCTAAAATAATTTTTAGTTCATATTTATGTGATATGTAGATACATGCACAAATTTGAAAATTAATTTGACCTATTTTATGATTCATATATGAGATATATGATTGTATATTTAGATCTAAAAATAATTTTCAATATGATTTATGATTTATATATGAGATATATGATATCATATTATAATCTAAATTTTTATTTAGATCTGAATTTTACATACATATATGAGATATATGCTTGTATGTTAAATCTGAAAATTAATTTTATGATTTAAAACTTATCTTTCATACAAAAAATTTAGATCTAAAATTTAATTTTAAAATCTAAAATTTATGTTTATACATGAGGGTTTTGGTTATGAAAAAATCAAAAAAAAAGAAAGGTCATGTAATCAGATTGCATCTAGGATTTTTGATTTGAACACAATGGGTCTAATTTGATTAAGTAATTGATCAAATTGAGTCAAGTATCGATTAGGATTAAATCAATTAAGTTATAAGATCAAACAATTATTGTTGATAAAATTGATTGCATTTCAAGTGTAGAATCGATTAACCTAAGGACCTAATTTGGCTCGATGGCTTGAGCCTGATTTGCTTAAGCTAACTTATTTGGATCAATTGACCTATTGGTATTTAAGATAAGTAATTAAGAAGTGGTTATTTAATTGGTTCTATTCACTGCTCTGATCAATTTATTAGTGTCTAAGGAAAGCAACGAGGGGATCTCCACCAATCTCCTCTTACCTGGCTATTTTGAAAGATTGAGTCCTAAATAAGGTTGCTTGATGATTTGGTTTAGCCCATGCCAATTAGATTGATCATATTATGATTGATTAGAGTTGAAAAATATATCCTAAAGTCAATCATCTAGGTTGTAGATGATTATGCTCCATACATGTATATGAATTATAAAATGATAAATATTATCTGACAGATTCATCATAAGAAATATATCTTTCAAAATAGAACTCATATATTATGATGAAATCCTAAGAACTACTACTATCAAAATGATAAAAAAAGATTTATCGTATAGTTCTTAAATTCTGCTCGTAACCAAATGATACAATTATTACAAGGACGATAATTATATCGAGTGTAGGTCGTTGTGTGCCATATTAGTTGGTTGTCTTCTTAACCAAGATGTGTAGTGATATAGGTATGACATATGGGTGATATGTAAGAGTATATTTCACTAAGTGTGACCACTTTCGGAGCACTCTACTCTCAAGGGCTGCTCTAATGGGATATGGGTATAAATATCCTTCAGACCTGAGGCTGCCTCAGTGACTTGCAAGCAACTCATTTTGTTTTGGTGTCGGACTATCCAAATTTCTAATTCGATGATGAAAGATTTTTGGGTACAGTCAAATACTTGTGAAGTCTGAGTGCAAGTCAAGATGGGATTGACCGCTCCAAGTAAAATTGAAGATAATGCATCACTGTATTTCAATTCAACAAAATTTTGACCAAAGCAGTCCTAGTGAGGAGTCATAAGATTTTTGAGGTTGAGACACAATGTGGATCACTCATTCTGGATGGACAGTTTAACCCAAAGTTGTACTTGAGATCAAGTGTCAAAGGGATAAATTATACGGTAACTATATCCACATGGGTTCTAGACTGTTGCTAGGCATACATTCGGCCTATCTGGACGTCAGATCTCATTGCTAGATAGTTACATCGATTAGTTTAACAATTATTCTTGTGCTATCGGATTAGATTCGAATCTATGGGGTCATACACATAGAAGTACCTATCTGATCAAATGGCTGATCGACGATTATGAATCATTGAAGGGTTTAATTATCAATTTGATTGATGATTAATATAATGCAAAGATTGCAATAAATTATTTACTAATGATTGATAAATTAAAAAATAATTAATTAATATTATAAATATTAATTAGCTCAATTTGATTGAGCAATGGGAATTGGATTAGATCTAATTGAATTGGATTCGATTAGATTAGTTTTGGATTGATTGGATGCATCCCTATTGAATAGTAAAGCTTGTTCCAATTGATCTCAGATATGCATGAATATAATTTAATTATTTTTATATAGGCTTGGATTGGATCTAACCTTATTGGATAATAGGCTTGATTGGATCAAGTCCTATTATCAAATAACTTCTCTGATCTCCATCAAAAATCAATCTCTGGATCAATGGGATTTTAATCTAACTAATTCTAAAATCAATTAGGGCCAAATATATTTTATAATTAGGCTAGGATCTAATTAGTTAGTTTGTTATAACTAATTTCTAAGTTAGTTAGGATTGGATCCAAGAATTAGTTAGAATTTGATCAAGATCTTGAATCCTATTTGGAATAGGACTAAACCTAAACCAACCCATGTGATATTTATTCCTCATGTTTCATCCTAAGAAATCCTTCCACATCCCAAAAAGGATGTCGTGGCCCTCTTCTCTCTTCCTCCCATGAGAAAGAAAGAGGCATCCCCTCTTGTGGTCGCCCAAAAGAAAAAAAAAAAGGAGAAGGGGCGTTTAAGAGTTGGATGCCCCAATATCCACATGCCTACCCCCTTCTCTCCTCCCCATCTTGATGTGATTTTGTAAATATTTACTGGCTAGTTTTTGGACATTAAAGAGAGCTTCTCTTGCTGGTTTTATAGCAAAAAATTGGAGAAGAAAAGTTCTTTCCAATGAGAGTAGAAGAAGGAAGAAGAAGGATTTTCTTTCTTGTGCGCAGTCTTGAAGAAGGAGTTTTTTTTTAGATTTTTTTTTATTTTTTTTAAGATAAAAATTAAATTAAATCTAATTTTTAATATTATAATTTAGAAAAAAATATTAAAGAAATTTGATTGGATATTTGGAGCTTTCTAGAGTTCTAGATCAAGGAAGAAGATGGATCTTTTTTTTGTGCGCAGCCTTGAAGAAGAAGGAGTTCTTCTTTTAGATTTTTTTTTATTTTTTTAAAATAAAAATTAGATTAAATCTAAGTTTTAACATGAATATTTAGAGAAAAAATATCAAAAAAATCTGGTTGGATGTTTGGGGCTTCCTGGAGTTCTAGATCAAGGAGAAAAAGGGAGAAGAAGAGAGAAGAATGGTTCTACTCTTGGATCTCTCTTCTGGATTCTTTTAGGACTCAAGATCTTCTATAATTTTTAGCATAAAAAATTAGATTATATTTAATTTTTATCATAAAAAATTAGAGAAACAAAGTTCTTCTTAAGGGTATGAAAGGAAGAGAGAAAGGTTCACTCTTATGCTTGAAAAATTAAGAAGAAAGGGTTCTTCTCTTGATCTCTATTGTAGAGATCAGATGCATAGATCTAGAAAGAAAAAGAGAGGATCTTCTTATTCTTTATTTTCATCATGTTCCTTTTAGATCAGCCAAAAGATGGTGTCTTTGCGAGCTAGCACTCCTGAAGAGATCGATCGCATAAAGACTTCGTGTGGATATCCGTAGAGGTCGGATGCGTATGTGGTTGTCAAGCATCATAAAAAACTATCTACCATGGATTTCAGATACGGTGATCTGCTACTCACACTCAGATATGAAGTTTTGAATTTAATTAATATTTAGATATGATCTAAATATAAATTAGATATATTCTATACTTGCTGAATTTTAGATTTTAGATGTGTATACATGCATATTAGTTTATATCATAGATCCTGTATGGTGATTTAGATTTGATGTATGCATGCATTATTGATTAAATTATTTAATCTATGTATGTTTTGCTGCAAAGTTTTTGAAAATACATGCACATCACCCACCATGCTTCCCTTTAAATGGTATCAGAGCCAGGTTCATTATGACATAAATATATATGCATGTAGAGTTGAAATCTAAATTTAGCAATGCATGAGATGTGTTATGATCTGATTTTAGATATGATCTAATATAAAATCAAATCTAATATAATTTAGATTAGATCTAAATTTTTTCATCTATAATATGTGAATTAGATTAGATGTTCTAAGTAGCAAAGTACTCAGATTGGGTAATCATCAGGTTGTCTGGTCATTGGAGCAAGTAGGGTTACATGATACTCTCTTCCCATTCAATGGGGTGCTCTTCATGGCATGTAGGGGTGCTACTGTGAGGTCCCATAAAGAAGAAATCAAAAAGAGAAAATTTATTTTTCTGCAAAACTCTAAATGTTGAAACCCTAGGATTTGTTGTATATGATACAAAGCCTGAATTGTACGAAAAGTAAAATATCTAATCTATATGATTAAAATTATTTTAATCATAAAAATAAAATTTGAAATCATAAAATATTTAGATATAATCTGAAGTTTGTTATGATTAATTTTATTTCAATTTATGCAAGAATTTTCAGATCTGAAACTATGTGATATCTATTGGCATACCAACTGAGCCAATTAGTTTTGAACTGAGTCGACCCAGTCCCCTGCTTTAATCGGTTCAGTGTTGACTGACTCGACTTAGTTGTCTCAGGCCAAACAGTAATGGTTACTTTTCATGATCAGTTAGTCAATCAAGTATCAGACTTAGTCGACTGATTGAAGTGAGCCAACTTAGTTCAGAGGTGAGCCGATCTAGTTTTCAGACCAAAAAATTTTACATAAAATTGATGTAAAATTATTTTATAAAATTAAAATTATTTTAATTAATAATCTTAACCCATGTTAATGTTATACTTAATTAAGAATTAAGAAATATATTTTAGATCTAGAATTGTGATTAAAGATCTAATGATATTGCATAAAATATGGGGTATGAGTTAGCTAAAATCAGGCCCTTTCAATTGGGTTAGACCTAAGGTTAGAATCAAAAACTTAATGGACTAGAAAGAGTAGTTGATCTAATCTAACCAATAGTTGATTTAGATTAGATCAAGGGTACTTCAAAAAAAAATAATAGCTGTAATTGATTGAGTCCATATCTTTGATCAAATCAAATGGACCTTGATTGAGGCTCAAAAGTTGAGCCCGAGTCTTTAGGCTGATTAAATCATTAGGTGACTCAAGTTGACTCATGTTGTTAAGGTTAATCAGTATGACTGATTTAGGTGCTTTGGACTGACTTGTCTCTAATCCTTCTCATGACTTGGTAAAGTCAGTGGGAGAATTTACGACATGTTGATTGGACCCACTAGTCATTAGTCTTTTTCATGACTTGATGAAGTCAGTGAGAGGATTTATGACTTGTAGGTCAATAAATATTTTATAAAATAAATTAACCAAATCTTTTAAATTATTAGGTTCATAAAATGAGCTAGTTATAGGGATAACTAGATCATAGCCTCCCATTAAGGTGTGTGATAATGAGTCCAATATTCCAAATAGGTATTAAAGGTGCCACACGTCTGGTGTCTATTATGTATTGGAATTATCATCCATTATATGACCATCTTGTTATATATTCAGATCAATGTTTAGGTTGGTCGAGCCACACTCGGACCTGGACATCCATTTTGTTGGATGCACTTGATATTGTCATGTTAATGGTTAGACCTAATCAAGATTTTCAGTGAAGGTGCCACACGCCTGCTGAAGGGATGTCTGGGGCAAAATCTGATTGCTAAAAATTATTTGAAGAAATAATTGGTTATGAACCTACCCATGGATAAACTAGGGTTGGCAGAGCCACACTCGGGCCTGAATGCAGTCTGTGTGGATTCCAGCATCCGCTAAGAAATTAAAATAATTCTTCGGATTGGAGGTAGAGGCTACCAATTCGTATAAAATAGTTGGAGAACTTATAGACTAAAATTCAAGTTTTTAGACTTAAAATAGTTTATATATTAATAGGTCAATTGTTCTCTTTTCAGAAATGACTAAAATATTATCGCTCTATTCATTGTTAGATAGTGACAACATTATCAAACCTAACTTCGATAGCTAGTATTGAAAGTTGAATATAGTTTTTGAGCGAATTGATCAAAAAAATTTCAAGCTAACTTAAACAGGCTTAAAAGAGAAATCAACAAATAGTTGCTGGTCAAGATAGTTATATGATAACTCTTTGAAATTTCTCTATTGGTAATACTACTATCAGGGTATAGAATACTGACAGTATAAGTCATGTTTGCAAATAGTTGTAAAAAACTTCAGAATAGTAGATGATTTGAAAATGACAAAAGACTTCTGAATGTAAGACATGAAAGTCTGTTCTAGTTTTAATATTAGGAATCGTCAAATTTATTTTCAATTCTGACCAAGTCATTTAAGTGATTCTCACTATTGTCTAATCTTATTGATAGTGTCAATAAGTATGATTATTGTGATATCATTGTGAATGATACTGCAACAATATATGGACAATTGAAAATGACATAAACTTAGTACCATAGCCTGTTAGTGTAAAGTACACATCTAACTAGCACCTTAGATTAGATAATATCATTGAAGCCTGCTTTTGGTATAATTGACTTATTCATCTTTTATTGAAAAAGATAAACGAGCTAGTGATGTTTTGAGTTTGATAATATTGATGTATTTGCACTCATGAACATAAGTGCCAGAAGAGAGCTTTACTACTTATTAAAATCTCTGATGACCTATCTTGGCATGGATGCATTTAGCTTATGAAGCACAAATTTGAATCGATTGAAATGTTCAAACCATTTCATAATAAGGTAGAAAACAAACTGCAAAGAGTATTATAGCTCATCAGTAAGACTGATGAAGTGAATATCTTTACAGCAAATTTTGATATGTCTTAAAGAGAATTAGATTCTCTCTTAATGGACCTCTCCTAAGACACAACTGTTTGAAAGGAAAAATTGAATCTTGTTAGACATGGCTCGATCCAATATGGGGTTTGCTGATCTGCCTGAGGTTATGTTTTAGAGACTACTTGATATGTGCTTGAGAACATTCTGAGCAAATCAGTCACCAAAACTCCATATGGGATATGGACTTGAGTAATTCGATACTCTCTTACTTTGACATTTAGGGTGTCGAGCTTATGTGAAATATTCACAAATTGACTAGCTTGGATCTTGGTCTGATAAATATTATTTTAGAGATATTTTTTCTACCTTTCGGATGGATATGAGATGTTCATGAATCTTAAGACATTTTTTTTGAAAAGAAAGTTCCTTGGTGAAGGAATTGATGCCATTAAGAGCAAACTTGATGAAGCTTGATAGGTAGATGAACCAACTCTGACACAAACCAACAGAATCGAAATTGATTAGATCAAATCCAGAGCCCGATGTAAAGGCATCCTTGAATAGATACAGTAAAGTACCAATTAGCCGAGCAGATACTTTGATTTCAAGGTTTTGGATGGAGATTTGATCTTCCATATGATGCAATACAGGGATCTAACATTGAGAAGTAGCTTGGAGCCATTAAATCTGAAATGAAGTCCATGAAGATCAACGATATATAGATATTCGTTGATCCACATGAAGGGATAAGACCCATAAGATGTGAGTGGATTTTAGATGGATAAGAGACGTAAATGGAAAGGTGGAGACCTATTAATTCTGTCTGATTGTCAAAAAATTTCATCAAAGTTATAGTGTTGACTATGATGAGAAATTTTTCTTATGGCAATCCTCAAGTCCATTCAGATTGAATCAAACTTTTTGAAGTTGGAATATATATTTTGAACATATGGTTTTGTTAAGAACGAAGCAGAATCCTGTATATACAAATGGGCTATTAATTCTATAAAAATATTCTTTGTGTTGTTTGAATGAAATTCTCTTAATAGAGAATGACATCCCTACATTACAGGGAATAAAAGCTGGGTTGTCATCTCCGTTCTCCATAAAGATTTGGAAGGTTATTAGAACCATCCTTAAATATTTGTGAAGTACTAAGGACCAATGATTCATTTATGGAGAATCTAACTTAAAACCTATAGAATATTGATTCCAGTTTTTAGTCGAATCAAAATGACAAAGTTGTGTCAAGTTATGTTTTTATCCTATAAAGAGGAGTGACATGCTAGAAAGGTTCCATGCAGTATTCAATAGCCAATTTTATTTGCGATATAGAGTTCTTTGCGGTATCTGATACTGGTAAAGAAGTTGTTTGGTTATAAAAGTTCATTAGCGAGCATGGAGTGACATCCTCCATTGATGGTCCAGTCTTTCTGTATTGACAGCAGTATTGGAGCCATAGCTCAAGCTGAAGAATTGATGCTCTATCTGTGAATAAAACACATTCTGTATTGTAATTATCTTGTTCGATAAGATCGAAACAAAGTCGACCTTAAGAAGATTGATTGAAAGGAGAACTTGACCGACTCATTGACTGGAGCAATGGATCTAATGAGTTCGATGATCTCAAATGAAAGATGGATATTTGATACCGATCTGATTGGCTTTAGTCCAGATGGGAGTTATTGAAAAATATATCCTAAATCCAATCATCTAGATTGTAGATAATTATTCTCCATATATATATATGAATTATAAAATGATAAATATTATCTGATAGATTTATCATAAGGAATATATCTTTCAAAATAGAACTCATATGTTATGATGAAGTCCTTAGAACTACTACTTCCAAAATGATAAAGGAAGATTTATCATATGGTTCTTAAATCCTGCTCATGACCAAATGATACAATTGTTACAAGGATGATAATTGTATCGAGTGTAGGTCATTGTATGCCATATTAGTTGATTGTTCTCTTAATCAAGATGTGTGGTGACACGGGTATGACATATGGGTGATATATAGGAATACATTTCACTGAGCGTGACCACTTTCAGAGTACTCTACTGTCAAGGGCTGCACTGATGGGATATGGGTATAAGTGTCCCCGAACCTGAGGCTGTCTTGATGACTTGCAAGCAACTCACTATGCTTTGGTGTTGGACTATCCAAATTTTTAATTCAATGATGGAAGGTATCTGAGTACAATCAAGTACTTATGAAGTCTGAGTGCGAGTTAAGATGGGATTGATCGCTCTAAGTAAAATTAGAGATGATGCATCACTATGTTTCAATTCAATAAATTTTGGCCAAAATAGTTCTAGTGAGGAGTCACAGAATTTTGAGATTGAGACACAATGTGGACGACTCATCCTGGGTTGATAGTTTAACCCAAAGTCATCCTTGAGCATCAAGTGTCAAAGGGATGAATTATATGGTAACTATATTCACATAGGTTCTAGAGTATTGCTAGGTATATATTTGGTTTATCCGGACATCAGGTCTCATTGCTAGATGGTTACATCAATTAATACAGAAATTGTTCTTATGCTACTGACTTAGGTTCAAAAC
>NC_025996.2:94252398-94269194 GCF_000442705.2 Elaeis guineensis
AATTTTGATATGTCTTAAAGAGAATTAGATTCTCTCTTAATGGACCTCTCCTAAGACACAACTGTTTGAAAGGAAAAATTGAATCTTGTTAGACATGGCTCGATCCAATATGGGGTTTGCTGATCTGCCTGAGGTTATGTTTTAGAGACTACTTGATATGTGCTCGAGAACATTCTGAGCAAATCAGTCACCAAAACTCCATATGGGATATGGACTTGAGTAATTCAATACTCTCTTACTTTGACATTTAGGGTGTCGAGCTTATGTGAAATATTCATAAATTGACTAGCTTGGATCTTGATCTGATAAATATTATTTTAGAGATATTTTTTCTACCTTTCGGATGGATATGAGATGTTCATGAATCTTAAGACATTTTTTTTGAAAAGAAAGTTCCTTGGTGAAGGAATTGATGCCATTAAGAGCAAACTTGATGAAGCTTGATAGGTAGATGAACCAACTCTGACACAAACCAACAGAATCGAAATTGATTAGATCAAATCCAGAGCCCGATGTAAAGGCATCCTTGAATAGATACAGTAAAGTACCAATTAGCCGAGCAGATACTTTGATTTCAAGGTTTTGGATGGAGATTTGATCTTCCATATAGATGCAATACAGGGATCTAACATTGAGAAGTAGCTTGGAGCCATTAAATCTGAAATGAAGTCCATGAAGATCAACAATATATGGATATTCATTGATCCACATGAAGGGATAAGACCCATAAGATGTGAGTGGATTTTAGATGGATAAGAGACGTAAATGGAAAGGTGGAGACCTATTAATTCTGTCTGATTGTCAAAAAATTTCATCAAAGTTATAGTGTTGACTATGATGAGAAATTTTTCTTATGGCAATCCTCAAGTCCATTCAGATTGAATCAAACTTTTCGAAGTTGGAATATATATTTTGAACGTATGGTTTTGTTAAGAATGAAGCAGAATCCTGTATATACAAATGGGCTATTAATTCTATAAAAATATTCTTTGTGTTGTTTGAATGAAATTCTCTTAATAGAGAATGACATCCCTACATTACAGGGAATAAAAGCTGGGTTGTCATCTCCGTTCTCCATAAAGATTTGGAAGGTTATTAGAACCATCCTTAAATATTTGTGAAGTACTAAGGACCAATGATTCATTTATGGAGAATCTAACTTAAAACCTATGGAATATTGATTCCAGTTTTTAGTCGGATCAAAATGACAAAGTTGTGTCAAGTTATGTTTTTATCATATAAAGAGGAGTGACATGCTAGAAAGGTTCCATGCAGTATTCAATAGCCAATTTTATTTGCGATATAGAGTTCTTTGCGGTATCTGATACTGGTAAAGAAGTTGTTTGGTTATAAAAGTTCATTAGCGAGCATGGAGTGACATCCTCCATTGATGGTCCAGTCTTTCTGTATTGACAGCAGTATTGGAGCCATAGCTCAAGCTAAAGAATTGATGCTCTATCTGTGAATAAAACACATTCTGCATTGTAATTATCTTGTTCGATAAGATCGAAACAAAGTCGACCTTAAGAAGATCGATTGAAAGGAGAACTTGACCGACTCATTGACTAGAGCAATCGGATCTAATGAGTTCGATGATCTCAAATGAAAGATGGATATTTGATACCGATCTGATTGGCTTTAGTCCAGATGGGAGTTATTGAAAAATATATCCTAAAGCCAATCATCTAGATTGTAGATAATTATTCTCCATATATATATATGAATTATAAAATGATAAATATTATCTGATAGATTTATCATAAGGAATATATCTTTCAAAATAGAACTCATATGTTATGATGAAGTCCTTAGAACTACTACTTCCAAAATGATAAAGGAAGATTTATTATGTGGTTCTTAAATCCTGCTCATGACCAAATGATACAATTGTTACAAGGATGATAATTGTATCGAGTGTAGGTCATTGTGTGCCATATTAGTTGATTGTTCTCTTAATCAAGATGTGTGGTGACACGGGTATGACATATGGGTGATATATAGGAATACATTTCACTGAGCGTGACCACTTTCGGAGTACTCTACTGTCAAGGGCTGCACTGATGGGATATGGGTATAAGTGTCCTCCGAACCTGAGGCTGTCTTGATGACTTGCAAGCAACTCACTATGCTTTGGTGTTGGACTATCCAAATTTTTAATTCAATGATGGAAGGTATCTGAGTACAGTCAAGTACTTATGAAGTCTGAGTGCGAGTTAAGATGGGATTGATCGCTCTAAGTAAAATTAGAGATGATGCATCACTATATTTCAATTCAATAAAATTTTGGCCAAAATAGTTCTAGTGAGGAGTCACAGAATTTTTGAGATTGAGACACAATGTGGATGACTCATCCTGGGTTGATAGTTTAACCCAAAGTCATCCTTGAGCATCAAGTGTCAAAGAGATGAATTATATGGTAACTATATTCACATAGGTTCTAGAGTATTGCTAGGTATATATTTGGTTTATCCGGACATCAGGTCTCATTGCTAGATGGTTACATCAATTAATACAGAAATTATTCTTATGCTACTGACTTAGGTTCAAACTCATGGGGTCACACACATTAAAGTATCTGTCTGATCAAATGGCTGATCGACGATTATGAATCGTTGAAGAGTTTAATTATCAATTTGATTGATGATTAATCTTATGCAAAGATTGTAATAAATTATTTACTAATAATTGATAAATAAAAAAATAATTAATTAATAATATAATTATTAATTGGCTCAATTTGATTGAGCAATGGGGATTGGATTAGGTTTAATTGCATTAGATTCAATTAGATTGGTTTTTGGATTAATAAGGCTTGTTCCAATTAATCTCAGAGATGCATGAATATGATTCAATTATTTTTATATAGGCTTGGATTAGATCTAGCCCTATTAGATAATAGGCTTGATTGGATCAAGCCCTATTATCAAATAGCTTTCCTGATCTCCATTAAGAATCAATCCCTGGATCAGTGGGGTTTTAATCTAACTAATTTTTAAATTGACTGGGGCCTAATATATTTCATAATTAGGCTAGGACCTAATTAGTTAGTTTGTTATAACTAATTTTTAAGTTAGAATTGGATCCAAGAATTAGTTAGAATTTGACCAAGATCTTGAATCTTATTTGGAATAGGACTAAACCCAAACCAACCCATGTGATATTTATTCCCCATGCCACATCTTTTCATTGTAAGAAATCCTTTCATGCCCCAAAAAGGATGCTGCACCCCTCTCCTCTCTTCCTCCCATGAGAAAGAAAGAGGCGTCCCCTCTTGTGGTCGCCCAAAAGAAAAAAAAAAGAAGAAGGGGCATCCAAGAGTTGGATGCCCCAACATCCACATGCCTACCCCTCCTCTCCTCCCCATCTTGATGTGATTTTGTAAAGCTTTGCTTGCTGGTTTTTGGAAATCAAAGAGGACTTCTCTTGCTGGTTTTATAGTAAAAAATTAGAGAAGAAAAGTTCTTCCCAATGAGAGTAGAAGAAGGAAGAAGAAGGATTTTCTTTCTTGTGCGCAGCTTTGAAGAAGAAGGAGTTCTTCTTCTAGATTTTTTTTTTTTTTTTAAGATAAAAATTAGATTAAATCTAATTTTTAATATTAAAATTTCAAGAAAAAATATTTAAAAAAATTGGTTGGGCATTTGGGGCTTTCTAGAGTTTTAGATCAAGGAAGAAGATGGGTCTTCTTTCTTGTGCGCAGCCTTGAAGAAAAAAGAGTTCTTCTTTAGATTTTTTTTAAATTTTTTTAAGATAAAAATTAATTAGATCTGATTTTTAATATAAAAATTTAAAAAAAAATATTAAAAAAATTTGGTTGGATGTTTGGGGCTTCTTGGAGTTCTAGATCAAGGAGAAAAATGGAAAAGAAGAGAGAAGCACGGTTCTTCTCTTAGGTCTCTCCTTTGGATTCTTTTAGGTCTCAAGATCTTCTATAATTTTTAGTATGAAAAATTAGATTAGATCTAATTTTTATCATAAAAAATTAGAGAAAAAAAGTTCTTCTTAAGGATGTATAAGGAAGAGAGAAAGGTTTACTCTTATGCGTGAAAAATTGAGAAGAAAGGGTTCTTCTCTTGATCTCTATTGTAGAGATCAGATGCATAGATCAAGAAGAAAGAAGAGGATCTCTTTATTCTTCATCTTCATCATCTTTTTTTTAGATCAGTCAAAGGATGGTGTCTTCATGAGCTAGTACTTCTGAGGAGATCGATCAGCATAAGGGCTTCGTGTAGATACCTGTAGAGGCCAGACGTGTGTGCGGCTGTCAAACATCATGAAGAACCATCTACCATAGATTTTGAATGTGTGATCTACTACCCGCACTCAGGTATAAATTTTGAATTCAATTAATATTTAAATATGATCTAAATATAAATTAGATATGTTCTATACTTGCTGAATTTTAGATTTTAGATGTGTATACATCCATATTAATTTATATCATAGATCTATATGGTGATTTAGATTTGATCTATGCATGTATTGTAGATTAAATTATTTAATCTATATATGTTTCACTGTAAAGTTTTTAAAAATGCATGCACATCACCCACCATATTTTCCTTCAATTAGATGAGACCTAAACCTAAATCTTCCCATAAATAATAAGTCCATAGGTCTTCCATCGTTGTAGATGTGCGGGCATGCCACTGGTGTTGATTGTTCTCGATTGGCTATAGTAGTTCAGTTATATTGAGAACAGACAACCACTCTATTAGCAAAGAGTTACTCCAAGATAAGAATGGGGTTGGATCCAATAACTATTAGGTGAGGGACCCAATGATGGCCTTGTATCTGCTTGTGAACGGTGGGTCGGGCTTAACTAAGGAGTGTGGTCAATAACTGTTAGATGAGTCTACATGACTTAGAGATCAAGTCACTGCAACATACTTAGAGAAGCATCTGGATAAAGAATTATCCACATATCGGTGTGCGTGCTATAATAACTGTTAGGAGAGATACATTACATCGGTGGGACCGCAGTACCCACTAAGAATCTAGTTATCGCATCAGGGTTTTTATTTTTTATTAGGGAGTAGAGGGATCCAAAAAATTAGTGGGAGTTATTATTTGCATCTTAAAGTCTCCAGAAGTAAATATAAATTTAAAGTATAAAAGTCTAACTTGAATCTTTACTCTCATAATTAAATAATGTCAGCCTCAAATCCTCTAGCCTGCATCTTTGAATCCAATAGTTTGATCAGAATAAACTATAAAAACTGACTAAGAAACTTCAGGATTGTACTGACTTCTCAAAAATTAAGTCATGTACTCAATCAAAAATCCCTAGTATTACCAAACTGTCCTACTACAAAGTAAAGAACGACTTATGAAAAGTGGATGGATAAAGACAGTTGGATCAAGTGCTATGTGCTGGCATCCATGACAAATGAATTACAGAGCCAGCATGAGCATATGCCCACTGTCAGGGCTATGATCACTTACCTACAAGAGTTGTATGATGAGCAGAACCATACAGCGCACTTCAAATATCTAAAAGACTTCAATCTAAAGATATGCGAAGGACAGTCAGTCCATGAGCACTGTATGACAGTGATCAAGAACATCGAAGAGCTTGGAAAGCTCGGATTTGATATGCAAAAAGAATTACAAATGGATTTGATTCTTCAATGCCTTACTAGTTCATATAGTTAATTTATTATAAATTTTTATATGAACAAACTTGATTGCACTATACCCGAACTGATCAATATGTTGGTCACTACGGAGAAAATCTTGAAGAGTTCAAGGGGCACTGTTCTCACTATGAAGCGGACTTCTTCGATCAAGAGGAAGTCTGGTTGGAAGAAGAAAAATAAATCTACTAAGAAGCAGAAGAAAGAGAGCAAGCCAAAGAAGGATGTTTCAAAAAAGGCTGAAGCAAAGGGAAAGTATTTCCACTATGATACTCACGGCCACTGGAGGAGAAATTGTCCACTCTACCTAAGAGCTTAAAGACCAAAAAGGGTGATAAACCTGAAGAAAATATGCAGTAGTACTATGCATGCAATTTTAAAAATTTATACAGTAGAATAATGAGATTAAATAATTTAATCTAAATTACATGTATAAGATCTAATTTAGACCACCATGCCAAGACCTATGATATGAAATAACATGCACTTTAGATCTGAAAATGGAAACTTGCATCGATCTAATTGATGCTTCCATGAAGATCTAATTGTTACATCTAACATACATGATCAAGAAAGTTTAAAAACCATTACCAAACTAAAGTCTCTTGATCTCTTTTAGTCCAATGCTTGGAGAGGCTCTCCTTCAGGTTGCTCACAGCCACATGAAGTTATCTGGCCTCTACAAAAAGTTTATGTGAAGACAGGCACAGATCAGGGTCCTTGAAGTGCTAGCTTGCAAAGAACTCGGAGGTTGATTTCTTTCTTCTTCTTCAAACACCTTGGATGCTCCAAAGCAAGAGAATATGTAGAGGAGAAAGAGAGGAAGAGGAGAAGGAGCTCTAGAAAAATAAAAACCAGCAAAGGGACAAAAGATGGGATGTCCAAGAGAAAAGTCCCCTTTATATAGGAAAGGTCTAGGGTTTTGATCCAAAGGGAGGGCACCAAAGAGGCCATGCCAAAACCATCTTTTGGGCATCCCAAAATTTTCAAGAAAAACTCTTTGGCATGTAGAGGAGGTCTTATATCTCACACATCCAAAAACTCTCCAAAAAAAATAAAGAAAAAATAATTAGGTGCCAAACAATCTTCCTTGTTCAAAAAAACCCTTTCCTTCTTATTACCTCATCTCTAATTCGAATCGTATTCGAATTAAGCAGGAGATAAGATTTTGACTCACCATTTATTGTCACCCACCATTACTGGGCCAATCCCTTAACACCAAAAGGCTTAAGCCAAATCCAATTTGGCATTAAGATATGGGCATGGGTCTAGGTGTGGTGCAAGAGATAAGGATAGAGTCCCTGCCGACTGGGACTCTTCATTTTCAATTAATTCTAAATCAAATCAAATTTGATTTGAACCTAATATTGAAAATGAACCTAATCAAATTAGAATCTCAATCATCTTATTAAATTCTTAACCAATTAAGAATAAGCTGAGTCCAAGTCCTGATCGAATCAGGATCAAATTTTTCTTGCAATTAGGCTTGATCATATCAAACCCAAACTAAGTCGAACTGAATCCAATTCAATTAGACTTGATCCAAAGCTCTTTACTCAATCAAATTAAGTTAATTAATAATCTAATTACTAATTAATTTCTATTAATAGTAGAGTCCTAGTCCAGTGAACTCTCTTTCAGAGTCCCAGTCCCAGTGGGACTCCTCACTAGAGTCACAATCCAATTGGACACTTCAGCCATCAGATCTAACCGAATCTTCTAATGTGTGTGACCCCATAGGTTTAAATCTAAGTTGATAGAATAAAAATAATTTTCTATGCCAATCGATGTAACCATCTTACAATGGTGACCGATATTCGGATAGGTCGAAGGATGCAAAGCAACATTCTAGAACCTACTGGCGAAAGGTTACCGTATAATTCATTTCTTTGATCTTAATACTCAAGGTGACCTAGGGTTGACTGTCAATCTTAATTTAGATGATCACATTATATTTCAACCTTTCAAATCTATCTCATAGATTATCCAGACTAAGATTTTACTAAATTGAAATATACTGATGCATATCTCCTACTACTTCAGAGGGGTAATTCCTTCTTGACCCACACACCGACTTGATAAGTATTTGACTACACCCAGTGTCCTTCCATCACTAGTTAGAAACTCAGATGGTTCGATACTAAATTACGGTGAGTTATTTATAAGTCACCATGGTAATCTCAGGTCTGAGGGACACTTATACCCATACCCTTCACAAGCTACTCTAGACAGCAGAGTGCTCGACAAATGGTCACGTTCGATATGAATGTACTCTTATATTTCATCTGCATGTCATACCAGTATCTTCATACTCTTTGATTAAGAGGACAACCAACTCATATGACACAAAACAACCTAAACTCGATATTGCTATCGTCCTATTAATAGCATATCATTTGGTCGTGAACACTTTTAAGAACTAAATGACAAATCCTCCTTTATCGATTAATCATAGTCTTAAGGACTTCATCACAACATAGAAGTTCACAAAAAGATGGATAAATTTGTGACAAAAAATCTAAATAATTTTTATTAATAAAAATTTATATATAATTATGAGTATGAGCACAATCATCAATAAGCTGATGATTAGCTTTGTGATACATTTTCTAACAACTCTCACTTGAACTAAAGCTAATCGATACAATAGCATATATCCATCTTCGACTTGTGATCATCAAACTCTTTGATTTCGAGAGCTTTAGTAAAAGGTCGGCTAGGTTCTCTTTTCTGTCAATCTTTTGAAGATCGACGTCATCTCGATCCACGATCTCTCGGATAAGGTGGTAGCGGCGTAGAATATGTTTGATGCACTGATAGGACTTTGGCTCCTTAGCTTGAGCAATGGCTCCAGTATTATCGTCGTATAACAAGATAGGGCTATCAACAGAGGGTGTACTCTGAGCTCATCGATGAATTTTCATAATCATACAGCTTCTTTTACAGCATCGGATGCTACGATATACTCTGTTTCGCAAATAGAATTAGCCACAGTGTGCTGCTTGAAATTTTTTCAGCAGATCGCTTCACTATTTAGGATAAAAATATAACTCGATACACTCTTGCTATTGTCATAGTCTGACTGAAAACTAAAGTCGATAAATCCTACTAGTTTTAAGTCAGTCTTACCATACATAAGCTATTAGTCTTTTATATTTCTTAAATACTTAAATATAGTCTTTACGACCTTCTAGTGGTTCTCTTTTGGATCAGATTGGTATCTACTCAATACCTCTACTCACTATCTCTAGTGAGTATGCCACGTCTGATCTTGTACATATCATGGCGTATATTATAGAACCCACTATCGAAGCATATGAAGCCTGCTCATATGCTCTCTCTCTTGAGGGGTTGTGAACAATCCTTCTTCGAGAGAAAAATTTATAGCCTATCGGAAGATAGCCTTTCTTAGAATTCTCCATGCTAATCGCTTCAGCACGGTGTCTATGTACGTGGACTGGAACAATCCAAGCAATCTTTTTGATCTATCTCTATAGATCTTCATCTCAAGGATGTAGGATACTTCTCCCAAGTCCTTCATGGAAAACTGAGATGATAATCAGACTTTTATCCATTGTAATATAGGGATGTTAGTCCTAATTAAGAGAATATCATTCACATACAGAATGACAAATACAACGACAGAGTCGTTTACCCATTTGTAAATGCAGGATTCTTCTCCATTCCTAATGAAGCCATACATTCTGATAACTTTATCAAAACGTATGTTCTAACTCCTAGATACTTGCTTCAATCCATAAATGAATCTCTGAAGCTTGCATACTTTGGACTTATTGTGGATGTGAAACCCTCAGGCTATATCATATACACCTTTTCTTGTAGCTCTTCATTTAGAAAAGCTATTTTCACATCTATTTATCAGATTTCATAGTTCATGTGTGTCACTATCGTAAGCATAATCCGAATGAATTTAAGCATTACCATAAGAGAAAATATCTCGTCATAGTCAATACCATAATACTGACGATAATCCTTGATAGCCAAATGAGCTTTATAGGTCTCTACCTTTTCGTCTGTGCCCCTCTTTCTTTTGAAGACCCATTTACATCTTATGGATTTAACCCCTTCAGGTAGGTCAACTGTTGCCCAGCTATGCAACCCAAGAGGGGGGGGGGGGTGAATTGGGTTTCTAAAAATTTTAAGAATTGATTAATTACTTATGATGAACAAGACAAAGATTTTAATTCAATATTAAATACCTAAAACAGGAATGCAAGGATATATTAAAGAAATAAAGTGAAGCGATAAAGCACACCACAAACACAAGGATTTATAGTGGTTCGGTGCCAACCCTGCACCTACATCCACTCCCCAAGCTCCTACTTGGGAATTTCAATCCACTATACTTGTATTCAACCTGAATACAAAACGTCGAAAACTCCGACACTAGCTATCCCAAGCTAGATCACTTGTTTCTCAGGTACAAGTAAACCCAAAACACTCCGATTTCAGGTTCGGATCAACCTTTCCTTATTTTGGAAATCTTTCAAAAACAAGAACAAAAACTCACAAAGAGTTAGAAAATTTTGAGCACAGATTAATACAATAACAGCTCCTTTAAATGAGTGAATATAACAATAAAAACTTTACTCAAATGAAGAACCCCTTTTCGGATTTTCTCAAAGTGGATGAACGCTTGAACGAATGCTTGAGAAGAGGTTGATTGTTGATTGAAGATCTCTTAAAAACTTTGGAAGATCTCTAGATCAAGGTTGAACAATAGGCTCGAAAGATCCTCTCTTTGAAAGCTCTTGAATCTCTTTCACAATCTCTCGTGTGGATTTTGGATCCTCTTTTCTTTTTCTCTCAAATATCTCGTTGATCTCAGGCTTTTTTGTGCAGATTTCGGATCCTTTTTCTTCTATTTGATCTCACATTTGATCTCTATTTATTCTGCAATTTCTTTCATCATTTGAAGCATTTTATAGCATTAGAAGCAAGAGAAAACAATTTAGGCAGATAAAGAGCCGTTAGAGGATTTTTAGGAAGCATAAAAGGCAATTAAAACGGACAAAAAAATAGCCGTTGCTGACATTTTCAGTCGCAGGAGTCGACTCATGAGTCGACTCATGATACAGGAGTCAACTCATTAGTCGACTTCTGTTGCACAGACCAGACAGTCTTGATTTCTGGATTTTTTGGCTCAAATCAGCAGAGGTCGACTCATGAGTCGACTCATGCCTTGTGGGTCGACTCATGAGTCGACTCACAGGTCATACCAAGTCAAAAATCCAACGTGCCATGGGAATTTTTTGTGTGCCAGTCAGCTCATAGTGCCATGAGTTGACTCATGAGTCGACTCATGCACTTCAAATCTTCATAACTTCAACAATATAAGTCCAAATACAATAAAATTTTCACCAATAGTTTACAAATCATTTGTTCTATCAAATGATACTATCAAATCAGGATTTTAGTGAAATTATGATTTTGCCCTTGAAGAGCATAAGGACTTTTTCAATTTAAAATTATTTGTATCCCTTCAATCTGCTTTGTAATCATCAAAATCAATCTAGGAGCAACAATCTCCCCCTTTTTGATGATGACAAAATACTTGAACAAAAACATTTATGTTAATGCATTAATTTCAAAAGAATCCTTTATAGGTGTATATGCTTGAAAAGAGTATGATTCTTTTGGCATGTAATATAAATGGTCATATACAAAAATAACTTGTCCATTTGCTTAAGGATTTGAAGATATGCTCATTTGATTATGTGATTTTGGTGTTAGAGCAGAAAACTTATTTTTGTTATCAGATTGAGCTGTATTTTGAAAATTTCATTTTCATTTGATTTTAGATTTAGCATCAGAGCAAAAAAAAAATACTTATGTGCTTAAAAAAAAATTATGTGTGCCAAAGTATGTTTAAGAGTTGATTTTGAGCTTAAGTGTATTAACTCATTTTGAGCTTACGATATATCAGAGCAAGAGAAAAGAGATAAATTTTGTAATGTATCAGAGCAAGAAAAATAATTTTTACAATGTTATCAGAAAAGATTTTTCAATGTATCAGAGTAAATTTTATAATATATCAGATAAAATTTTACACTTTATCAGAGCAAATGTTATAATATATCAGAGAAAATTCCACACTGTATCAAATTTTATCATGTATCAGATCAAGTTAAAAGAAATTTTAGGGTGTATCAGAGTAAATCAAATTTCTTAAGATGTATCAAGGTAAATTTCAAAAGATATATCAGAGCAAGTTTGAATTTTGAAATATATCAGAGCATATAAAAAATTACTTATTTGCATTGTACTTATGATTTTGCTTTTGATGGATGGCTTTTTGTTTAATTTCTGTCTGATATCAAATTTCTTAAATTTTTGCTTAATTTCTCAAGATACCATTTTTGTTTAATTTCTCAAATTTTGTTTAATTTCTCAAATTTTTGTTTAATTTCTTCAAATATTTAATTTCTCAAATTTTTGTTTAATTTCTCCAACTTTTGTTTAATATCTCCAATTTTTGTTTAATATCTCCAATTTTGTTTAATATCTCCAATTTTGTTTTGTTTAATTTCTCCCCCTTTTTGACATCATCAAATATGGTTAACTCTTCTTTTTTTTTTAAAAATATTCTTTAATTTCTCCCCTTTTAGAGTTTATCATAGAAGTTTGCTCCCCCTTAATATAGCAATTATCAACAACAAACAAAGAGAATTGTCAAAAGAGAAGACAATTTTTCCACAAGAAGAATATATACAACCAAAATATGATCATTACCAAAGGTAGAAATATAAGTGAAAAATGATTCCATTAAAAACATAATTGTTTCAATACATAGTTTAAAAATAAAATTCAACCAGCTAATTGTCAATACATGGCCCCAAGGTATAGATCCTAGAACAAAACACTAACACTTAGGATCTAGAAATGATCAAGATAAGTCAATGATCGGAGTCATCAGATATGGTATGAGAAGCTGATGGATCAGAAGTGCATCCTCTACCCCGTCTGCCTCTGCCACAAGCAGGAGAGCGAGATGAACTGGGTGGCTGAGAACGCTGAGATGCTAAGGACTGAACAGAAAGGGTGAGTCTGATAGAATCAAGTACGTTCAGTGCTCTTGAAACAGATTGAAGTAGAGCAGTGAACTGAGTGGTAGCATGCTCACTCAATCCTCAGATTTCTTTCCTCAACAATTCATATCCACCTTCTAGTACTCCTCTGAGCCTACCAGCCTCTGCAGTGAGGTCTGTGACCTCAATGATTGACTCCTGTGGTTTGGGATGGGCCAAAGCAAGGACTTGCCCCTACAAGTCTAGAACTCTGCCAGTCAATCTCCAGACTATGTCCTCAAGCTGCTGTATCCTGATGGACTGATCTGATATCATTTAAAATAAAGTGGAGATGTGGGGAGTAATGGTCTGATCAGAAGAGGTAGCTCCAGGTGCAAAAGAAGTACTACTCCACTGGCTAGACAGTAAAGAAGCCACATGCTGTGAAATATGCTCGATCTGATCGTCAGCCAGTCTGAACTCTGAATGAGGTACTCTACTCTCTAGCTGATACACTGGTGTGGGCATCCTAGTAAACTCTGAAGGGCCAGCCTCTGTATCAGGAATGAACTGTGTATCTGGTGATGCTGCCCTGAAAACATGTACAGGAGAAGATGGACCTTCTTCTTCTACTCTGCCTTCAGTTCTGACTTCAGCTCTTGTTTCAGCTCTATCCTTAGTTCTTTCTTCAGAGCCCTTAATCCAACCACCATCAGTCTTTGTAATTCCCATTCTGTGCAGGCTGTGTTGGTTGAAAGTGTCCACATGAGATAGCTTGGTAGGTGCCTCCCCCTCACAGCTAACTCCAAACCTCCTAAATACTCTAGTAAGGGCCATACCATAAGGCAAGTGTGCCTTGGATCTGTTCAAAGTTTCTCTCATGGCCTCTATCATAAGTGCAGGGAGGTTCAGGGGGGTCTGAGTGATGACATGAAACATGATACATACATCTCTGCTGGAAAGTAAGTCATGTCTACCACTCCTAGGAAAGAAGAGCTTTGTTACCATCTGATGCAGGACCCTCATCTCAATGGACAAAAACTTTGCTTCCAATTTGTTTAAATTTCCTGAATAAGTTTCTCCTAAAATAATTCTGATCCCCTCTTCTTTAATTGGGAGTTCCATATATGAGTATCCTTCACTAGGCAATTGAAGTATTTCTCCCAATATCCTAGAATCCAAGCAGATATCAATTCCCTTGACTGTTGAAGTCACTGATCCACTTCCATAAAGTAGGTTTTGGTAGAATTCTCTAACAAGGTCAACATAGGTGACTTCCTTAAGGGAGCAGTAGAATTTCCATCCTTGGTTTTTAATTTTGGTAGCAAAAGTAAAGCCCTAATCTTCAAAGAACCGAAAATCTATATTTTTCTCGGTTTCTATTTTTCTATCAGAAAGAGGATTCACACCAGGGCTTATGGAGGATTGAGAGGGACCTTGAGTAGGTACTGAAACTGGAGTGGGAGTAGTTGAAGATTGAGCGGCTTGCCTTTTCTTTCTGACAATTTCTTCAGGCTCACGGATTGATTTCCTTCTTTGGGGAAGCTTCATCTTTGGAGCCATATCCACTATAGTAGCAGGCAATGAGACTTGAATTGAGTGGAGGAGGGATCACAAGAGAGTAAAGAAGGATTTTGGTGGAGAAAAGAAGTGGATTTTGGAAGTTCGGTAAAGTGCTAGGGCACGTTCCAACCGCGCCAAGCAAAGCGAGAAAGCACAAAAAATTCCTTATCAAGGTGGCGATTTTTGGTGGAGAGGAGGAGGGAGAATTGCCACGAAATAAATCCTTGGATTTGGAGCAAGAAGAGTTGGAGAAGACGGCTTTTGAAAGGAGGATGATGAGAAGATGAGTCGTCTCACGAACAGGGTTTCCCGTTTAAAAACAGTAAACCCGATGGAAGTTGGTGGGATTTACAAGTTTGCCATTGAGTCGACTCATGGGGGTCGACTCATGAAGTTCAGAAAATCAGGAAAAATATGAATAAATTCCAGAAAAATTTGAAATTTTGAGTGAAAGAATTTTGCTCAATGATAAGTTTTTAGAATGATAAATTTGAGCTTTTGGGACCAGGATAGATGTTGAAAATTGAGCTCTCTAATCAATTCTTTGTAAATTGAGAAATTTTAGGCAAATGGATCTAGAATTCCTAGATTTCTCCTAATTTCACAGAATCTATCCTCACTAAGGGCCTTTGTAAAGATATCAGCTAATTGATTTTCAGTGCAAACATATTCAAGAATTATATTTTTGTTTTGAACATGTTCTCTTATAAAATGATGTCTTATTTCAATATGTTTAGATCTTGAGTGTTGAATTGGATTTTTAGATAGATTTATGGCACTTGTATTATCACATCTTATTAAGTTTAATTCCAAAGTTTTCAAGTTGTTGCTTAATCCACAAGATTTGAGCACAATAACTTCCGGCTGCAATGTATTCGGCCTCAGCCGTAGACAGTGCCACCGAATTTTATTTCTTGCTAAACTATGAGATTAGGTTAACTCCAAGAAATTGGCAAGTTCCACTTGTGCTTTTTCTATCTAATTTGCATCCAGCAAAATCAGCATCTGAATATCCTAATAAATTAATTTGTGAGTCCTTAGAGTACCATAATCCTATAGTTTGTGTACCATTTAAGTATCTAAGGATTCTTTTAACAGCATTCAAATGAGATTCTTTAGGATTAGATTGATATCTAGCATATAAGCAAACACTAAACATGATATCAGGCCTACTTGCAGTTAAATATAATAATGAGCCAATCATACCTCTATAGTATCTTAAGTCTACGCTTTTACCTTCATCATCCTTGTCAAGCTTGCATGAGGGACTCATTGGTGTGCCAATTGGTTTGCAGTTCTCCATTCCAAATCTTTTGAGTAGTTCCTTGGTGTACTTGCTTTGGGTGATGGAGATTCCCTCTTTTGATTGTTTGATTTGGAGTCCGAGGAAGAAGGTGAGTTCTCCCATCATGCTCATCTCGAACTCTCCCTGCATAAGCTTAGCAAAGTCTTGACAAAGGGATTCATTAGTAGACCCAAAAATTATGTCATCAACATAAATTTGTATAACTAGCATATCATTTTGATTTCTTTTAATAAAGAGGGTTGTATCTACATTACCTCTTAAAAAACTATTATTTAGTAAAAATTTACTTAGCCTATCATACCATGCTCTAGGTGCTTGTTTTAATCCATATAGAGCTTTATTTAATCTAAAGACATGATTAGGAAAAGCATGATTTTCAAATCCAGGTGGTTGTTCCACATATACTTCTTCAGAGATATATCCATTTAAAAATACACTTTTAACATCCATTTGAAATAATTTGAATTTCATAAAGCAAGCATATGCAAGTAGAAGTCTAATAGCTTCTAATCTAGCAACAGGTGCAAAGGTTTCATCAAAATCAATTCCTTCTTCTTGATTATATCCCTTAGCAACCGATCTTGCTTTATTTCTAAATACATTTCCATGCTCATCTAATTTGTTTCTAAAGACCCATTTTGTGCCAATTATTGAATAATCTTTAGGTCTTGATACTAAGGTCCAAACATTATTTCTTTCAAATTGATTAAGTTCCTCTTGCATAGCATTAATCCAATTATGATCATTTTCAGCTTCTTCAAAAGTTTTAGGTTCAAGATGAGATACAAAAGCACAATGATTAACTGCATCTCTTAGTGAAGAACGGGTTTTTACCCCATGCATAGGGTTACCAATAATTAACTCCTTAGGGTGGTTGTGAACATACCTCCATTCCTTGGGTAGGTCATTTGTACCTTGAGGTTGTTCTTGAGTTTCTTCACCTTTCTCATTTTGTTTGTCTTCTTGATCCTTGTCTGCTGAATCTTTCAGAGTGATCTCCTTCATACCTTCTATTAGTGGATCTGCATCATCAACACCCTCATTCTTCCTTGAAGGAAGATCGTTAGATTCATCAAAAACAACATGTATGGACTCCTCAACTACTAAAGTTCTTTTGTTGAAAACTCTAAATGCTTTACTAGTGGAGGAGTAACCTAGAAAGATTGCTTCATCTGATTTTGCATCAAATTTACCAAGTTTTTCTTTGCCATTATTTAATACAAAACATCGGCAACCAAAAACATGAAAATATTGCATATTTGTTTT
>NC_025996.2:94269294-94323646 GCF_000442705.2 Elaeis guineensis
CTAAATACTCTAGTAAGGGCCATACCATAAGGCAAGTGTGCCTTGGATCTGTTCAAAGTTTCTCTCATGGCCTCTATCATAAGTGCAGGGAGGTTCAGGGGGGTCTGAGTGATGACATGAAACATGATACATACATCTCTGCTGGAAAGTAAGTCATGTCTACCACTCCTAGGAAAGAAGAGCTTTGTTACCATCTGATGCAGGACCCTCATCTCAATGGACAAAAACTTTGCTTCCAATTTGTTTAAATTTCCTGAATAAGTTTCTCCTAAAATAATTCTGATCCCCTCTTCTTTAATTGGGAGTTCCATATATGAGTATCCTTCACTAGGCAATTGAAGTATTTCTCCCAATATCCTAGAATCCAAGCAGATATCAATTCCCTTGACTGTTGAAGTCACTGATCCACTTCCATAAAGTAGGTTTTGGTAGAATTCTCTAACAAGGTCAACATAGGTGACTTCCTTAAGGGAGCAGTAGAATTTCCATCCTTGGTTTTTAATTTTGGTAGCAAAAGTAAAGCCCTAATCTTCAAAGAACCGAAAATCTATATTTTTCTCGGTTTCTATTTTTCTATCAGAAAGAGGATTCACACCAGGGCTTATGGAGGATTGAGAGGGACCTTGAGTAGGTACTGAAACTGGAGTGGGAGTAGTTGAAGATTGAGCGGCTTGCCTTTTCTTTCTGACAATTTCTTCAGGCTCACGGATTGATTTCCTTCTTTGGGGAAGCTTCATCTTTGGAGCCATATCCACTATAGTAGCAGGCAATGAGACTTGAATTGAGTGGAGGAGGGATCACAAGAGAGTAAAGAAGGATTTTGGTGGAGAAAAGAAGTGGATTTTGGAAGTTCGGTAAAGTGCTAGGGCACGTTCCAACCGCGCCAAGCAAAGCGAGAAAGCACAAAAAATTCCTTATCAAGGTGGCGATTTTTGGTGGAGAGGAGGAGGGAGAATTGCCACGAAATAAATCCTTGGATTTGGAGCAAGAAGAGTTGGAGAAGACGGCTTTTGAAAGGAGGATGATGAGAAGATGAGTCGTCTCACGAACAGGGTTTCCCGTTTAAAAACAGTAAACCCGATGGAAGTTGGTGGGATTTACAAGTTTGCCATTGAGTCGACTCATGGGGGTCGACTCATGAAGTTCAGAAAATCAGGAAAAATATGAATAAATTCCAGAAAAATTTGAAATTTTGAGTGAAAGAATTTTGCTCAATGATAAGTTTTTAGAATGATAAATTTGAGCTTTTGGGACCAGGATAGATGTTGAAAATTGAGCTCTCTAATCAATTCTTTGTAAATTGAGAAATTTTAGGCAAATGGATCTAGAATTCCTAGATTTCTCCTAATTTCACAGAATCTATCCTCACTAAGGGCCTTTGTAAAGATATCAGCTAATTGATTTTCAGTGCAAACATATTCAAGAATTATATTTTTGTTTTGAACATGTTCTCTTATAAAATGATGTCTTATTTCAATATGTTTAGATCTTGAGTGTTGAATTGGATTTTTAGATAGATTTATGGCACTTGTATTATCACATCTTATTAAGTTTAATTCCAAAGTTTTCAAGTTGTTGCTTAATCCACAAGATTTGAGCACAATAACTTCCGGCTGCAATGTATTCGGCCTCAGCCGTAGACAGTGCCACCGAATTTTATTTCTTGCTAAACTATGAGATTAGGTTAACTCCAAGAAATTGGCAAGTTCCACTTGTGCTTTTTCTATCTAATTTGCATCCAGCAAAATCAGCATCTGAATATCCTAATAAATTAATTTGTGAGTCCTTAGAGTACCATAATCCTATAGTTTGTGTACCATTTAAGTATCTAAGGATTCTTTTAACAGCATTCAAATGAGATTCTTTAGGATTAGATTGATATCTAGCATATAAGCAAACACTAAACATGATATCAGGCCTACTTGCAGTTAAATATAATAATGAGCCAATCATACCTCTATAGTATCTTAAGTCTACGCTTTTACCTTCATCATCCTTGTCAAGCTTGCATGAGGGACTCATTGGTGTGCCAATTGGTTTGCAGTTCTCCATTCCAAATCTTTTGAGTAGTTCCTTGGTGTACTTGCTTTGGGTGATGGAGATTCCCTCTTTTGATTGTTTGATTTGGAGTCCGAGGAAGAAGGTGAGTTCTCCCATCATGCTCATCTCGAACTCTCCCTGCATAAGCTTAGCAAAGTCTTGACAAAGGGATTCATTAGTAGACCCAAAAATTATGTCATCAACATAAATTTGTATAACTAGCATATCATTTTGATTTCTTTTAATAAAGAGGGTTGTATCTACATTACCTCTTAAAAAACTATTATTTAGTAAAAATTTACTTAGCCTATCATACCATGCTCTAGGTGCTTGTTTTAATCCATATAGAGCTTTATTTAATCTAAAGACATGATTAGGAAAAGCATGATTTTCAAATCCAGGTGGTTGTTCCACATATACTTCTTCAGAGATATATCCATTTAAAAATACACTTTTAACATCCATTTGAAATAATTTGAATTTCATAAAGCAAGCATATGCAAGTAGAAGTCTAATAGCTTCTAATCTAGCAACAGGTGCAAAGGTTTCATCAAAATCAATTCCTTCTTCTTGATTATATCCCTTAGCAACCGATCTTGCTTTATTTCTAAATACATTTCCATGCTCATCTAATTTGTTTCTAAAGACCCATTTTGTGCCAATTATTGAATAATCTTTAGGTCTTGATACTAAGGTCCAAACATTATTTCTTTCAAATTGATTAAGTTCCTCTTGCATAGCATTAATCCAATTATGATCATTTTCAGCTTCTTCAAAAGTTTTAGGTTCAAGATGAGATACAAAAGCACAATGATTAACTGCATCTCTTAGTGAAGAACGGGTTTTTACCCCATGCATAGGGTTACCAATAATTAACTCCTTAGGGTGGTTGTGAACATACCTCCATTCCTTGGGTAGGTCATTTGTACCTTGAGGTTGTTCTTGAGTTTCTTCACCTTTCTCATTTTGTTTGTCTTCTTGATCCTTGTCTGCTGAATCTTTCAGAGTGATCTCCTTCATACCTTCTATTAGTGGATCTGCATCATCAACACCCTCATTCTTCCTTGAAGGAAGATCGTTAGATTCATCAAAAACAACATGTATGGACTCCTCAACTACTAAAGTTCTTTTGTTGAAAACTCTAAATGCTTTACTAGTGGAGGAGTAACCTAGAAAGATTGCTTCATCTGATTTTGCATCAAATTTACCAAGTTTTTCTTTGCCATTATTTAATACAAAACATCGGCAACCAAAAACATGAAAATATGCAATATTTGGTTTTCTTCCTTTCCAAAGTTCATAGGGGTTTTCTTTAAAAATTGTCTAATTAAAGCACGATTTAAAATGTAACATGCTGTGTTAATTGCTTCCGCCCAAAAATATTTTGGAAGGTTGCTTTCACAAAGCATGGTACGGGCCATTTCTTCTAAGGTTCTGTTTTTCCTTTCAACTACCCCATTCTGTTGGGGTGTCCTAGGAGCAGAGAAGTTATGGCCAATTCCATTTTCATCACAAAAATTTTCAAAATCTTAATTTTAAAATTCAGTTCCATGATCACTTCTAATATTTTGAATTGAAAAACCTTTTTCATTAGAGACTTTTCGATGAAATTTAGTGAAAATATGAAAAGTTTCATTTTTGTGAGCCAAAAAGAAAACCCAAGTAAAACGAGAATAATCATCTATAATTACAAAGCCATATCGTTTTCCTCCTAGACTGGTGGTTCTTGTTGGTCCAAATAAGTCCATATGTAAGAGCTCTAATGGTCTAGAAGTTGAAACAGTATTTTTGGATTTAAATGATACTCTAGTTTGTTTACCTAATTTGCATGCATCACAAATTCTATCCTTTTCAAAATTCAGTTTTGCCAAACCGAGAACTAAATCCTTTTTAATTAATTTTGAAAGAGAATGCATGCTAATATGTGCAAGTCTACGATGCCACTGCCAACTAGTCTCATTGATTTTAGCATTCAAGGATACTAGGCATTGCATGTCTAATTTGGCTAAGTCATTCAAATCTATCATATAAACATTGCCATGCCTATGTCCTATAAATTTAATGCCATCGTTAATAGGACTAGTCACAATGCAAACAGATGATTCAAAAACTATTTTATACCCTTTATCACAGAATTGACTAATGCTAAGTAAGTTATGCTTTAAACCTTTAACTAGTAAAACATTCTCAATGTATTTGGAGGGAGTGATACCAATGTTACCTATCCCGATGATCTTTCCTTTGCCATTATCTCCAAAGGTGACCATCCCTCCATCCTTAGCATCAAGCGTGATGAATTGTGATTCATCACCAGTCATGTGTCTCGAGCATCCGCTGTCAAGATACCATTTCCTGTTTCCTTCTTGGGATGCTAGACACACCTGCAAGCAAAGGTCAAGTTTCTGTCTTAGGTACCCAAGCTTTCTTGGGTCCTTTCAAGTTAGTCAGAATGGTTCCTTTTGGAACCCATATTTTCTTTGTGTTTGCATATTTGTTAATAAGACATGTGTATGATTTATGTCCTATCCTACCACAGTTGAAACAAGTAATATTTGTAGACTTGTTACTTGAATAATTTACATAAATATCCTTCAGAAATTTTTGTTTCTTCAGAGGTTTATAGCCAAGTCCAGCCTTATCATATATAGCTTTCTGATTATCAAGAATCATATTTAGTTTGTTTGAACTTAAGGTGAACTTATCTACTATAGATTTCAGCTTGTTAATTTCATCCTTTAAGTTTTGATTTTCTTGAATCAAAGTGAATTTTTCAATTGACAGGTTTTCAGTTTGTTTCACTAAGGACTGATTTTCCAATTTCAGTTCTTTGTTTTTCTTTCCTAGTTTCTTTAATTCATCAATTGAATCATAGAATGCTTCATGCAATTCTTCAAATGTGAATTCATTAGTGGATTCAGAAGTTACCTCATTTTCATGTGCCATCAGGCACAGGTTGGCTTGTTCTGTTGATGTTTCCTCGTCGGAGCTTGAGTCATCACTCGCACTCCAAGTCACCATCATTGCCTTCTTTTTGAACTTTGTGGGACCTTTCTTCAGTTGTGGACATTCGGATCTGAAATGTCCCGGCTTCTTGCACTCGTAGCATATAAGGGGTTGATCTTTCTCTTTCTCTTTGCTTTGTTCCTCTTTTGTGAATGACTTCTTTCTCATCCCCTGTTTCCTTTTTCTTAGGAACTTCTTGAATTTTCGGGTGATGAGTGCCATCTCTTCATCCTGTTCTTCATCTTCAGTGTCATCCGTTTCATAATCAGGCGAAGTTGTGGATTTGAGGGCAATGGTTCTTTTATTTTTGACTTCATCCTCTTGATGTTGCTTCCTGCTAAGTTCATGAGTCATCAAGGATCCAAGAAGTTCTTCTAGAGGTAGAGTGTTCAAGTCCTTTGCTTCTTGGATGGCAGTCACCTTGGCTTCCCAAGTTCTTGGCAGTGACCTGAGAATCTTCCTTACAAGTTCACTGTTAGTATAAGATTTGCCAAGACTCTTCAAACCATTAATTATATCAGTAAAACGAGTAAACATAGCAGTTATGGACTCGTCATGCTCCATCTTAAACAATTCATATTTATGTACAAGCATGTTTATTTTAGACTCTTTTACTTGATTTGTTCCCTCATGAGTTACTTCTAACCTATCCCATATTTCTTTAGCAGATGCACCAGTAGAAATGCGATTGAATTCACTTGCATCTAGTGCACAATAAAGAACATTCATGGCTTTGGCATTTAATTGTGCCAATTTCTTGTCAACCTCATCCCATTCTTTCTCGGGTTTGGTTGACTCCTCACCATCTATAATCTTGGTGGGTGTGTGAGGACCGTTCACTATGATACTCCACATATCATAGTCGAGTGCTTGTATGAAAATCTTCATCCGAGCTTTCCAATAGGTGTAATTAGACCCATTGAAAAGTGGAGGTCGGTTTGTTGATTGCCCCTCGGCTAGAGAAGTACCAACATGGGTTGCCATAGATCTTTGGCTCTTTGATTATTAGATCAAAGAAGGGCTAGAGCACCGGGCTCTGATACCACTTGTTGCCCAGCTATGCAACCCAAGAGGGGGGGGTGAATTGGGTTTCTAAAAATTTTAAGAATTGATTAATTACTTATGATGAACAAGACAAAGATTTTAATTCAATATTAAATATCTAAAATAGGAATGCAAGGATATATTAAAGAAATAAAGTGAAGCGATAAAGCACACCACAAACACAAGGATTTATAGTGGTTCGGTGCCAACCCTGCACCTACATCCACTCCCCAAGCTCCTACTTGGGAATTTCAATCCACTATACTTGTATTCAACCTGAATACAAAACGTCGGAAACTCTGACACTAGCTATCCCAAGCTAGATCACTTATTTTTCGGGTACAAGTAAACCCAAAACACTCCGATTTCAGGTTCGGATCAACCTTTCCTTGTTTTGGAAATCTTCCAAAAACAAGAACAAAAACTCACAAAGAGTTAGAAAATTTTGAGCACAGATTAATACAATAACAGCTCCTTTAAATGAGCGAATATAACAATAAAAACTTTACTCAAATGAAGAACCCCTTTTCGGATTTTCTCAAAGTGGATCAATGCTTGAACGAATGCTTGAGAAGAGGTTGATTGTTGATTGAAGATCTCTTGAAAACTTTGGAAGATCTCTAGATCAAGGTTGAACAATAGACTCGAAAGATCCTCTCTTTGAAAGCTCTTGAATCTCTTTCACAATCTCTCGTGTGGATTTTGGATCCTCTTTTCTTTTTCTCTCAAATATCTCGTTGATCTCAGGCTTTTTTGTGCAGATTTCGGATCCTTTTTCTTCTATTTGATCTCACATTTGATCTCTATTTATTCTGCAATTTCTTTCATCATTTGAAGCATTTTATAACATTAGAAGCAAGAGAAAATAATTTAGGCAGATAAAGAGCCGTTAGAAGATTTTTAGGAAGCATAAAAGGCAATTAAAATGGGCAAAAAAATAACCGTTGCTGACATTTTCAGTCGCAGGAGTCGACTCATGAGTCGACTCATGCTACAGGAGTCGACTCATGAGTCGACTTCTGTTGCACAGACCAGACAGTCTTGATTTCTGAATTTTTCGGCTCAAATCAGCAGAGGTCGACTCATGAGTCGACTCATGCCTTGTGGGTCGACTCATGAGTCGACTCACAGGTCGTACCAAGTCAAAAATCCAGCGTGCCATGGGAATTTTTTGCGTGCCAGTCAGCTCATAGTGCCATGAGTTGACTCATGAGTCAACTCATGCACTTCAAATCTTCATAACTTCAACAATATAAGTCCAAATACAATGAAATTTTCACCAATAGTTTACAAATCATTTGTTCTATCAAATGATACTATCAAATCAGGATTTTAGTGAAATTATGATTTTTCCCTTGAAGAGCATAAGGACTTTTTCAATTTAAAATTATTTGTATCCCTTCAATCTGCTTTGTAATCATCAAAATCAATCTAGGAGCAACATCAACTAATATCCATACATTGTTGACCTTCATGGACTCTATTTCAGATTTTATGGCTTCAAGCCATTTCTTAGAGTCGGACCTCTGCATCGTATCTATGTAGGTGATTGAATTCTTATTATTCTCATCGAGTTCAATAGGATCCCCATCCCGAATCAAGAAACCAAGTATCTGTCTGGTTGACATGGTACTTTACCAGATCGTCTTAAGGATGTCTTTACAATGGGTTCCAGATTTGACATCATCAAATCTAGTTCTATGGGTTCATTAAACTGTGTCAGTTTTTCTACCTGTCGAACTTCATCAAGCTCGATTTTAGAGGCACTTATTTCTTCACTAAGGATCTTCTTTTCTAAAAAGTGTGCCTTACTGCTGACAAATACTTTTTGTTCAGCAGAAAGGTAAAAGTAATACTCTTTGTTTCCTTAGGGTATCCTATGAAGTTACACTTATTGGACCTAGGTCTGAGCTTGTCGGTTTGTAATCGTTTAACATAAGCCGGACACCTTCAAACCTTAAAGTAAGTGAGGTTTGGCCTACATCCTGACCATATCTCATATGGTGTTTTACTAACTAACTTGCTTGGAATATTATTGAGTATAAAACAAACTATCTCGAGTGCATATCTTCAAAAAAAGATCGACAGAGATGCAAACACCATCATGGACCGAATCATATTCAATAGAGTTCGATTCTTCATTTCTGAGATGCCATTATGTTGTGGTGTCCCTAGAGGGATCCATTATGAGTGAATCTCATTTTTTTCTAAATATGTCAGAAATTTACTAGAAAGATATTCACCCTCTCAGTCAGACCAAAAAATTTTAATATTTTTTTCAGTTTATTTTTCTACTTCATTACGAAACCATTTGAATATTTTAAATGATTCAGATTTATGTTTCATCAAGTAGATGTATCCATACTTAGATAGGTCATCTGTGAATGTAATGAAATAGCTATACCCTTCTCTCGCACATGTACTCATGGATCTACATACATCAGTATGTACCAGACTCAGCACATCACTGGCTCATTCACCTTTTTCAGTAAAAGGTGATTTGATCATTTTTTTAAGCAAACAAGATTCACAGGTTGGCAATAATTCATAATTGTTGGTGCAAAAATCTGCTTGCACAGGAGAAGCTGGAGTCGAGGAAGTCGCGGTCGCCGCCGGGACCTGCAAAGGAAGTCTAAACCGGAGGTGGGATTACTCCGGCAAGACCCTCCGACGCTCAAGTCAGTTCTCTGCCTCAACAAGAATGGAGTGCTCGAACGGAGAATTTAGCAAGTTTTTAGATGAAAGATGAGAGCTTATAGAATAACATATCTGGGATTCCTCTTTTATAGACGGAGGGAGCAACGAATTGATAGCGATGCCTGTAACCGTCTGGTAGTGGGCTGCCCAGAGTCAGGAAGAATTTATTACGGAGGGTAGTGGAGTGGGATCGTGGCTATCACCGTGGCTCGCCACGTGGAATCAGTTACGGGGAGTGGAGCGACGTCCGCTGTCGTGACTCGTCAGGGAGTGGTGGAATCGCACAGGATCCGCCGTAGGGAGTGGAGCAGAATCGTGGCCGTTAATATGGCCTGCCAGGGAATAATGGAGCTACGTAGGGTCCGCCTTAGGGAGTGGAGCAGTATTGTCCGTTACTGTGGCCTGCCAGGGGGTCCAGACCTGTCGGCTGAAGTTTGATTGGAGTCGGTAGCGAGGTCCGGTACCCGTAGGAGTTTGGGCGAGGTCTTCCCGCAATCGGAATAGATGACGGAGTCTGGCTTCCGTAGGAGTCCAGATGAAGTCTGCTTGCAGTTAGGGTCGTGGGCGGAGTCCGGCTCCCGTAGGAGTCCGGACGAAGTCTGTCTGCAGCCGTTGGAGTCGAGGATGAAGCCCGGCTCCCGTAAGAGTTCGGGTGGAGTCTCCCTGCAATTAAAATCAAAGGCGAAGTCCGGCTCCCGTAGGAGTCCGGACAAGGCTTACCAGCAGTTGAAGTTGAGGACGGAACCCGACTCCCGTAGGAATCCGGATGGAGTCTGCCTGCAATTGAGGTCGGGGATGGAGTCCGACTCCCGCAGGAGTCCGGACGGAGTCTACCAGCAGTCGAAGTCGGGGATGAAGCCCGGCTCCCGTAGGAGTCCGGGCGGAGTCCACCTGCAGTTGGCGTCCGGGGTGAAGTCTGGCTCCCGTAGGAGTTCGGATGAAGACTTCCTGCAGCCGGAGTTGGGGATGAGGTCCGGCTCTCATGGGAGCCTGGGCGAAGTCCACCTGCAATTAAAGTCAGGGATGGAGTCTGGCTCCCGTAGGAGTCCGGAGAGAGTTTACCAGCAGTCGAAGTCGAGGATGAAGCCCGACTCCCGTAGGAGTCCGGGCGGAGTCCACCTGCAGTTGGCGTCGGGTGAAGTTCGGCTCCCATAGGAGTCCGGATGAAGTCTTCCTGCAATTGAAGTTAGGTGCGAAGTCTGGCTCCCGTGGGAGTCCGGACAGATCTTACTGGCGGTTGAAGTTGGTGACGGAGCTCGGCTCCCGTAGGAGTCCGGGCGGAGTCCCTCTTGAGGTTGGAGCTGTGGACAAAGCCCATCTCCCGTGGGAGTTCGGGCGGAGTCCTTCTGCAGTTGAAGTTGGCGATGGAGCTCGGCTCCCGTAGGAGTCCGGACGGAGTCCCTCTTGCGGTTGGAGCTGTGGACAGAGCCCATCTCCCGTGGGAGTTCGGACGGAGTCCTTCTGCAGTTGACGTCGGGCGAAGTCCGACTCCCGTAGGAGTCCGGATGAAGTCTTCCTGCAGTCGGAGTTGGAGATGAGGTCCGGCTCCCGTGGGAGCCTGGGCGAAGTCCACCTGCAATTAAAGTCAGGGACGGAGTTCGGCTCCCGTAGGAGTCTGGAGAGAGTTTACCAGCAGTCGAAGTCGAGGATGAAGCCCGGCTCCCGTAGGAGTCCGGGCAGAGTCCACCTGCAGTTGGCGTCGGGCGAAGTCTAGCTCCCGTAGGAGTCCGGATGAAGTCTTCCTGCAATTGAAGTTAGGTGCGAAGTCCGGCTCCCGTGGGAGTCCGGACGGATCTTACCGACGGTTGAAGTTGGCGACAAAGCCCGGCTCCCATAGGAGTCCGGGCGGAGCTCGCAAGGGCTAATCCCGCTGAGAACTTCGGCCATGGGTATTTAGTACCCAACACTAGTCCCCCTACTTTCGAGTTTGAATTTCGAATGAAGGAAGTACAGAGAGACGAGCATGGTCGAAGTTATCCCCTCGAATCCTGTGCATAACCGCCCTTGGATATATTGGCATTTAATGTGCGCACGTCAGAGCCCTTTTTCTGGTGAAGGCGACCTGAAGGGTCTTTTCGAAACTCCCGCCGAAACGTGATCCCAAGCGTCGCGCTACGAAAATGTGCGAACAGTTAATCCTCGATAGCGGCGAGTGGGACACGTGGCACGCATCAGTTGGCCTAGGGACACCCACTACCATAACTGCGCTAAGATTCATTGGCTATTTAAACCCCCTACTCTTCCTTCGGGGCTTCATCCTGCCGAGAGGATGGCACCTTTCTTTCGTCTGAGAGCCTAGCTACTCAGCCACTTCCTCCGCATCGGTCCTTGCCATCTTCAATCCCTCGATTCTTCTCTAAGGGGTTTCCACGTCATGTCCTCCACCCCGGAGGCCATCCTCGAAGGGATGTCCAGGGCTTGGAGGAAGGCGAGGAGGAGAACAGCGGCCGGTGAGTTCTCCGGTCATCAAGTGGCCGCTGAGGATCCCCGTCATTTTAAAGGGGGCTCAAGGAAGAATTCTTTCAACAACAGGGGTTTAATAATGGAGGCCGTCGATAAAGGTATTCTGCCTGAGAATTTTGGAGTAGCAAGGCAAGGTGATAGCGGTCAAGAGGGCAGAGCTGTCGTCACAAGCTGTGGCGGGATCCTTGATGCAGTCGGGCTGAGGGACCAGAAGCGGTCGACGTCGATGGTGGGGTAGTAAAACTTTGTTGTGGGGACGGTGGAAGTAGCGCATGCCGACCTTGCCGGAGCATTTTGGACGGTGGCTACCACGGAGTATTCGGTGACGACGTATATCTCTGGCACCACCGTTGCCCCCAGGGTGACTCTGGTTCTTCTTGAAACAGGTCTTCGTCGCCGCTGCCGTTGCCCTTACCGCCCCTGGGAATCTATCCCATCCTTTTCCCCCTGAGGTTGGGACTTCGGAGGTGGGGCGAAGCAAGGCGGGGCGAAAGTCGATAGGCCCGTCACACGCACTGGACACGAAATGGGAAGAGAGGTTTGTAGCTTGAAGCGGCTTCCGGTGTATCCTTTCCAAACCGTGTTCTCGATGTCGTCGATGATGTATTTATTTTTTTTTCTGGCCCACCGGGTCTTGTAACGTACACCTTGTTGGTTGAAAAATGAAAAAGAGATTTTGTTACCTCGTCTGCATCTTGCAATGAATAGTCGTCTGTCGAACTTCTTTATTCTTCTTTCTTCTCTCTTCCTCCTTTTCTTCTTTTCTTTTTCACGTCGTCCTAAGGTCATCGATGACCTCTTTTATTCGTGTAGGACTGTTATTTGCCGAGCTCCTTTTCGACTTTTACGCCGTTCGAAGATACCCGGTTGTCATTTTTCCGTCAATGGCTGCAGGCTCGCTTGGGGCCATTCGGGCCCGTGGTCCCTCCTAGGACTTGAATTCGGGGATCCGAGCTTCTGTCACCCTAAGTAAGTTGTCCTATTTTGTGTCGAAAACTTTCTCAAAAGTTGGGACTCCCGATGGGAGCCCCAGTCCTTGCGGTGACAGAGTTTTCTGTACCTCGACCGCTGTCCGTTTTCCAATCGTAGCTGTCATGGTCCGTTGCCTTCCATTTTCCTTTTCGCTCGAAATTTTTCTCTGCTGAAGTCAAGGCAAAGTTTGGCTCCTGTGGGAGTCCGGACGGAACCCTTCTGTGATTGTAGTCGTGGGCGGAGCCCGGCTCCCGTAGGAGTCCGGGTGGAGTCTTCCTTGGCATCGTGGTCGGAGCCCGACTCCCGTAGGAGTCCGGGTGGAGTTTTCCTTAGCATCGTGGAAGGAGCCCAGCTCCCGTAGGAGTCCGGGTGAGTTGAAGTTGTCGGCGGAGTCCGGCTCCTGTAGGAGTCCGGACGAAGTCTGTCTGCAGTCGTTGGAGTCGAGGACGAAGCCCGGCTCCCATAGGAGTTCGGGCGGAGTCTTCCTGCAATTAAAGTCAAAGGTGAAGTCCGGCTCCCGTAGGAGTCCGGACAAGGCTTACCGGTAGTTGATGTTGAGGACGGAGCCCGACTCCCGTAGGAGTCCGGGCGGAGTCCCCCTGGAGTTGATGCTGCGATCGGAGCCCGGTTCCCGTAGGAGTCCGGGCGGAGTCTTGGCGTCGTGGACAGAGCCCGGCTCCCATAGGAGTTCGGGTGGAGTTTTTCTTGGCGTCGTGGTCGGAGCCCGGCTCCCGTAGGAGTCCGGGTGGAGTTTTCGTTGGCATCGTGGACGGAGCCCGGCTCCCGTAGGAGTCCGGGTGGAGTTTTCCTTGGCGTCGTGGTCGGAGCCTGGCTCCCATAGGAGTCCGGATGGAGTTTTCCTTGGCGTCGTGGTCGGAGCCGGCTCCCGTAGGAGTCTGGGCCTTCCACTTTGCTCGAGCCAGGGTGAGGTTCTCCTCCCATTCCCGGCTTGGCTGTGGGGGCGCGTTAGGGCGCTGTAAGGCCTCTCCCCCCATCCGGTCTAAAAGAACCGGGCCTTTGACTTTGCTCATGTCAGGACGAGGTTCTCCTCCTGTTCCTGACATGGCTGTGGGGGCACACTAGGGTGCTGTAAGGCCTCTCCCCCCATCCGTCTAAATGGAACCGGGTCTTCGACCTTGCTCAAGTTAGGGCGAGGTTCTCCTCCTGTCCCTAACAGGGCTGTGGGGGTGCATATGGGCGTTGTAGGGCCTCTCCCCCCATCCGGTCTAAATAAATCGGGCCTTCGACCTTGCTCATGTCAGGATGAGGTTCTCTCCTGTTCCAGACATGGCTGTGGGGGCACATTAGGGCGCTGTAAGGCCTCTCCCCCCATCCGGTCTAAATGGAACCGGGCCTTCGACCTTACTCATGTCAGGACGAGGTTCTCCTCCTGTTCCTGACATGGCTATGGGGGCACATTAGGGTGCTGCAAGGCCTCTCCCCCTGTCCGTCTAAATGGAATCGGGCCTTCGACCTTGTCGGGACGAGGTTTCCTTTTCGTTTCTGATACAGTTTGTTTGCATTGTCCAAGGACATATAGGTATGTGATTTTCAATTAAAATGAAGTTACTGGTAGTACATCCGCAAGTTTTTCGAGCTCCACGTCGTGGGAGGTCGGCTCCTCCGAGTTCCTTAAGATAATAAGTTCCGGGCGGACTACTTCTTTGACTTCATACGGTCCCTCCCAGTTTGGGGCGAGTTTCCTCGGTCTGAGGTTGCGAGACAGCGGCTCGTCGAAGCACTAGATCTCCTGCTCCAAAGGCTTTGTTCTTAACCCGGGCGTTGTAATATCGAGCAACCTTCTGTCTGTAGGCTGCCATCCGAACCTGAGCTATCTCCCATCTTTCTTTCAGTAGGTCGAGGTTGGCTCTAAGACCTTGCAAACTTTGATGTTCGTCGAACGCCACGACTCGTGCTGACGGGAGTTTAAGCTCGATGGGGATGACGGCTTCCGTACTGAAGGCTAAAGCGAAAGGGGTCTCCCCCGTAGGTAGCCTCTGAGTAGTTCGATACATCACAACACATGATAAAGTTCGTCTGCCCAAGTTCCCTTTGCTTTTTCAAGCCTTGTCTTAATCCCCTGCAAAAGGATTCTGTTGGTCACCTCAGCTTCGCCGTTCGCCTGGGATGGGCTACTGATGTAAAGTTGTGGGAGATGTTTAGATCTTCACAGAATTCGGCAAATTTGCTCCCCAAATTATCGTCCATTATCAGTGATTAGGGTTCTAGGCAGACTGAACCTACACACGATCGATTTCCAGATGAAATCTTGTACTTTTGCTTCCGTGATTTTTGCTAGTGGTTCAGCTTCAACCCATTTGGTGAAGTAGTCGATCGCTACGAGGAGGAACTTCCTTTGCCCAGATGCCATGGGAAAAGGGCCAAGGATATCCATCCCCCATTGTGCAAAAGGCCATGGGGCACTCAAGGGTGTGAGTTCGGTGGTGGGCTGTCTCTGAATGTTGGCGTATCTCTGCATCGATCACATTTTTTGACATATTCAATCGAATCACGATGCATCGTTGGCCAGTAATATCCTGGTGGAGCAGCTTGTGGGATAAAGATCTAGCCCCAAATGGTTTCCGCAAATCCCCTCATGTACTTCCCACAAGGCGTAGTTAGCTTCCGAGGGCCGGAGGCATTTCAAGAGGGGCAAGGAGTATGATCTTTTGTACAATTTGCCCTCATAAAGGATGTATCGGGAGGCTTGATTTTGGAGCTTCCGAGCCTCCTTCGCGTCCTGGGGGAGAACTCCATCTCTGAGATAGGTTATCAGCGGTCGACCCAGTTGGGCTCGTGGTCGATCTCCATTACGGGCCGCGATTCTTCTGTACTCGGATGTTTTAGAACTTCAAAGAGGACGCCTTTGGGCAATTCGGCCGGAGCCGATGTCGCCAGCTTGGAGAGAAGATCGGCTCTGGTATTCTCCAGCCTTGGAATCTGTCTAATGTTGAAGCTGCTAAAGGTGGGGGTGAGCTCCTTTACCTTCTCAAGGTATCTGGCCATACTGTCCTCCCACGCTTCGTAACTCCCGCTGACTTGCCCCACCACCAGTTGAGAGTCACTGTGCACCCGGAGCTGACTTATTCCCAGCTCTCTGCGATCCTTAGTCCTGCGATCAGAGCTTCATATTCCCACCATTGTTTGTTGTGGGGAACTCGAAATGCAGAGCGTACTTCATGATGACTCCATCCGGACTGACCAAGATCAGGCCTACACCCGCACCCGACATGTAGGAAGATCCATCCACATAGGGGTCCAAAAGCGATCGGAGGGATTGGCCTCTTCGTTGGGGGAGTTCGGTTGAGACTTCAGGTCATCAACTTTGCTTTGCTCAGGTTCGCCTCCTCTGGGATGGTGCACTCTACTATGAAATCTGCCAGTATTTGGGCCTTTACTGCTGGTTTAGGTCTGTAGTTGATGTCAAATTCCGTGAGCTTGATCGCCCATTTTGCCATTCTTCTGGAGGTGTCAGTCCGGTGCAAAACCGCCTTGATCGGTTGATCGGTGAGTAGCGTCACGATGTGCCCTTGAAAGTAGGGTCGGAGCCTCCGAGCTGCAATCAACAAGACGTAGGTCAGTTTTTCTAATTTGGTGTACCTGGTCTCGGCGTCCCTCAGCGTGCGGCTAATGTAGTAGACTGGTCGCTGGACTTTCGTTTCTTCTTTGACAAGGACGGCCGCGAGGGCCATGGGAGAGATCGCTAGGTATAAAAATAGTTCCTCCCCAGGTTCAGCCTTTGCCAATAGCGGGGGTGAGCTAAGGTAGCTTCTTAACTCTTCGAACGCCTGTTGGCACTCAGAGGTCCAACAGAAGTTCTTCATCTGCTTGAGGGTTTGAAAGAAGGGCAAGCACCGTTCGACCGACCTCGTGATGAAGCGATTAAGAGCCGCTATCCTTCCTGTGAGGCGCTGAACCTCCTTGATCGACTTTGGGGCGGTCATCTCCTGGATGGCGTGAATTTTCTCTGGATTGGCCTCAATCCCGCACCCTGATACCATGAAGCCCAGGAACTTTCCTAAGGTTACTCCGAAAGCGCATTTAGTTGGGTTCAGCTTCATTCTATACTTTCGGAAGTGTCAAAGGTCTCCTCGAGGTCGGCGACATGATTTCTGGAAGACTTGCTTTTTACGAGCATATCATCCACGTAGACCTCCATGTTTCGGCTGATCTGCTCTTTGAAGATTTTGTTCACCAACCGTTGGTAGGTTGCGCCCGCATTTTTGAGGCCGAAAGGCATGACCCTGTAACAGTAAAGGCCGCGATTAGTGATGAAAGCTGTCTTTTCTTCATCTTCCGACGCCATTCTAATTTGATTATAGTCGGAGAACGTGTCCATAAAGGTGAGGAGCTCATGGCCTGAGGTTGCGTCCACCAGTTAGTCGATTCTGGGAAGGGGGTAGCTGTCCTTTGGATAAGCCTTATTCAGCTTTTTGAAGTCTATGCACATCCTCCACTTGCCGTTTGCTTTTTTGACCAGAACAACATTGGAAATCCAATCAGGATAATTGACTTCCCTAATGAATCCGGCCTTGAGGAGCTTATCCACTTCCTCGGCTATCGCCTTCTGCCTCTTCGGGGCATGACTCTGAATTTTTTCTTTCGTCGGTCGATGCTTTGGATCGACGGCCAGATGATGCTCCATGACTTCGTGTCAATCCCCGGCATGTCTGCTGGAACCCAAGCGAAAACATCCGCATTCCTTCGTAGAAAATCAATAAGACGCGTCCGCACCTCCTCCCCCAGGTTGGAGCCAATTAGCGCCACATGCTCCGCGTTTCCATCATTCAAAGGGATTGGTACCAGATCTTCGATTGGGCCGCCCCTTTCTTCAGTGAGGTCATCACGAGCATCTAGTCCATCGACGGGACAGGGGTCAGCCTGATCGCTTCTTTGCAAGGCGATGTTGTAGCAGTGTCTGGCCAGGGCTTGGTCTCCCTGGACCTCTCCGATCCCCCGTCGGTGGGAAACTTCAACTTCAAATGGTAGGTCGAAACGACAGCTCGGAGGGCATTGCGGTCGGGTCGGCCAAGGATTGCATTGTAGGCAGATGGCACCTTCACCACAAGAAATTCACCAGAGCCCTGGATTGCTTTGGATATTGACCCGCGGTCACAGTCAAAGCTATCATTCCTTTCATCAGAATGGCATCACCGGTAAACCCTACCAGGGGGAGCAAATCGGCCTCAGATGACCGTCAAGAGCGGACATTCTTGAAAAGGCATCGTAGAACAAGATGTCGGCTGAACTTCTGTTGTCGACAAGAATGCGACGAACGTCGTAATTTGCTATATTCAAGAAACTACGACTGCATCGTTATGAGAGAATTGGACTCCTGGGTGTCTTCTTCGGTAAAGGTTATAGGTTCTTCAACCTTTTGCCGCTTGGGGGATACAGCCGGCATGTTGGTTGCCTCCGCTGGGATCCCCCGAAATGGTGTTGACGGAATCCGATAGAGGCCGATCGTTCGGCCACTCCTTGTCGACGACCATAGCCGGAGATAGTGGTGCGAATGTCTCGTGAGAAGGCATCAGATGAGGAAAGGAGGAGAGGGTACCGAATAAGATGACCGGAGGTGGATCCGTTGAGCGCTCTTTAAGAACAAGGGTATTGCGAAGACACAGCCCTTCCTCTAGCGCCAATCCTGTTGGTTCAAAAATCCGCTTGCGCTGGAGAAGCTGGAGTCGAGGAAGTCGCGGTCGCCGTCGGGACCTGCAAAGGAAGTCTAAACCGGAGGTGGGGTTGCTCCGGCAAGACCCTCCGACGCTCAAGTCAGTTCTCTGCCTCAACAAGAATGGAGTGCTCGAACGGAGAATTTAGCAGAATTTTTAGATGAAAGATGAGAGCTTATAGAATAACGTATCTGGGATTCTCCTTTTATAGATGGAGGGGGCAACGAATTGATAGCGACGCCTGTAACCGTCTGGTAGTGGGCCGCCCAGAGTCAGGAAGAATTTATTGCGGAGGGTAGTGGAGTGGGATCGTGACTATCACCGTGGCTCGCCACGTGGAATCAGTTACGGGGAGTGGAGCGACGTCCGCTGTCGTGACTCGTCAGGGAGTGGTGGAATCGCACAGGATCCGCCGTAGGGAGTGGAGCAGAATCATGGCCGTTAATATGGCCTGCCAGGGAATAATGGAGCTACGTAGGGTCTACCGTAGGGAGTGGAGCAGTGTTGTCCGTTACTGTGGCCTGCCAGGGGGTCCAGACCTGTCGGCTGAAGTTCGATTGGAGTCGGTAGCGAGGTCCGGTACCCGTAGGAGTTTGGGCGAGGTCTTCCCGCAATCGGAATAGATGATGGAGTCTGGCTTCCGTAGGAGTCCAGACGAAGTCTACTTGCAGTTAGGGTCGTGGGCGGAGTCCGGCTCCTGTAAGAGTCCGGACGAAGTCTGTCTGCAGTCGTTGGAGTCGAGGACGAAGTCCGGCTCCTGTAGGAGTCCGGGTAAGTCTCCTTGTAATTAAAGTCAAAGGTGAAGTCTGGCTCCCGTAGGAGTCCGGACAAGGCTTACCAGCAGTTGAAGTTGAGGATGGGACCCGACTCCCGTAGGAATCCGGATGGAGTCTGCCTACAATTGAGGTCGGGGATGGAGTCCGGCTCCCGCAGGAGTCCGGACGGAGTCTACCAGCAGTCGAAGTCGGGGATGAAGCCCGGCTCCCATAGGAGTCCGGGCGGAGTCCACCTGCAGTTGGCGTCGGGGGCGAAGTCTGGCTCCCGTAGGAGTCCGGATGAAGTCTTCCTGCAGCCGGAGTTGGGGATGAGGTCCGGCTCCCGTGGGAGCCTGGGCGAAGTCCACCTGCAATTAAAGTCAGGGATGGAGTCCGGCTCCCGTAGGAGTTCGGAGAGAGTTTACCAGCAGTCGAAGTCGAGGATGAAGCCCGGCTCCCGTAGGAGTCCGGGCGGAGTCCACCTGCAGTTGGCGTCGGGCGAAGTCCGGCTCCCATAGGAGTCTGGATGAAGTCTTCCTGCAATTGAAGTTAGGTGCGAAGTCTGACTCCCGTGGGTGTCCGGATGGATCTTACCGACGGTTGAAGTTGGTGACGGAGCTCGGCTCCCGTAGGAGCCCGGGCGGAGTCCCTCTTGAGGTTGGAGCTGTGGACAGAGCCCATCTCCCGTGGGAGTTCGGGCGGAGTCCTTTTGCAGTTGAAGTTGGCGATGGAGCTCGGCTCCCATAGGAGTCCAGGTGGAGTCCCTCTTGAGGTTGGAGCTGTGGACAGAGCCCATCTCCCGTGGGAGTTCGGGCGGAGTCCTTCTGCAGTTGACGTCGGGCGAAGTCCGGCTCCCGTAGGAGTCCGGATGAAGTCTTCCTGTAGTCGGAGTTGGGGATGAGGTCCGGCTCCCGTGGGAGCCTGGGCGAAGTCTACCTGCAATTAAAGTCAGGGATGGAGTCCGGCTCCCGTAGGAGTCCGGAGAGAGTTTACCAGCAGTCGAAGTCGAGGATGAAGCCCGGCTCCCGTAGGAGTCTGGGCGGAGTCCACCTGCAGTTGGCGTCGGACGAAGTCCGGCTCCCGTAGGAGTCCGGATGAAGTCTTCCTGCAATTGAAGTTAGGTGCGAAGTCCGGCTCCCATGGGAGTCCGGACGGATTTTACCGGCGGTTGAAGTTGGCGACGAAGCTCGGCTCCCGTAGGAGTCCGGGCGGAGCTCGCAAGGGCTAATCCCGCTGAGAACTTCGGCCGTGGGTATTTAGTACCCAACACTAATCATTGTCATCAAGAATTTCTTCTTAAGCTAACATATTCATCTAGTTCTTGTTAATATGACCTAGTCTACAATGCCAAAGGAGGCATCCATGACATCATTTATTCTAAGATATTTTTTAAAAATATATATTATATTAGGTCTAGATACAACATTGATGCTATTGTTCAACTATCCACGTATTATTGTAACACCATTCAAAATGATATCACAAAAAAAAAATTTATTGATATTTTATAATTTGATTTGACCAAAAGGTCTACAGAAACAACATTTAAAAGAAAACTAGAACAATAATGATATTCATTAAGAACAATAAATTAAGACTCGAATACAAGCTTGATAATTTCTAAAGCTAGAACTGAAATTGATCTTCCATCTCCAACATTCAAAAATCTCTCGCCATCTTCAAATCTTCTACTGACTTGAAGACCCTGCAATGAATTGCAAATATTAATAGGACTACCAATATCCAATACCTAGGTCATTGTATCAAAAATAGAGGAGTTACAAGGTGTTATCATATAAGTACCTTGTCCAGCAACTGATTGCTTCTTCTTTTTTGGCTTATTCAGGTGAAGAAAAGCTATATATTGAGGATAATTTCTCTTCCAGTGACCCTGCTTCTTACAATTGAAGCACTCTATCTGACTCAGATCAGCCTTAAACTTAAGTTTTTGGGTCTGACTTCCAAAATTTTGTACCTTTTTATTTTTTTTCTTTTTTCTTTTCTTAAAAGAATGACGCCCACCCAAAGAAGATCCTTCCACTATATTTTCTGTCTCCTTGTGGAGCTGGTGATCCTTCCCAAAAGTCTGTAGCAACCCCAACAAACTATGGTAGTTGACTACAAACTTTGTCATTCTAAAATGACTAAAAAATGATCGATAGTATTTGGACAAAGAGTTCAGGATTGCATCTTTCTCCAGTTGTTCATGCAAAGGAAAGCCGAGCTTGCTCAGTCGCTCGATCTGTTCGATCATATACAATACACGATCGGTGATCGATGCACCCTCCCTCATCCGAGTATTAAACATGATGCAACTAGTCTTACACTGCTCAACATCATCGAGAGTACCAAAGGACTCTCTCAACACTTGGAGCATGTCCTCTGGCTAAGCCTCTTTGAATTTTTGGCTGAACTCGTCATTTATGGAGGCCCATATCATGCAACAAACTGTGGTGTGGTCATTGAGCCACTTTAAATAAGTGTCTCGGACCATGCCACAGGCATTGGGAGCAAGTTCCTTAGGTGTCAGATCTATAATCACATACAAAATCTACTCATGCTCTAGGATGATTTTCAATTTTCGATACTAGTTATCGAAATTTGATCCGATTAACCTCTCATTTTCCAACAGTATCAAAGTGATAAGTTTGAGGCCATATCTACACAAAGAAAAATATAGACCTAATTAGTATATGAATTATTTGAGTCTAAAGATATGGACTTTACTCTAAAGATTTTCCTACTATTTTACACAAATTGGTAGCCTCTACCTCCAATTCAAAAAATTATCTTAATTTCTTAGTGGGTACTAGAATCCACACAGACTATATACAGGTTCGAGAATGGCTCGATCAATCCATATGCATCTATAGGTAGGTTCTCAATCAATTATTTCTTCAAATAATTTTTAGTAATTGATTTAGCCCCATACTTCATTTCAGTAGACAATGGGCCTCTACTGAAAGTCTCAGTTAGGTCAAACCATTAACATGAACCTACTCAGTGATTTTAACTAATGAATGATCAGGCTTGAGGATGGCTTGATCAATCCAACCATTCATTAGATAGTACATCAGAGTCATTATATGATGAATGATAATTCTATCATTCAGAGAAATACCAAACAGATGGCACCTGTAATTTCAATCAGAAATGATGGACCCATTATCATTCATCTTAATGGAAGGCTATGATCTAATTATCACCATAACTATCTCATTTGAAAGATCTAATAATTTAAAAAATTTAATTATGAATTAAGAAGAAAGAAGAAGAGATCAATCAGTAGACCACAATTCTTCCATTGATTTCACCAAGTCATTGAATCGGATTAGGATCATGCTGATTGAAATGGCACCTAGATCAGTCACACTGATCAACCTTAATGGCATGGGTTAACTTGAATCACTTAACAATCTAATCAAAATATAATTCATCAAATTGGTCAGATAAGTGAAATCGATGGAAGGGTCTATCAAGCTTACCTTAAATACCATTGAAATGGCTAGGTAAGCCGCTTCCAATTAAAAACCACCGATCGAAAAAAAACTTACCATAGATACCAATTAATTAATTAGCTTCGATTTGACCAACCTAATAATTTGGGTTCAACCATTGAGCAACAATCAAGATCTATTTGGTCTAATTAAAGACATAGACTTGACCATCTACAACTGTTGTATTAAAGAAATTCTGATTAATCTAATTCAATATTTGGTTAGACTTAATAAATTTCTCTACATGGTCAATTAATTTTTTGATTCTAACCTTAGGTCTAACCCAATTAAGTGGACTTGATTTAAGCTAACCCATGCCCCATATTTTATGCAACATTATTAGATCTTAAATCATAATTCTAGATCTAATTAATTCAACACTTATTTCTTAATTAAGTTTTTGCATCAATATGGTTTAGGTTTTGAAATAGTTTCTTATCTAAACTTTTAACATTAAATCATAAAATTTTTTTAGATCAAATCTAAATTTTTATAATTTTAAATCAAAATAATTTTGATTAATCAAGATTAGATGTAACTAATTTCTTTGCAACTTATACCACATAAAATAAATCCTAGGGTTTTAAGATCTAGGGTTTTGCAAGAAAGTAAGTTTTTTTTCTTTTTCCTTCTTCTTCATGGGACCTCACAGTGGCACCCCTGCACATCATGAAGAGCATCCCATTGAATAAGAGGAGAGAGTCATGTAACCCTACTTGCTCCTATGATCGAACAGCTTGGTGATTACCTAATCTGAGTACTTTGCTTCTCAGATAATCTAATCTAACAAGATAAAAATCAGATCTTAAAATAAATATATGATAGTACTATGCATGCAATTTTAAAAAAATTGAAAAAAAATATACCAATTGAAAAAAATATACGATAGTACTATGCATGCAATTTTAAAAATTTATACAGCAGAATAATGAGATTAAATAATTTAATCTAAATTATATACATAAGATTTAATCTAGACTATCATGCTAAGATCTATGATATGAAATAACATACACTTTAGATCTGAAAATGAAAACTTACATCGATCTAATCGATGCTACCATGAAGATCTAATCGTTAGATCTAATATACATGATCAAGAAAGTTTAGAAACCATTATAAAACTAAAGTCTCTTGATCTCTTCTAGTCCAATGCTTGGAGAGGCTTTCTTTCAGGTTACTCATAGTCACACAAAGTCATCTGGCCTCTACAGAAAGTCCATGCAAAGACAGGAGTAGATCAGGTCCTTGGAAGTGCTAGCTTGCAAGGAACTCGGAGGCTGATTTCTTCCTTCTTCTTCAAACACCTTGGATGCTCCAAAACAAGAAGATATCTAAAGAAAGAAGAGAGGAAGAGGAGAAGGAGCTCTAGAAAAATAAAAACCAACAAAGGGACAAAGGATGGGATGTCCAAGAGAAGAGTCCCCTTTATATAGGAAAGGTCTAAGGTTTTGATCCAAGGGGAGGGCACCAAAGAGTCCACACCAAAACCATCTTTTGGGAATCCCAAAATTTTTAGAAAAAGGTCTTTGGCATGAGGAGGAGATCTGATATCTCAAATAACCAAAAACTCTCCAATAAAAATAAGAAAAAAATAATTAGGCATCAAACAACCTTCCTTATTTGAAAAAATCCTTTTCTTCTTATCATCTTATCACTAATTCGGATCGCATGCGAATTAGGCAGAAGATAAGATTATGACTCACCATCTATTGCTGCCCACCCTTATTGGGCCCACTCCCTTGATGCCAAAAGGCTCAAGCCAAATCCAATTTGGTGTTGAGATATGGGCATGGGTCTAGATGTGGCGCAAGAGATAAGGATAAAGTCCCTACCGACTGAGACTCTTCATTTCCAAATTAATTCTAAATCAAATCAAATCTGATTTGAAGCTAATATTAGAAATGAACCTAATCAAATTAGGAGCTCAATCATCTTATTAAATTCCTAACCCAATTAGGAATCAGCTGAGTTCAAGTCCTGATCGAATCAGGATCAAATTTTCTTGCAATCAGACTTGATCATATCAAATCCAATCTAAGTCGAATTGAATCCAATTCAATTAGATATGATCCAAAACTCTTTACTCAATAAAATTGAGTCAACTAGTAATCTAATTATCAATTAATTTTTTATTAATAGTAGAGTCCCATTCTAGTAGGACTCTCCTCCAGAGTCATAGTCTCAGCGGGACTCCGCACCAGAGTCACAATCCAATTGGACTGTTCAGCCATTAGATCTGATCGAATCTTCTAATGAGTGTGACCCCATAGGTTCGAACCTAAACCAACAGTATAAGAATAATTTTTTATATCAATTGATGTAACCATCTAGCAATGGTGATCTGACATCTGGATAGGTTGAAGGATGCAAAGCAACATTCTAGAACCTACTGGCGTATGGTTACCGTATAATTCATCTCTTTGATCCTAATGCTCAAAGTGACCTAGAGTTTTACTGTCAATCTTAATTTAGTCGACCACATTGTATTTCAACTTTTCAAATCTATCTCATGGATTATCTTGATCAAAATTTTACTAAATTAAAATATACTGATGCATATCTCGTTCTAATTCAGAGGGGTCAATTCCTTCTTGACTCACACACTGACTTGATAAGTATTTGACTGCACCCAGTATCCTTTCATCACTGAGCTAGAAACTCAGATGGTTCAGTACTAAAGTATGGTGAGTTACTTGTAAGTCATCATGATGATCTCAAGTTTGAGGGATACCTATATCCATATCCTTCATAAGCTACTCTTGACAGCAAAGTACTCGATAAATAGTCACGTTCGATGCAAATATACTCTTACATTCCATCTGCATGCCATACCAGTGTCTTTATACTCCTTAGTTAAGAGGATAACCAATTTATATGGCACACAATGACCTAAACTCGATATTGCTATCATCCTATTAATAGCATATCATTTGGTCATGAATGCTTTTAAGGACTAAATGATAAATCCTCTTTTGTTGATTAATCATAGTCCTAAAGATTTCATCACAATATAGGAGTTCAAAAGAAAATAGATAAATTTATGATAAAAAAATCAAATAATTTTTATTAATAAAAATTTATATATAATTACAAGTATGAGCACAATCGTCAACAGGATGACGATTGACTTTGGACATATTTCCTAATAAAATCTTCAAAAGGTATACTTAAAATTGAATCTAACTTTATGGTTTCTTCTACTTCTAGTTGGGTATCAGACTATAGTTTGAGTGCTCATATATGTTTTTCAATACAGGATCTAATAGAAAGTAGGAGATTGAGAGAATGTGACATGATCCTTCAGATTGACAATGGAGTAAAAGTTGTTATAGAAGCCATTGGCACTTATTCTCTTCAATTATCGTCAGAAATTAGATTAGATTTAAAAGACCGTTATTTTGTTCCTGTAGCTAGTTAAAATTTGATTTTCATGTCTATGCTAGCATAAGATGGTTTTGAATTTAATTTTAATAAAGATTTTTATTCTATTTATTTATGAAATAAATTGGTTGCATGTGGACTTTTAATTGATAGTCTATATCATTTGCATATTAATGTGAATAAAAATTTGAATGAGCAAATAGTGAGTGTCGTAGGTCCAAAGAGATCCAGAGATAAAATTAATTAGAAGTACTTGTGACATCATAAACTAGACCATATTGGAGAGAACAGGATAAACAAATTGAAAAAAGATGAGATCTTTGGCTCTCTTGATCTAGAGTCGTACACAGCTTGTGAATCTTGTCTTTGAGAAAAAATGATCAAGTTATCCTTTGTAGGACATGGGAAAAGAGCCATCGAGGTACTTTTTCTAGTACACACTGATGTGTGTGGGTCATTTTTATATATAGGTCAGGGGTGATTATAGCTACTTCATCACCTTTACTGATGATTTATCTCAATACGGATATGTGTATCTGATGAAACACAAGTCTGAAGCCTTTGAAAAGTTCAAAAAATTTAGAAATAAAATAAAAATAAATAGACAAACCCATTAAGATTCTTCTATCTAATCAAGAAAGTGAATACCTTAATCAAAAATTTTTAAGATATCTTAAAGACAACGGCATAGTCTCTCAATAGACTCCTCTCGGAATACCTCAGTTCAATAGGATATTCAAAAGGAGGAGTAGGATCCTATTAGATATGGTCAGGCCCATGGTGAGCTTCACTAATTTATCCTTATATCTTTAGGAATATATCTTACTAACTGTAATTCACCTATTGAATAGGATTCCATCAAAATCTGTTTCTACCACACCACATGAGATATGGTACGATAAGAAGCTAAGTCTAGGTTATCTTAAGACTTGAGGATGTTCATAAAGGGAAGAGAAACTGTTTCTCTTTGGATAGCCCAAGTTGTATCTAAATTTTTTTTTATTAACCTACATAAATAAGTATCAAATTCTTACCTGATTAGCAATGAAAATAGAGATCAAATCTCAAATAATCTGATATAAATCTTTGCGGAGGTCTGGATGTGCAGACCCTCTACTTCGCATGCACGCTAGATGCCACAAGAAAGTTGGATGAACTCCAATCTTTGCAATCTAATCAAATGAAAGAGGAGAGGTGCTGGTGTGACACCTCACACCAGTAGATGGGATGCCCAAGGAGGGCCCACCCAAAAGAGAAGGGGCGGCACCAAAGGGGAGAGAGTAAGGAGAAGAAGAAGGGCTTCTCTCTTCTCATGCCTCTCTCTCTCTCTTTCTCTCTTCTCTCAATCTGATTTATTTGCTATTCATCCATTGGTAGAAACTCTTTCTATTTATAGATGATTTTAATGACCCAATAAGTATAGGAGTCCTAACTCAAATCTGATTTGAATCAGTCTAATACTCATGAAACAAGGATTCCTATATGAGACAGAATTACCATCACTTATGACAACCACTTTGCACCCACTTCCTCACCCACATGGGATGCTCCAAACGAGCACCATTTCAAGTGTTGGTTGGCCCACATTAGAGAGAAATCTCAGTGCAAGTAGAATTTCTCATATTTCATCCAAAATAGATTCGATTCGAATTCAATTCGAAGCTGGCTCGAAATAATTTAGAAAGACTGTCAATCCCAACTTCTTTAGGACTTTTGTACCAAGTCTAGCTTAGATTTTAGATCCAATTAAGCCTAATCAATTTGGATCTAATCTAAAATTAATCAGTACTTAAATTAAATCTTTCATATGCTCCATGGATCATAGATCAAAAACTGTTCATCTTCAAGATCGAACCTGAACCTCATGTGTAGTGCTTGCTAGACATAGTCAACTCTTCAATCTAATTTGACCTATAACTTAATTCTCAATCAAGTTAGCTTATATGTTCAATCAAGTCAAATATTTTCAAATTAGACATATAAACATAGATCAATTTTTTTCTACTTTGTCTGACTTGTATGCATGATTCCATAAGTTCAAATACTAAGCTAGTAGCACAGAAATCAATTCCTATACTAATCGAGATACCATCTAGTAATGATTCTCGATGTCCAGATAGATTGAATTATCGTAAAAAAATATTTTAGAACCTATATATATGGTTACCATATAATTCATCCTTTTGACTTTGAATCTCTAGGATGGTCTCAAGTTAACTATCAATCAAGATTGTTTCATCTACATTGCATTTCAACCTTTCAAATCTATTTCATGGATTACCCTGGCCAAGACTTTGCTAAATTGAAATATAGCGATACATCAACTCTAATAATTCAGAAGGGTCAATCCCATCTTGATCCACACAGACTTTATAAGTACTTGACTGTACTTAATAGCCTTCTATCATTGCATTAGAAATACAGATAGTCCAACACCAAAGTACAGTGAGTTGCTTGTAAGTCACTATAATGATCTCAGGTCTGAAGGACACTTATACCCATATATTTTGTGAGCAACTCTTGACAGCAGAATGCTCAGCAGGTGAGTTATTTGTTTAGTGATAATGTACTCCTATATCTCACCTGTATGTCATACAAGTGTCACCATACTCCTTGGTTAAGAGGACAACCAACCCATATGGCACACAATGACCTCCACTCGATAAACATCATCATCCTATAATGGCATATCATTTGGTCACGAATATGTTTAAGAATTATACGATAAATATTCTCTTTTAATACACTAGCATAGTTCTAAAGACTTCACCACAGCACAAGATTTCAAGGAAGATGTTACTTTGTGGTGAAAAATATCAAAATAATTTTTATTTAATAATTAATAATTTATATACAAAAAGGAACTCAATCATTACATGATTAGTTTTAGGACATAATTCCAAACAACTCTCACTTGGACTAAAGCCAATTGGAGCAGTATCTTATACCCATCTTCTATTTGAAGTCATCGAACTCTTTGATCTCGAAAGCTTTAGTGAAAGGGTCAGCTAAGTTTTCTTTTCCAACGATCTTTTGAAGCTCGACGTCATCTCGATTCACGATCTCTCGCACCAAATGATAGCGGTGCAGAATATTGCAGCATTGTATTCTACTTTGCATACAGAATCGGCCATAATATATTGCTTGAAATTCTTTCAGCAAATAGCTCCTCCATTCAGAGTAAATACGTAGCCCGATATACTTCTGCTGTTATCACAATCTGACTGAAAATTCAAATCAGTATACCCACAAGTTTCAGATCAGTGTCTCCATAGATAAGTCATTGGTCTTTAGTATTTCTCAAATACTTAAGAATTGATTTTACAATCTTCCAATGCTTCTCATCTGGATCAGACTGATACCTACTCACTACTCCTAATGAATAGGTCACAGCCGACCTCATACATGTCATAGCGTACATGATAGATCCCACTGTCGAAGCATATGATATTCTACTCATGCGCTCTCTCTCCTCAGAAGTTGTCAGACAATCCTTCTTGAAAAGAGTAATCCCATGACTTATTGGAAGATAGCTTTTTTTGAAATTATCCATGTTGAACCACTTCAATAAGATATCAATGTACATGGATTAGAATAATCCAAGTAACCTTCTAGATCTATCCATATAGATCTTCATCTTTAGGATGTAGAATGCTTCTCTCAAGTCTTTCATGAAGAACTGTGATGATAACCATAGCTTCACACTCTGTAAAATTAGGATGTCATTTTCTAATAATAGTATATCATCCACATACAGCACAAGGAAGATGACTACAGAATCGAAAGCCCACTTATAGATGCAAAGCTCCTCTTCATTCCTAATGAAGCTATATGTTTTGATCATCTTATCAAAATACATGTTCCAACTCTTAGATACTTGCTTAAATCTATAAATAGATCTATTCAACTTGCACACTTTTGACTCATCTGTGGATGTGAACTATTTAGGTTGTATCATATACACCTCTTCTTCCAACTCTCCATTAAAAAAGTGATTTTGACATCTATCTGTCAGATCTCATAATCTAAGTGTGCAATGATAGTAAGCATAATTTGGATAGATTTGAACATTATCATAGGAGAGAACATCTCGTTATAGTCAATACCATAATGCTGACGGTATCTTTTGACAACTAGACGAGCTTTATAGGTCTCTACCTTCTCATCTGCTCATCTTTTCCTCTTGAAAATCCATTTACACCCTATGAGTTTTATCTCTTCGACGGATCAACTAGTGTCATACACCATTAATTTCCATGGACTCCATCTCAAATTTTATGGCCTCAAGCCATTTCTGAGAGTTAGACCTTTGCATGGCCTCCAAATAGATGATCGGTCCTCATTATTCTCATCAAGTTCGATAGGGTCACCGTCTCATACCAAAATATCATAGTATCTGTCCGACTGACATGGTACTTATCAGATCTCTTCAATGGTACCTCTACTAGCTCTGAATTTGATTCATCAAGTGAATCTAATTCTGTGTGTATCGATCTTTCCACCTCATGAACTTTATCCAGTTTAATTTTACAGGCATTAGCTCCTTCACTAAGGAACTTCTTTTTCAAAAAGACTGTCTGGCTGCTGACAAACATCTTTTGCTCTGTAATGAGGTAGAAGTACCTTTTAGTTTTTTTGGATATCCTATGAAGAAGTATCTGTCCGACTTTGGTCCAAGCTTATCTGTCTTTAAATGCTTGATATAAGCTGGACACCCCAAATCCTAAGGTGTGAGAGCACTGGCTTACGCTTAGTCCATATCTCATATGAAGTTTTCTCGATAGATTTGCTGGGCACCTTATTCAAAATATAGCAGATAGTTTCTAGAGTATATCTCCAAAAGAAGATTGGCAGACTTGTAAAGTTCATCATGGATCGAACTATGTCTAACAAGGTTTGATTTCTCCTCTCCGACATCCGGTTATGTTGTGGTGTTTCAGGAGGGATCCACTATGAGAGAATTCTATTCTTTTCCAGATATGTCAGGAACTCACTGGTGAGGTATTCACCTCCTCGATCTGACCAAAGGATCTTAATACTCTTCTCAGTTTATTTCTCTACTTCAGCACGAAATTGTTTGAACATTTCAAATGATTTTGACTTATACTTCATAAGATAGACATACCCATACCTCGATAGGTCATCTGTGAATGTAATGAAGTAGTAATATCCTCTTCTGATATTTATATTCATAGATCTGCATACATCAGTATGTATTAGATCTACAACATCACTGGCTCTTTCACCTTTTCTCTTAAAAGGTAACTTAGTCATCTTACCAAGTAGTAGGTAATGATTCACAATCATCTATCACAAGGATACATTTTTTGATCAACCTGTCAATCCTACTCTTATACACACGACCAAGCCTACAATACGAAAGGTAGGATTCACTGACATTATCTATCTTAGAACATTTACTGACTGTGTATATTATACTAACAGGCTGTGATATTATGTATATGCCATGTTTTAATTATCCATGCATAATTGTAGTATCATTTATAATGATATCACAAAAATCATCCTTTATTATAAACTTGTAATCAAGTTTGGTCAAAAGGCCCACAGAGATGATATTCATCATAAAGGAGAGACAATAATGACAATCATCTAACATGACACTACTTGACTCGAAGACAAGCTACAAAGTTTTCAAGACCAGAACTAGAAAAGACTTCCATCTCCAACGTTAAGGAACCCCTCGCCCTCTCGAAACTTTCTAGTTACCTATAGTCTCTACAATAAATTGCATATATTAATAGGACTTTCAATATCTAATACTTAGGTAGTAATATCACAAATAGAAAAATTAAAAGATGTTATTATATAAGTACCTTGTGAAGTAACCACTTGCTTCTTTCTCTTGTTCTTAAGCCTGTTTGGGTCAAAGATAGTTATATAAGCAGGACAATTCTTTTTCAATGATCCAGCTTCTTGCAGAAGAAGCACTTTGTTAGATGTGTGCCCTAGATGTCAGATTGGCTGACACATTCCTGTACAAATCGAAGGGCAAATTTATAATTTTTGACTATAAATCAATAAATGGATTATTCTTCTATCACATTGTGTACATTGTGTCTGTGATACATCCTTTGAGTTAGTAGGAATGTTAATTCATATTTTTAAGAGTTAAAAATTTAAGGCATGAATTTACATAACTAACTCATAAACAGCTCCTGACCATAGGATCATCACGAGGATGGTGATCGATTCGGAAGGTTGGTGTACGATTACTTTCTTAGGATAGATGTGTCTTGAGTCTACGGTGTGGAGATATCGGAGTGAGAGTACAGTATTCATTGAGGATGAGAGTACTGAGCGTGACCACCTCGAGCAGTCAAAGAAAGTCTACTTTCTCGTCGATGACTAGCTCGATGCTGCAGTTGTGTGTCTAGTTCTTTGACCTGAGGTGCATCGATAGTTCACCTTGAGTGTGTTATAGTTTGACTACACCATAACTTGATGTCCTAGCCATTCAGAACCCTGAGGTGTATGTTGGCTGTAGCATATTCATTATAGAACTAGATCGCACCAAGATGCGATCTATCAACCTCGGTAGATGAGAGAGTAGTCCTATGATAATCGAAAGATCGAGCCTTAAGCCCATGGCCATGGCAGAGTGAAATAATGGAAAAAAATTTTCATTGGGGTTTCACATCGGACTCAGATTGATCGATTGATTCATATGACTGATGTTGGGTTTGACGAGTTCACCTTAACCCTAATTCAGTCGGGACTCATGATAGAGGAACTCAATCACACAGGTAGCTGCACCGAGAGGTTCGTCTTCAGTTCTGATGGGTTACCATCATATACTGCTAGGTATCACTGATGGATTTTGGAAGCAATTAGAATGACCTTGATGATCGATCATTCTAATTGTATGAATCAGAAGAGTTCTGATCCATCGAAAGGAGTTTCGATGATGTCGATGATGAGATCACGATATGTCTCATTACCATAAAAATTGAATCTAACTAGATCATACTAACATGAGTTAGGATCTGGATGTCATCAATTGGACTAGCTCAATTGATTTGGATTAGATCCAATTAGGTTCAAGAAATCGTGCTAGCACTCGATTGAGCCTAACTTTCTCCTTATGTAATCTTTTTCATCTCGACTGAACCAAATATGATTTGACTCACCCAGAGAACCTTGAAAAATTTCTCTCAGTCTAAATGAAGCTTGTCCAGTTCAGAAAAGTCTTGCCTTAATTTATGAGATGAATTTAAGACAACACCTGCTAATTCCTATCACCCGCCATTTTATTTTAGGACATCTGTCAAAAGTTGACATATGGATCTTAAATTGAAGGCCACTTGGCAAGAGCTTATTGAAGGATTTTTGTGGAGCCAAACCACATCAAATTAGGCACCATAATTAGATTATGGCTGAGCCCAATTGGATTAAGTGGGCACCCCAAGTGGATAAGGTTGGAGAGTCTTGATAAGATTGGACTCTTTGACGCCAACCTCTCTTTGTCCTTATCCAGTATTGGTGCCAACTTTGAGATAGAGGCTTGGGTTCTTATCTGATGTGTTCAGATGACATCAAGTAACCAATCAAAATTTTTTTAAAATTTATTAGAATTTTTTGATTGTTGAATGATGTGGCACTGCGCAGCATACAGGATCTATATAAACCCTTCTACGCCTAGGGTTTAAGGCTGAAGTTATTTTATGCACAAAACCCAATAGCTGCCACCCCCTCCCTTCTTCTCCACATCCTCCCTGCTCTCCTATCTCCCCTCTTCACGTCCAAGGAGTTGGACGTTCATCTGGTGCAAGAAAAAGTGTGGTGATGCCTGGAATAGGAAGGCTACAGGACATCTTCGACAGGCTGCTGCTCCAACTTCAGAAGGGTTTTGAAGCACTTCCAAATAGATAGAGATTTAATTTTTGGAATGTAGATTTGTGAGGAGAAGATGTTCAGGTCTTGCCTGAGTAGATACTGGTAGAGGCAGACGCTTGCATGGCTACATTAGAACCTTGGGCTGTGCTAAGATCATCTACAGGGTAATCAGATTATCCTTGAGGTATGTCTATACTTCTCATACTTTTAGATTTAATTTTAGATTTTAAATATCAGATAATAAAATTAGATCTAACAGACATTAAATCTAAAATAGTGTAGGATAAAATTTTTAAATTATTTTACCCTAGATTTGATGAAATCTGGAAGATCCTACAAAAGAAAAAAGCGATTTTTCTTTCAACTGGTATCAGAGCCAGGTTCATGGCTCAATTTCAGATCTAATTTAGATCTAATTTTAATTTTAATTTATCTGATATTAAAAAATTTTAGATATCACATCAGATGTGATAAGATCTGAAATCAAAATATTTAAAATTAAATCTGAGAAGATCTAACATGCATGAGATGCATGACTAGACTAGAATAGTTTGATCTATGAATAGTCTTATAAGTTTATATTTTAATATGATTAAAATATGAATTAGATCTAATTTATTCTCTATTTTTTTGATATTATAAATATTATAATCAAATCAAAAAATAAAAAATAAAATTTTAATTATTTCATAAAATTATTCTGTTGCATGCCTAGACTAGTTGTAGAATTGTTCTAGTAACTTATCTAGAATAGTTTTTATTTTGAATAGTTCAATTTAAATTCTATTTTTTAGATATTACATGTGATATATAATTTGAAAGTATGTTAATTAGATCTATTTTTGATACATGAGATGTATGCAAAGCATGTATTAGTTAGATCTTAAATTATATATGTGATATGTAAATTTAGATCTAACTAGTTTTTAGTTAAATTTATATTTATGATTAAGGTGTTCCTCATGGCCGTCCGATCATAAGAATAAAGTAGGGTTTAAAGGCCCTCTCCTCCCATTCAATGGGTGTTCTTATGATGAGTAGGGGTGCTGCGCGTTCATCCTTAATTAGAAATCAAAATTTACTTTTCTACAAAATCTTGATCTTGAAACTCTAGGATTTATTTTACATGCTTTGTTTATGAACCAAATTAATTAATGAATTAAGCTTATAAAATTAAATTAGGTCTAAAATTGAGAATTTTAGATCTAAGTCATTTTCATAAAATTGGGTTCGAGCCTGGGTAGCTCAATTAGGTCTAACGGTTGATCAAACTGAATCAACAGTTGGTTAGGTGGGATCATGAAAGCTAATAATTGACCAGCTAATAGGATTAAGTCTGGGTCAAGGTCGAATCACATTTAGATATGATTGATCAAGTTAAGACCTAATTTGACTCAGTGGTTAGAGCTTGGATTGTAGGCTAACCCAATAAGTTCTGGTTGAACAATTTGGCATCTAAGGTAAGTTGAACAGATGCGACTGACTAATTTTTAATTGGGAGCTACTCGACTCGAATGCGTTCTTATCGAGTTAATGGCATATCCCTTCCATCGATCTCACTGACCTGGCCATATGTGTCGATCCAGTTCTGATTTGAGGTGGCTAACAATTCGAGCTAACCCATGCCACTAGGTTAGTCATAATTGTTATGACTATGTCAAATCAAGTTTAAAGAGATCTAAATCAAATCTCCCTAAAAAAATATTAAGTCTAGGTCTTCCACCATTGTGGATGTGCAGGCCTTTCTCAGAGTTGATTTTCTCGATTGGATACAATGGCTCAGTTGCATCAGAAAGATGCAACCATGTCCATTAGGCATTGGATGCTACGAATTAGAGGATGGGTTGGGCTCAATATTTCAGATATGATGAGGGACTCAATCAAGAATCTAGTTTGTGCAAATGGTGGGTTTGACTTAACTAAGATTGGAGCAATATTTCAGACACAATGAGCTTCATGAATTAGAGACCAAGTTTTGGGTGCACCATGATTAGAGAATCATTGGACAAGAGTTGTCCACTCATCTATTGACCCATCACCAATAACTATTAGGTGAGGTGGTGAGCCAGTCGATGAGACCGCACCACCCACTAGAAATCACTGATCACGGAGATTTTCACATCTCTACCAAGGAGTGTAGGGATCTAAGAAAATAGTGGAGCCTAATTAGTTTAAAAATAAAATCTCTAAACAAATTGGTTAAGTCTGATTACAAAATCTAACTAGAAACTTTTGACTCTCTACAGGAAACATGTCTGCCTCAAACCCCCTAACCAAAATACTAGACACCCACAGATTAACTGAACCCAGTTTCAAGGACTGGTTAAGGAACTACAGAATTATTTTGAATTTTAAAAAATTGACTCATATCTTGGATCAGGACCCACCTGCCATGCAAGCACGTCCGATTGCTGAACAAAGAGCGTCTCTGAAAAAGTGGACGAATGATGATAACAAAGCAAAGTACTACATGTTGGGTGCAATGTATGATGACTTGCAGCGCCAACATGAGAATATTTTGACTACCCCCAAATGTTGGCTCACCTACAAGAGTTGTTTGGTGAACAAAGTCATGTAGCCAAGTATCAAGTCTGTCAAAGACTTTTTAAGGCTAAAATGCGTGATGGATAGTCAGTCCAAGATCATTGTTTGACGATGATCAAAGATCTTGAGGAGCTTGAGAAGTTCGGTATCATCTTAGATAAGGATTTTCAGATTGATGTGATTCTTCAGTCTTTGTCCGACGCATATGGTCAGTTCATCATGAACTCCATATGCATAAGATGCAGTGTACCTTGATCGAGTTAATGAACATGCTGGTTACGGTGAGCTTTCTATGAAGGGTTCAAAAGGCTCAATTCTTACTATGGAGTGGACTTCTTCCAAGAGAAAGTCTTTTGGAAAGAAAAAGAAGTCTGCGAAGAAGCAGAAGGTGGATGGTGTTGGGAAATATGTCCCAAAAAGCCAATCGTCAAGCTGTTGACTGTTGAGCAACCAAGTATTGTAATTGATTTGTTAATAAATAAAATATATTTGGTATTTTTATCATAAGCTTTCATCTTCTAATGAACTCCATTGTTATGATGAAGTCCTTAGGACTATTTAGATTCAATAAAGAGAGGATTTATCGATTAGTCCTTAAAATAATTCACGACCAAATGATAGGCTGTTAATAAGGACGACAGCTTCTATCGAGCATAGGTCACTGTAGGCCATATGGGTTGGTTGTCCTCTTAACCAAAAGTATGGAGATACTGGTATGGAATACAGGTGAGATATACTGGTACATCATCATTGAACGTAACTAACTCCAGAGTATTCTACTATCGAGAATATCTCTGATGGGATATAGGTATAAGTGTCCCTTAGACCTGAGATCACCTCAGTGACTTGCAAGCAACTCACTGTGCTTTGGTACTGGACTAACTAAATTTTTAATTCAAGGACAGAAGGCTTCTGGGCACAGTCAAGTACTTGCGAAGTCAGAGTGTGATCGAGATGGGATTGACCACTCCAAGAGTTGGAGAAGAATGGTCGCTGTATTTCAATTTAGCAAAACCTTGGCCAGGTAATCCATCAGATGGATTTGATATTTTGAAACACAATGTGGACAACCTGATCAGAGTTGACAGTTGAACTCTGGGGTATCCTATGATCATTTTGGTAATGGGGATGAATTATATGAAAACTATATCCGCATGGGTTCTAAGGATGTTGTTCTACACATTCGACCTATCCGATCGTCGGGTACCATTGCTAGATGGTCACTTCAATTGGTACAAAAATTTATTCTTATGCTACCGACTTAGGTTCGGACCTATGAGGTCACACACATTAGAGTTCATAATCCGATCGGATGGTTGATCAACGATTAAGAATCATTCTAGGGTTAAATGATCAATACGATTGACATTTAACCCAGTGCAAGTGTTGCAGGAGGATCGATTAGCAATTCGATTGCTAATTGGCTTAATTTGATTAAGCCAATGGGCTGAGATTAAGTTTAATTAAATATAATTTAATTAGATTTAGTTTGGGCTTGATTGGATCAAGTCCAATTAGTTTATTGGATAAGCCAATGCAAGAAAAAACTAGTCCTAGTTCAACTAGGACTTGGGTCAATCTAATTTTAATTTGATTAGAAAATCAAATCAGATTTAAATCTAATTTAATCTAATTAAATTAGATTCTTAATTAGGTTAAGATCTATTTTAATTGGGTTGATCTAATTTTGGTTTGATTTGGTTTGAGAAACAAATTAAAACAAGTCATAAGATAGAATCCTAGTAAGACTAGGATTCCACCTTGCACCACATAAGCCTTCCCCACGCCCTCTTTCTCATTCAACGCCAATCTCCTCTTATTTTGTGCAACAAAAGCCCTCTCCCAGGTCTCTCCCATGTTCAAAAAGATTTTCTCTCTTCTTTCTTACATGGAAGGTGGTTTGGATCAAATCAAAGAGGAATAAGTTTGGATTTCGAATTCTATGAGATAGAGCTTTAGAAATCCAAAACTCTTTCAATTTTGCACCGAATTTATCTAATTTTTTTTTAAATTTTTGTAGCTTTTAGAGTATATATTTTGCACCCTTTGATGGTAATCCATGCATAAAAATAATGAGGAGGTGCTCAAGAGTTGGGTGCCCCTTATCTTGCCATGTTTGGATAAGCCTTGACTAGGTATTTGACCTAGACAATGACTCTATCATATCTTTCTGTATAAAATGAGTTTATTTATAAAATTTTTGAAAAAGATAGATATTTGAAAGACCTTTGATCCATCCAAAAATCAGAGAGAAAGACCTTTGGGTTGTGGAGATATAATAGACACAAGATAGGGTGTCTAGAGAGAGAAATGAGAAGAAGAAGAGGGTCTTCTTCTAGGGTTATTTGTTTTCATCTCTTTACTTCCTCCATTTTGAGTTTTCTGAGAGCATCTCAGATCTGAAACTCCTCCTCCTACTTTTCATCTCTGAAAGAGTCCAAATCAAGAAGAAGGAGGCACCTGATCAACCATCAAAGAAGGATCAGCGCAGTACTAGCATATTGTGCTGATTTCCTGAAGCAGGACTTCTGATCGAGATTCGTGGGCTCGTGTGGACGACTCCTAGAGGCCGGATGCATGTGTAGTTTGAAACATCATTCTCAAGCCCAGATTAGCGAGGTTAGAACATCTAACTTGCAAGGTAATAGATCTGATCTATTGTTTAATACATACATTAGATGTAGTATAGAAACATGTTGATATGATCAACATGTAGTTCATGCTGTATATATATTTTTTAATTTTTGATTTAATACTATGTAATAATTATGTAATAATATCTTAGATCTAGAGATTCTCTAGTTTTAAAAAATAAATTTTGATTTATTTTAGTCTTTCGCTGTATGATCTTAAAAGAGTTTCAAGATCTAATCCTGAAACCCTAGATCTGGTTCCAACAATTGGTATCAGAGCCTAGGTTCTTTATTACATGATTATTTATACATGCTTAGATTATTTTTAGATTAGATCTAATTTATAATCTGATTATTAAATCTAAAATTAAAATTTTAGATCAATCACGAACTGCAAGGTTGTCCTGCTGTAAGGTTTACCCCTTACAGTGCAAAGATTATCCTAGTTTGTGTAGACTATCTTTAATCATAAATTTATTAGATATGATCTAGATTAAATTTATAATTTATTAGATTTAAAAGGTATTTAAATCTAAAATAAAATCTCTTTGTTAATAATTTTTGTGCAAAAAAATTATTTAAAGTTGAAATTGTTTCAATTACATGAACCTATTTAGATTAGATCTAAAGTAGTTTCATGTTTATTTCACTTGTATCTTGATTATGAATCAAACATGTAATATGGTTGGTAGGATCATTTTATAAAATTATTTTATCAATATAAAAATTATTTTTTGAAAAGCCAAACCCAACCCTCAACCCAAAACTTAATTAAGAATTAAGAAGTTGTTTGATTAGGTTCTAGGATTGTGAATTGAAGAACCTAAGACACAAACCATAACACATTGGGTTAATAGGTTAGTGGAAATTAGGTCCATTAATTGGGTTAGACCTATGGTTAGATTAAAGATGGACTTAATTAGAGAATTGATTAAATCTAATCAATTGTTGTCTTAGATTAGGTCAAGGATTCTCTAGATCAATTACAATAGTTGTAGTTGGTCAAGTCCATATCTTTAATGAGAACCAAATGGACTTGATTCTTGGCTAAGCAGTCTAGCATGAACTGTTAGGTTGATCTAATCGAAACTAATTAAACCAGTTGGTGTCTAAGATAAACCAGATCGATGGTTTTTAATTGGGAGCCCGCTTACCTGGCCATTTCTGATGGTGTCTAAGGCAAGCTTTGGTAGACCCTCCCACTGATCGAACTTACCTGGCCTCTTAGTGAAATTATGTTTTGATCGGATCACTTGACTATTCGAGCTGACCCATGTCAGCAAGGTAAATCAGTGTGACTGATTTAGGTGCTCCTAGACCAGCCCTTTAATGGTCTCCCTTAAGCTGACTTGGTGAAGCCAGTGGGAGGATCATGATAAGTTGGTTCATCTGACCTCATCCTCTAAATTATTTAAATCCTCTAAAATTATTAGGTCCTTAAAATGACAAAGTTATGGAGATAACTGAGTCATAGCCTCCATTAAGGTGTTTGATAATGAGTCCATTAACTCAATAATCATTGCAAACCCAAAGGCCTGGTGCTTGTTGACTAATGGAATTATCACTCATCATATGATGACTTGGAAGTGTCTCTCTAATAGTGGTTAGGTGAGCCAACCAAAGTTGGACTTAATCATTCATTGGTTAGATACACCAAGTATGATCATGTTAATGGTTGGACCTAACTGGATCCTTACAGTGGAGGCCAAAGCCTACTGATTAGGTTTTGAGGCAAAATTAAAATTACTAAAATTGTTTAGAGAAACAATTGGTTATGAACCTACCCTTAGATGTACATGGGTTGGCCAACCAAAGTTGGGCTTGTGTGCAGTCTAAGTGGATTCTAGTACCCACTAAGGAATTAGGGTAATTCCTCGAATTGGAGGTAGAGGCTACCAATTCGAATAAAATAGTGAGAGAATCCTTTTGATTAAAGTCCAAATCTTTAGGTTTAATGAATCAATTACTAATTAGGTTATGGTTCTCTTTTGTGCAAATATGGTCACTTCCCTATCGCTCCGATCATTGTTGGACAATGATAAGTTGGTGGGATCCAACTTCGATAGCTGGTGCCGAAAGTTGAAGATAGTCCTGGAGCATGAACGGATTCTATATGTGATAATGGACCCTGCACCTGAGGAGCTAGCTGTCAATGCACGTGGAACAGTCAGAGACACTTACCAGAAGTGGGTCAGTGACCGGACCATGGTGCGCTGTATCATGCTGGCTGCCATGAGCGACGAGTTCAGTCGCAGATTCGAGATGGCTCAGCCAAAGGACATGCTTCAAGTGTTGGAGGATGCTTTTGGCACACCCGATGACGTGGAGAGGCACAAGACTAGTTGTGCTATCTTCAACGCCAAAATGCGGGATGGTGCCTCTGTCACTGATCATGTATTGTACATGATCGAGCTGATGGAATGATTGAGCAAGCTTGGCTTTCCCTTGCATGAGCAGCTTGGGAAAGATGCAATACTGAACTCGCTGCCCAAGTCTTATCTCCCATTCCTCACTCATTATAGAATGACAAAGCCTGAAGAGAACTACCATGTGTTACTGGGGTTGCTACAGAACTTTGAGAAGGATCACCAACTTCACAAGGAGTCGGTGAACTTAGTGGGAGGTTCGTCTTCTGGTTCTCGACCTTTTGAGAAAGGAAAGAAGAACAAGAAGAAGAAAGTGAAGAAGGTGCATGTTCAGGCTGAGACATCAGTGTAGGGCCAGACCAGAAAGATCAAGCCCGATAAGAGTCTATTCTTCTGGCAAGCACCCTAGATTAGATAGTGTGTCAGATATTTACTTATGGCACTGTAGGCTAGGTCATATAAATAAGAAAGAATAAACAGGTTGACTCAAGAGGGAATCCTTGAAGTCAGTGATTGTGAATCACTTCCAACCTGTGAGTTCTGTTTTCTTGATAAAATGACCAAGTCACCTTTCACTGAAAAAGGTGAGAGAGCTACTGAGCTCTTGGGCCTAATACATACTGATGTATGCGGCCCATGAGCACCAGTGCTAGAGGTGGATATTTCTACTTCATAACTTTCACGGATGACCTATCCCGATATGGATATGTCTATCTGATGAAACATAAGTCGGATTCATTTGAAATGTTCAAACGATTCCGAAGTGAAGTAGAAAAATAAACTGAGAAGAGTATTAAAACTCTTCGATCTGATCGAGGAGAATACCTTTCTAGTGAGTTTCTCACATATCTAGGAGAGAATGGGATTCTCTCCTAATGGACTCCTCTAGGAATACCACAGCATAATGGTGTGTCTGAAAGGAGGAATCAGACTCTGTTAGACATGGTCCGATCCATGATGGTTTTGCTAGCTTGCCGATATCCTTCTCGGGATATGAACTCGAATCGACCTGTTATCTGTTAAATAGGGTTCCAAGTAAGTCTGTAATTAAGACTCCATATGAGATATGGACAGGACGTAAGCCAGCACTTTCATACCTTAGGGTCGGGGGTGCCCGGCCTATGTCAAACGATTAGTCACAGACAAACTTGGACCTAGGTCTGACAAATGCTCATCATAGGGTACCCCAAAGAGATAAAAGGATATTTTTTCTATCATGCTGATGAACAAAAGGTGTTCGTCAGCCTTAAGATAATTTTTTTAGAAAAAGAGTTCCTTGGTGAAGGAACCGTTGCCTCTAAGATTGAACTTGATGAAGTTCAACAGGTAGAAGGATCGACACCAATAGCTGAACCTGAGTCGGATATGATTAGATCAGATCTGGAGCCCAATGTACCTGCACCATTAAGATGATTCGGTAGAGTACCGCATCAGTCGGACAGATACTATGATTTCTTGGTTCGGGACGATGATCCCATCGAACTTGATGAGAATAATGAGGATCCGATCACCTATATGGATGCAATGCAGAGATCTAATTCCAAGAAATGGCTTGAAGCCATGAAATTCGAAATGGAGTCCATGAAGGTCAATGATGTATGGACATTGGTTGACCCACTTGAAGGGGTTAAACCCATTGGGTGTAAATGGGTCTTCAAAAGGAAGAGGGGTGCAGACGGAAAGGTGGAGACCTATAAAGCCCGTCTGGTCGCCAAGGGGTATCGTCAACATTATGGTATTGACTATGACAAGATGTTTTCTCCCGTGGCAATGCTCAAATCCATTCAGATAATGCTTGCAATAGCTGCCCATCTAGATTATGAGATCTGGCAGATGGATGTAAAGATAGCTTTCCTGAATTGAGAGCTGACCGAAGAGGTGTATATGATACAACCTGAGGGGTTTACATCCATAGATGAGTCTAAGGTGTGCAAGCTTCAGAGATCCATTTATGGATTGAAGCAAGCTTCTCGGAGTTGGAACATGCATTTTGATAAGGTGATCAAAACATATGGCTTCATTAAGAATGGAGAAGAGCCCTGCATCTATAAATAGGCAAATGGTCTAGTTGTGGTATTCTTTATCTTGTACGTGGATGACATTCTCTTAATCGGGAATGACATCCCCGCACTACAGAGAATAAAAGTTTGGTTGTCATCACAGTTCTCCATGAAGGACTTGGGTGAAGCATCCTACATTCTAGGAATGAAGATCTATAGGGATAGATCTAAAAGGATGCTTGGGTTATCCCAGTCCATGTACATAGACACTATGCTGAAGAGGTTCAGCATAGAGAATTCCAAGAAGGGCTATCTACCGATAGGCCATGAATTTCTCTCTCTAAGAAGGATTGTCCGATAACTCCTGAAGAGAGAGAGCATATGAGTAGATTCCCATATGCTTCAGCCGTGGGATCTATCATGTACGCCATGACATGTACAAGATCAGATGTGGCATACTCACTAAGAGTAGTGAGTAGATACCAATCTGATCCTGGAGAAAATCACTGGAAAGTGGTTAAAGCCATCCTTAAGTATTTGAGAAATACTAAGGACCAATGGTTGGTTTATGGTGAGTCAGATCTGAAACTTGTGGGGTTCACAGACTCTAGCTTTCAATTTGACCATGATGACAGCAGGAGCGTGTCAGGTTATATCTTTACTCTGAATGGTGGAGCCATCTATTGGAAGAGTTTCAAGCAGCATACTGTGGCAGACTCTATTTGTGAAGCAGAGTACATCGCAGCATCGGATGCCACGAAGGAAGCTGTGTGGCTGAGGAAATTCATCAACGAGCTCGGAGTAGCACCCTCCCTTGATGGTCCGGTCCTGCTCTACTGCGACAGCACTGGTGCCATAGCTTAGGCGAAGGAACCTAAAGCACATCAACGGACGAAGCACATCTTGCGTCGCTTCCACCTGGTCCGGGAGATCATGGATCGAGGTGATGTCGACCTTCAGAAGATCAATGGAAAAGAGAACCTAGCCGACCCCTTCACTAAAGCCCTGACGATAAAGGAATTCGACAACCACAAGTCGAAGATGGGTATTAGATACTATGTCGAGTGGCTTTAGGACAAGTGGGAGTTGTTGGGAAATGTGTCCCAAAAAGTCAATCGTCAAGCTGTTGACGGTTGAGCAACCAAGTATTATAATTGATTTGTTAATAAATAAAATATATTTGGCATTTTCATCATAAGCTTTCATCTTCTAATGAACTCCGTTGTTATGATGAAGTCCTTAGGACTATTTAGATTCGATAAAGAGAGGATTTATCGATTAGTCCTTAAAACAGTTTACAATCAAATGATAGGCTGTTAATAAGGACGATAGCTTCTATCGAGCATAGGTCGCTGTAGGCTATATGGGTTGGTTGTCCTCTTAACCAAAGAGTATGGAGATACTGGTATGGCATACAGGTGAGATAAACTGGTACATCATCATTGAACATGACCAACTCCAGAGTATTCTACTATCGAGAATGTCTCTGATGGGATATAGGTATAAGTGTCCCTTAGACCTGAGATCGCCTCAGTGACTTGCAAGCAACTCACTGTGCTTTGGTACTAGACTAACTGAATTTCTAATTCAGAGATGGAAGGCTTCTGGGCATAGTCAAGTACTTGTGAAGTCAGAGTGTGATCGAGATGGAATTGACCACTCCAAGAGTTGGAGAAGAATGAGTCACTGTATTTCAATTTAGCAAAACCTTAGCCAGGGTAATCCATCAGATGGATTTGATATTTTGAAATACAATGTGGACAACCTGATCAGAGTTGACAGTTGAACTCTGGGGTGTCCTATGATCATTTTGGTCAAGAAGATGAATTATATGAAAACTATATCCGCATGGGTTCTAAGGATGTTGTTCTACACATTCGACCTATCCGATCGTCGGGTACCATTGTTAGATGGTCACTTCGATTGGTATAGAAATTTATTCTTGTGCTATCGGCTTAGGTTCAGACCTATGAGGTCACACCATTAGAGTTCATGATCCGATTGGATGGTTGATCAATGATTAAGAATCGTTCTAGGGTTAAATGATCAATATGATTGACATTTAACCCAGTGCAAGTGTTGCAGGAGGATCGATTAGCAATTCGATTGCTAATTGGCTTAATTTGATTAAGCCAATGGGCTGAGATTAAGTTTAATTAAATATGATTTAATTAGATTTGGTTTGGCTTGATTGGATCAAGTCCAATTGGTTTATTGGATAAGCCAAGTGCAAGGAAAAACTAGTCCTAGTTCAACTAGGACTTGGTCAATCTAATTTCTAATTTGATTAAAAAATTAAATCAGATTTAAATCTAATTTAATCTGATTAAATTAGGTTCTTAATTGGGTTAAGACCTATTTTAATTAGGTTGATTAATTTTAATTTGATTTGGTTTGAGAAACCAAATTAAAACAAGTCATAAGATAGAATCCTAGTAAGACTAGGATTCCACCTTGCGCCACATAAGCCTTCCCCACGCCCTCTTTCTCATTCAATACCAATCTCCTCTTATTTTATGCGACAAAATCCCTCTCCCATGTTCACAAAAGATTTTCTCTCTTTTTCTTACATGGAAGGTGGTTTGGATCAAATCAAAGAGGAATAAGTTTGGATTTCGAATTCTATGAGATAGAGTTTTAGAAATTCAAAACTCTTTCAATTTTGTACCGAATTTATCCAAATTTTTTTTGAATTTTTGTGGATTTTAGGGTAATATTGTGCACCCTTTTCTGATAATCCATGCATGAAAATAAGGAGGAGGTGCTCAAGAGTTGGGCACCCCTTATCTTGCCATGTTTGGATAAGCCTTGATAGGTATTTGACCTAGACAAGGACTCTATCATATCTTTCTATATAAAATGAGTTTCTTCATAAAATTTTTGAAAAAGATATAGATTTGAGAGACCTTTGATCCATCCAAATATTAGAGAGAAAGACCTTTGGGTCATGGAGATATAATAGACACAAGATAGGGTGTCTAGAGAGAGAAACGAGAAGAAGAAGAGGGTCTTCTTCTAGGGTTTTTGTTTTCATCTCTTTTCTTCCTCCATTTTGAGTTTTCTGACAGTGTCTTAGATCTGAAACTCCTCCTTCTACTTTCATCTTTGAAAGAGTCCAAATCAAGAAGAAGGAGGCACCTGATCAACCATCAAAGATGGATCAGCGTATTACTAGCATACTGTGCTGATTTCCTGAAGTAAGACTTCTGATCGAGATTCGTGGGTTCGTGTGGATGACTCCTAGAGGTCGGATGCATGTGCGGCTTGCAACATCATCCTCAAGCCCGGATCAGTGAGGTTAGAACGTCTAACTTGCAAGGTAATAGATCTGATCTATTGTTTAATACATACATTAGATGTAGTATAGAAACATGTTGATATGATCAAAATATAGTTCATGCTGTATATATATATTTTAATTTTTATTTAATGCTATGTAATAATTATGTAATAGAATTTAGATCTAGGGATTCTCTAGTTTTAGAAAATAAATTTTGATTTATTTTAGTCTTTCCCTGTATGATCTTGAAAAAGTTTCAAGATCTAACCCTGAAACCCTAGATCTGGTTCCTTAGATGGGAAGAAGAAGAAGACAGAACCGAAGAAGATGGCTGCTGAAAAGAGAAAATATTTTCACTGCCAATCAGACAGCCATTGGAAGCGAAACTGTCCTCAGTACTTGACCATCCTGAAGAACAAGAAGGATGGTCCTTCTTGTGGTATGCTCATTTTAGAATCTAATCTTACGGTTTCTTTTACATCTAGTTGGGTGCTTGACTCTGGTTCTAGTGCTCATTTGTTCACTTCTATGCAGGATCTTGAGGAGAGTAGGAGGCTGAGGGATGGGGAGATAATCCTACGCATCGAGAATAGAGCAAGAGTTGCTGTTGTGGCGTAGAAACCTACTCTCTGTGTTTACCATTAGAATTAGATTTACTTCTTAGAGATTGTTATTATGTTCCTGCAGCAAGCAGGAATTTGATTTCTGTTTCATGTTTAGCACAAGAAGGCTATGTGATTAGCTTTCATAAGGACCATTGTAATATATTTTATGAAAATAATAAAGTTATAAATAGTTTTCTTATTAACATCTCTATCAGCTACATATTGATGTATCTGTATTTAATATCAAGCAAAATATGAATGCCATAGGAATTAAAAGGCCTAGAGTTAATCTAAATGATAAGTATCTGTGGCACCTAAGGCTAGGTCATATAACGGAAGACAGGGTTAACAAATTAGAGAAATTTGGACTATTGAGTCCGTTGACTTTCGAGTCATATCCAGTTTGTGAATCATGCCTTAAGGCAAAATGACCAAACTCCTTTTGTAGGACATGGGGAAAGGGCCACAGACCTACTTGCCCTAGTACATACGGATGTGTGCGGCCCATTTGATGTGCCGGCTAGAGGCAACTATGTCTACTTCATTACTTTACTGATGATATGTCTAGGTACGATATGTGTTTCTAATGAAACACAAGTCTAAGCCTTTGAAAGGTTCAAAAAATTCAGACATGAAGTAGAAAAATAAACAGAAAAGCCCATTAAGGTTCTTCAATCAGATCGAGGAGGTGAATACCTTAATCGGGAGTTCCTAGACTATCTTAAGGATAATGGCATAGTCTCTCAATGGACTCCACCTGAATGCCACAACTCAACGAAATTTCAGAACGGAGAAATTGGATCCTATTAGATATGATCCGTTTCATGATGAGCTTCACGAACCTTCCTGAATTTCTTTGGAGATATTGTTTCATGACAGCAATATATGTATTAAATAGGGTTCCATCTAAAACCGTTTCTACCACACCATATGAGATATGGCATGATAAGAAGTCAAGTCTGAATCATCTCAGAATTTGGTGTTGTCCGGCTCATGTCAAGAGACAGCAGGTGGATAAATTAGAGTTCAGGTCTTTCAGAGCTCGATTCATAGGATATTCTAAAGAGTCATTAGGATACTATTTCTATATGTTGGAAGACCACAATGTGATTGTGAGTTGAAATACTATTTTTCTTAAAAAATAATTTATTCAAGATGGTGGCATTGGAAGAATAATTAAGCTCAAGGAGAATGTCTCCCAAGAGCAACGAGCTAAAGAACCTGAGGAACCCAATCAATTAGAACCAGTCCTAGCACAACCTTTTCCACCTCATAAATCAACTAAGGTTTTCCATCCTCCTCAAAGGTACTTAGGTACTATGCAAGAGGATGTAGAGAAAATATTCTCATGGAAAATGGAGCTCATGGTGATGATCCCAAGACCTATGACGAGGCGATATCAGATATTGACTCTGAGAAATGGTTAGAGGCAATGAGATCAGAAATTGACTCGATGCACTCAAACCAAATCTGAATCTTGATAGATCCATCTAAAGATATTGTACCTATTGGGTGTAAATGGATCTTCAAGAGAAAGATAGGTGCAGATGGGAATGTAGAGAATTCAAGGCTAGGCTCATAGCAAAAGGTTATAGTCAGCACGAAGGCATTGACTATCAGGATACCTTCTCACCGTAGCCATGCTAAAAACCATCCGCACATTGCATGCTGTTGCAGCCTATTTCGATTATGAAATATGGCAGATGGACGTGAAAATGGCATTCTTAAATGGACATCTTGAGAAAGATATCTATATAGAACAGCGATTGGTTTCACATCCAGTGATGATGATCACAAGGTCTGCAAGCTGCAAAGATCCATTTATAGACTTAAGCAAGCATCTCAGAGTTGGAATACTCGTTTCAATGATGTGATCAAAATATTTGGTTTCATCAAGAACGAGGAGGAACCATGTGTGTTCAAAAAGGTCAGTGGGAGCACAGTTGTCTTCCTCGTATTGTACGTAGATGACATCCTCCTAATTGAAAATGACACTCCCATGTTGACCTCAGTCAAAGTATGGTTGTCTAAGGAGTTCTTTATGAAAGATCTAGGAGAGGCATCCTTTATACTGGGTATTAAGGTCTATAGAGATAGACCAAATAGGATGCTGGGACTTTCACAGAAGATGTACACAGAGGAGGTGCTAAAAAAGTTTAGCATGAAAAATTCTAAAAGAGGTTTAGTACCTTTTAGACATGGCATTCATCTCTCCAAGAAGATGTGCCCTAGCACACCTAAGAGATTGAATGCATGAGCAAGATCCCTTATGCTTCGATAATAGAAAGCCTCATGTATACCATGCTATGTACATGACTTGATATAGCCCATGCTGTGAGTGTCACAAGCAGATATCAGTCAAATCCAGACGAAGAGTACTGGATTTCTGTGAAATGTATCCTTAAGTACTTAAGAAGGACTAAGGATATGTTTCTAGTCTTTGGAAATGGAGAACTTCAGATTCAGGATATACAGACTCAGACTTTATGTCTGATATAGATGATCGAAAGTCAACATCTGAGAGTCTGTTCATTTGCAATGGTGGTGCAGTTAGCTGAAAGAGTTTCAAGCAGATGGTGATTGCTGATTCCACCATGGGGGCAGAGTATATTGCTGCATCAGAAGCTATGAAGGAGGCATTCTGGTACAAGAAGTTTGCCGCAGAGCTTGGAGTGATGTTATCGGATGCCATCCCTCTTTACTGCGATAATAATGGCACCATAGCCCTAGCTAAGGAGCCAAAGTCTCGTCAGAAGTCCAAGCATATCGAGCGGTGATTCTATCTGATCTGTGATTACCTAAAAAAGGGTTATGTCGAGGTTAAGAGAGTCGACTCCACAGACAATATGGCAGACCCACTGACAAAGCCATTAGGCCAGCAGAAGATCGAAGCCCACTTTGAGAAGATGGGACTTAGATATGTAGCCAATTGGCATTAGGTCAAGTGAGAGTTTGTTAGATGTGTGCCCTAGATGCTAGATTGACTGACACATTCCTGTACAAATCTAAGGGCAAATTTATAATTTTTGATTATAAATCAATAAATGGGTTATTCTTCTATCATATTATGTACATTGTGTCTGTGATACATCCTTTGAGTTAGTAGGAATGTCAATTCATATTTTCAAGAGTTAAAAATTTAAGGCATGAATTTACATAACTAACCCATAAACAGCTCCTGACCATAGGATCATCACGAGGATGGTGATCGATCCGAAAGGTTGGTGTACGATCACTTTCTTAAGATAGATGTGTCTTGAGTCTATGGTGTGGAGACACCAGAGCGAGAGTACAGGTATTCATTGAGAACAAGAGTACTGAGCGTGACCACCTCGAGTAGTCATAAGGAAGTCTACCTTCTCGTCGATGACTAGCTCGATGCTGCAGTTGTGTGTCTAGTTCTTTGACCTAAGATGCATCGACAGTTCACCTTGAGTGTGTTATAGTTTGACTACACCATAACTCGGTATCCTAGCCATTCGAAACCCTGAGGTGTATGTTGGCTGTAACATATTCATTGTAGGAACTAGATCGCACCAAGATGGGATCTATCAACCTCGGTAGATGAGAGGAGTAGTCCTATGATAATCAAAAGATCGAGCCCTTAAGCCCATGGCTATGGCAGAGTGAAATAATGGAAAAATATTTTCCATTGGGGTTTCACATCAGACTTAGATCGATCAATTGATTCATATGACTGATGTTGGGTTTGATGAGTTCACCTTAACCCTAATTCAGTCAGGACTCATGATAGAGGAACTCAATCACACAGGTAGCTGCATCGAGAGGTTCATCTTCAGTTCTGATGGGTTGCCACCATATACTGCTAGGTGTCACTGGTGGATTTTGAGAGCAATTAGAATGATCTTGATGATCGATCATTCTAATTGTATGAATAAGAAGAGTTCTAGTCCATCAAAAGGAGTTTCGATGATGTCGATGATGAGATCATGACATGTCTCATTACCATACAAAATTGAACCTAACTGGGTCACACTAACAAGGGTTAAGATCTAGATGTCATCAATTGGGCTAGCTCAATTGATTTGGATTAGATCCAATTAGGTTCAAGGAAATCGAGCTAGCACTCGATTGAGCCTAACTTTTTCTTCGTGTAATCTTTTTCATCTCAACTGAGCCAAATATGATTTGACTCACCCAGAGAACCTTGAAAAAGTTTTTCTCAGTCTAAATGAAGCTTGTCCAGCTCAAAAAAGTCTTGTCTTAATTAATGAGATGAATTTAAGATAACACCTGCTAATTTCTGTCACCTGCCATTTTCATTTTAGGACATCTGTCAAAAGTTGACATATAGGTCTTAAATTGAAGATCACTTGGCAAGAGCTTATTGGAGGATTTTTGTGGAGCCAAACTACATCAAATTAGGTATCATAATCAGATTATGGTGCAAGCCCAATTGGATTAAGTGGGCGCCCCAAGTGGATAAGGTTGGAGAGTCTTGATAAGATTGGACTCTTTGGCGCCAACCTCTCTTTGTCCTTATCCAGTGTTGGTGCCAACTTTGAGATAGAGGCTTGGGTTCTTATCTGATGTGATCAGATGACATCAAGCAACCAATCAAAATTTTTCCAGAATTTATTAGAATTTTTTGATTGATTGAATGATGTGGCACTACGCAGCATATAGGGTCTATATAAACCCTTCTGCGCCTAGGGTTTAAGGCTGAAGTTGTTTTATGCACAAAACCCAATAGCTGCCACCCCCTCCCTTCTTCTCCATATCCTCCCTACTATCCTATCTCCCCTCTTCACATTCAAGGAGTTGGACGTTCATCTGGTGCAAGAAAAAGGCGTGGTGACGCTTGGAACAGGAAGGCTGCAGATCATCTTTGACAGACTGCTGCTCCAACTTCAGAAGGGGTTCTGAAGTACTTTCAAATTAGATAGAGATTTGATTTTTGGAGCATAGATTCATGAAGAGAAGATGTTCCAGGTCTTGCCTAAGTGGATACTGGTAGAGGCCAGGTGCTTGCGTGGCTACATCAGAACCTCAGACTGTGCTGAGATCATCTACAAGGTAATCAGATTATCCTTAAGGTATGTCTATACTTCTCATACTTTTAGATTTAATTTTAGATTTTAAATATTAGATAATAAAATTAGATCTAACAGATATTAGATCTGAAATAGTGTAGGATAAAAATTTTAAATTATTCTGCCCCAGATTTGATGAAATCTGAAAGATCCTACAAAGGAAAAAGGCAATTTTTCTTTCACACTTTACCTGGCTCTTATCAACTTTTGACAGATTGCTCTACTTAGGATCGACGGCATAAGATTTCTGTACCTTTTTCTTTTTTTCTCTCCTAGAGGATCGATGCCCTACAGATGAATCTCTCACTAAATACACTGGCTCTTTCTGTAGCTGGTGATCATTCTCAAAAGTCTGCAGTAACCCTAGCAAACCATGGTAGTTCATCGCAGGCTTCATCATTCTATAATGACTAAGAAAGGGTAGGTAAGATTTCAATAGTGAATTGAGGATAGCATCTTTGCCTAACTGTTTATGCAATCGAAAGTCAAGTTTGCTAAGACGTTCATATTAGATGTGTGCCTTAGATGCCAGATTGGCTGACACATTCCTATACAAATGTAAGGACAAAATTATAATTTTGACTATAAATGAATAAAAAGATTATTCTACTATCACATTGTGTACATTATGTCTGTGATACATCCTTTGAGTTAGTAGGAATGTTAATTCATATTTTCAAGAGTTGAAAATTTAAGACATGAATTTACATAACTAACTCATAAATAGCTCCTGACCATAGGATCATCACGAGAATGGTGATCGATCTGGAAGGTTGGTGTACGATCGCTTCCTTAGGGTAGATGTGTCTTGAGTCTATGGTGTAGAGACACTGAGTGAGAGTACAGGTATTCATTGAGAACGAGAGTACTGAGCATGACCACCTCGAGCAATCATAAGAAAGTCTACCTTCTCGTCGATGACTAGCTCGATGCTGCAGCTGTGTGTCTAGTTCTTTGACCTGAGGTGCATTGACAGTTCACCTTGAGTGTGTTATAGTTTGACTATACCATAACTCGATCTCCTAGCCATTCGAAACCCTGAGGTATATGTTGGCTGTAGCATATTCATTATAGGAACCAGATCGCACCAAGATGGGATCTATCAACCTTGGTAGATAAGAGGAGTAGTCCTATGATGATCGAATGATTGAGTCCTTAAGCCCATGGCCATGGCAGAGTGAAATAATGGAAAAGAATTTTTCATTAGGGTTTCACATCGGACTCGGATCAATTGATTGATGTATATAACTGATGTTGGGTTTGACGAGTTCACCTTAACCCTAATTCAGTCGGGACTCATGATAGAGGAACTCAATCACACAGGTAGCTGCACCGAGAGGTTTATCTTCATTTCTGATGGGTTGCCACCATATACTGCTAGGTGTCACTAGTGGATTTTGGGAGCAATTAGAATGTGTAGGGTTTAGTGTCAAGGCGGAAGCATGGATTTCAAAGCAATTATTATGAAATCATAAAATCAAAACCTAACTCCAAGATCACCTTATCAGAATTTAAACCATATAATATATATTAATATCATAATATAAGGTATAGAAACATACCTCTTATCACTAGACCCTAATTTGTGCTCGATCGCCGGCAGCAGTCCGCTAGGGTTTCCACCAGGTGCCCACGTGTTCACCCTCCAACGTTGATCCACACGGAGACTCGATCAACCCACTAGCACCTATTTAAATATTTTTTACAATTAAATTCTAATTTATCAAAATTTAAATGCAATTTGGGCAGAATCTCCTTTCTTGGCTTTGCTGTCACACTGTTGGACCTTTTCTTGCGTTCCTTTCTTGCTCCTTGTCACCTTAATTTTTATTCCAATTCTCTAAGCCTTTTGGAAGACTTCTTGTCCTTTATCAGGACCTTGTCTAGGCTAGAGAAGAAGAATAAAGAGAATTGGACAAGATGAGCCCATTGTAAGAAAGAAGGAAGAATTTGGAATGAGCGATGACTCCTCGGCGTGCACCCCTATTTATATTGCGTGTAGGGGTGCAAACCAAGCATCTCACGCCCACTCACACCTCATCTCATGCCTCCTCTCAATTTCTCATACCCCATTTGATGAGAAAAAGCCATGTGGACATCAAAGTTGGGTTGAAGAGGCGCCTTATTGCAGAAGGACTCTCTAAACTCAACTTACGGTGTTCACATGAGAAGTCGCAATGCTTCTCTTATTGGCGCCATCAACCCATACCTTTGGATCTGGAAGGAAGCCCATCCAATGGCCAAGATAGAGAGTGCCAACATCAGGGTGGGCGCAAGAGATAAGGGAAGTGGAACAATTCAAAAACTATCTCTCCATTTGACTTGGTCCAAGGGGCGCTTCCAAGGGGTGGCGCATGGGATTTCATCCTTATCTCTTCCCACAAATATTCTACGGAGTGTTTCAGATATAGAAGGACTCTTAGGCACCTTCTAAGAGATCTGAAAGCCTCATAGAATAAAAAACCATGGAAGAAAAATAGATAATT
>NC_025996.2:94323746-94363122 GCF_000442705.2 Elaeis guineensis
ATTATTGGTGATCCTATGCATGGGGTAAAAAAACCCGTTCTTCACTTAGAGATGCAGTTAATCATTGTGCTTTTGTATCTCATCTTGAACCTAAAACTTTTGAAGAAGCTGAAAATGATCATAATTGGATTAATGCAATGCAAGAGGAACTTAATCAATTTGAAAGAAATAATGTTTGGACCTTAGTATCAAGACCTAAAAATTATTCAATAATTGGCACAAAATGGGTCTTTAGAAACAAATTAGATGAGCATGGAAATGTAATTAGAAATAAAGCAAGACTAGTTGCTAAGGGATATAATCAAGAAGAAGGAATTGATTTTGATGAAACCTTTGCACCTGTTGCTAGATTAGAAGCTATTAGACTTCTACTTGCATATGCTTGCTTTATGAAATTCAAGTTATTTCAAATGGATGTTAAAAGTGCATTTTTAAATGGATATATTGCTGAAGAAGTATATGTAGAACAACCCCTGGATTTGAAAATCATGCTTTTCCTAATCATATCTTTAGATTAAATAAAGCTTTATATGGATTAAAACAAGCACCTAGAGCATGGTATGATAGGCTAAGCAAATTCTACTAAATAATAGTTTTTCAAGAGGTAATGTAGATACAACCCTCTTTATTAAAGAAATCAAAATGATATGCTAGTTATACAAATTTATGTTGATGACATAATTTTTGGGTCTACTAATGAATCCCTTTGTCAAGACTTTGCTAAGCTTATGCAGGGGAGTTCGAGATGAGCATGATGGGAGAACTCACCTTCTTCCTCGGACTCCAAATCAAACAATCAAAAGAGGGAATCTCCATCACCCAAAGCAAGTACACCAAGGAACTACTCAAAAGATTTGGAATGGAGAACTGCAGACCAATTGGCACACCAATGAGTCCCTCATGTAAGCTTGACAAGGATGATGAAGGTAAATGTGTAGACTTAAAATACTATAGAGGTATGATTGACTCATTATTATATTTAACTGCAAGTAGGCCTGATATCATGTTTAGTGTTTGTTTATGTGCTAGATATCAATCTAATCCTAAAGAATCTCATTTGAATACTGTTAAAAGAATCCTTAGATACTTAAATGGTACTCAAACTCTAGGGTTATGGTACTCTAAGGACTCACAAATTGATTTATTAGGATATTCAGATGCGGATTTTGCTGGATGCAAATTAGATAGAAAAAGCACAAGTGGAACTTGCCAATTTCTTGGAGTTAACCTAATCTCATGGTTTAGCAAGAAACAAAATTCGGTGGCACTGTCTACGGCTAAGGCCGAATACATTGCAGCCGGAAGTTGTTGTGCTCAAATCTTGTGGATTAAGCAACAACTCGAAGACTTTGGAATCAAACTTAATGAAACACCAATAAGATGTGACAAACAAGTACCATAAATCTATCTAAAAATCTAATTCAACACTCAAGATCCAAACATATTGAAATAAGACATCATTTTATAAGAGAACATGTTCAAAACAAAAATATAATTCTTGAATATGTTTGCATTGAAAATCAATTAGCTGATATCTTTACAAAGGCCCTTAGTGAGGATAGATTCTGTGAAATTAGAAGAAATCTAGGAATTCTAGATCTATATGCCTAAATTTTTCTCAATTTCCAAGAATTGATGTCAAAAATTCTTAGAGCTCAATTTCCAACATCTATCCTGATCCCAAAAGCTCAAATTTATCATTTTAAAAACTTATCTTTAAGCAAAACTCCTTCTCCCAAAATTTCAATTTTTTTTGGAATTTATTCATATTTTTTTTTGAATTTTTGAACTTCATGAGTCGACCCCCATGAGTCGACTCAATGGCAAATTTGTTATTTCCTCAAACTTCCCACGGGCTCATTGTTTTTAATACGGGATCCTGTTCGTGAGCCGACTCATCCTCTCATCTTCCTCCTTCCAAAAGCCGACTTCCCCATTTCCTTTTGCTCCAAATCCAAGGATCTAGCTCGAGGCACTTCTCCCTCCTCCTCTCCACCAAAAATCGCCACCTTGGAAAGGGATTTTTGTGCTTTCTCCCATTGTTTGGCACGGTTGGAGCGTGCCCTAGCACTCCACCGTTCTTCCCAAATCCACCTCTTTTCTCCACCAAAATCCCTCTTCACTCTCTTGTGATCCCTCCTCCACTCATTCACTTGTTCCTCCAAGTCTCCTTGCCTGCTACTGTAGTGAATATGGCTCCGAAGATGAAGCTTCCCCAAAGAAGAAAGTCAGTCCGTGAGCCTGAAGAAAATGTCTGAAAGAAAAGGCAAGCTGCTCAGTCTTCCACTGCTCCCACTCCAGCTTCAGTATCTGCTCAAGGTCCCCTTAATCCTCCCTAAGCCCCAGTAAGAATCCTCTATCTGATAGAAAAGTTGAAACCGAAAAGAATATAGATTTTCGGTTCTTTGAAAAAGAGGGTTTTACATTTACAACTAAGATTAAAAATCAAGGATGGGATTTCTACTGCTCCCTTAAGGAAGTCACCTATGTTGACCTAGTTAGAGAATTCTACCAGAATCTACATTATGGAAATGGGTCAGTGACTTCAACAGTCAAGGGTATTGATATTTACTTGGATTCTAGTATATTGGGAGAAATACTTCAGTTTCCTAGTGAGGGTTACTCTTATATGGAACTCCCAGTAAAAGAAGAAGGGATCAGAGTTAGGGGGAACTTATTCAGGAAGTTTAAATAAATTGGAAGCAAAGATTTTGTCCATTGAGATGAGGATCCTGCATCAGATGGTAACGAAGCTCTTCTTTCCTAGGAGTGGTAGGCATGATTTACTTTCCAGCAGAGATGTTTGTATCATGTTTCATGTCATCACTCAGACCCCCCTGAACCTCCCTGCACTTATGATAGAGGCCATGAGAGAGACTTTGAACAGATCCAAGGCACACTTGCCTTATGGTATGGCCCTTACTCGAGTATTTAGGAGGTTTGGAGTTAGCTGTGAGGGGGAGGCTTCTACTAAGCTCTCTCATGTGGACACTTTCAACCAACACACCCTGCACCGAATAGGATTTACAAAGACTGATGGTGGTTGGATCAAGGGCTCTGAAGAAAGAGCTGAGGAGAGAGCTGGGGAGAGAACTGAAGATAGAGCTGAAGACAGAACTGAAGACAGAGCTGAAGAAGAAGGTCCATCATCTCCTGTCCATGACTTCAGGGCAGCATCACCAAATATCCAGTTCATTCCTGATACAGAGACTGGCCCTTCAGAGTTTACTAGGATGCCCACACCAGTGTATCAGCCAGAGAGCAGAGCACCTCAATCAGAGTTCAGACTGGCTGACGATCAGATCGAGCAATATCACAGCGTGTGGCTTCTTTGCTATCTAGTCAGTGGAGCAGTACTACTTTTGCACCAGGAGCTACTTCTTCTGATCAGACCATGACTCCTCACATCTCCACTATGTTTCAGATGATATCAGATCAGTCCATCCGGATTCAGCAGCTTGAGGACACCGTCTGGAGACTGACTGGCAGAGTTCTTGACTTGCAGGGGCAAGTCCTTGCTTTGGCCCATCCTCAGCCACAGGAGTCAACTATTGAGGTCACAGACCTCACTGCAGAGGCTGGCAGGCTCAGAGGAGCACTGAAGGGTGGATATGAGTTACTGAGGAGAGAGATCCAAGGATCAAGTGAGCATGCATCCACTCAGTTCACTGCTCTACTTCAGTCTATTTCTAGAGCACTGAACGTACTTGATTCCATCAGACTCACCCTTTCTGTTCAGTCCTTAGCCTCTCAGCATTCTCAGCCATCCAGTTCTTCTCACTCTCCTGCTCATGCCAGAGGCAGACGGGGTAGAGGACGCACTTCTGATCGAGATCCATCAGCTTCTCATCTCATATCTGATGACTCCGATCCATGACTTCTCATGATCATTACTAGATCCTAGGTGTTAGTGTCTTGTTCTAGGATCTGTATTTTGGGGCCATGTATTGACAATTAGCTGGTTGACTTTTATATTATGAACTATGTATTGAAACAATTATGGTTTTATGGTATCATCTTTTACTTATATTTCTACCTTTTGTAATGATGTCGATCATATTTTGGGTATATATATTCTCCTTGTTGAAATATTGTCTTCTCTTTGTTGTTGTTTGCTGTTAATAATTGCTGTATTAAGGGAGAGCAAACATCTGTGATAAACTCTAAAGGGGGAGAAATTAAAGAATATTTCAAAAAAAATAAAAGGAGGAGTTAACCATGTTTGATGATGTCAAAAAGGGAGAGAAATTAAACAAAAATTAAAGAAAAAGCAATCCATCAAAAGCAAAAACCATAAATTATGAGCAATTAAAGAAAAAGCAACCCATCAAAAGCAAAACTACAAATTATGAGAAATTAATGAATGAATTGGAAAATTTAAAAGAACAATATCAAAAGTACAATGCTAAGTACAATACAAATAAGTAACTTTTAAAATTACTTCTTTACATATGCTCTGATTTGCTTTAAAAATTTAAATATGCTCTGATATACTTCAAAATTCCAACTTGCTCTGATACATCTTTTGAAATTTTATTTATCTTGATACATCTTAAGAAATTCAACTTGCCTTGATACATCTTAAGAAATTTAACTTACTCTGATACATCTTAAAATTTTTAACTTGCTCTGATACATTGTAAATTTTTTTTTCTGAAAACATTGTAAAATTATTTTTCTTGCTCCGATACATTGCAAAATTTATTTTTTCTCTTGCTCTGATACATCTTAAACTCAAAATGATCTAATACACTTTCCAAATCAACTCTTAAACATGCTTTGGCACACATAATTATTTTTTGTATCAAAAGTAATTAAAGCACATAATTATTTTTTGCTCTGATGCTAAAACTAAAATCAAATGAGAATGAGCAAATTTTCAAAATACAGCTTGCTCTGATAACAAAAATAAGTTTTCTGCTCTAACACCAAAATCACATAATCCAATGAGCATATCTTCAAATCTTTAAGAAAATGGACAAACTATTTTTGTATATGACCATTTATATCACATGCCAAAAGAATCATACTCTTTTCAAGCATCTATAATGCATTCACATAAATACTTTTGTTCAAGTATTTTGTCATCATCAAAAAGGGAGAGATTGTTGCTCCTAGATTGATTTTGATGATTACAAAGCAGATTGAAGGGATACAAATATTTTTAGTTGAAAAAGTCTTTATGCTCTTCAGGGGCAAAATCGTAATTTTACTAAAATTCTGATTTGATAGTACCATTGGGTAGAATAAATGATTTGTAATCTATTGGTGAAAATTTCATTATTTTTGGACTTATATTTTTGAAGTTATGAATGTTTGAAGTGCATGAGTCGACTCATGAGTCAACTCATGGCACAATGAGCTGATTGGCACGCAAAAATTTCCCTTAGCACGCTGGTTTTTTGGCTTGGCACGACCTGTGAGTCAACTCATGAGTCGACCCACAAGGCATGAGTCGACTCATGAGTCGACCTCTGCTGGTTTGGGCCAAAAAAATCCAGAAACCAACATTTCTGGCTGTTGCAACAGAAGTCGACTCATGAGTCGACTCCTGAAGCATGAGTCGACTCATGAGTTGACCCCTGCGATGGAAATTGTCCGCAACGGCTAGTTTTTTATCCGTTTTAATTGCCTTTAATGCTCCCTTAAAATGCTCTAACGGCTCTTTTTCTGCCTAAAATATTTTTCCTTGTTTCTTAAAGCTATAAAAGGTTTCAAAAGGTGAAAGAAAAAGGGGATCAACGATATACACGAGAGAAAAAGACAGGGGATCCACAATATACACGAGAGAGACAAAGGATCAACGATATACACGAGAGAAAAAGACAGGGGATCCATAATATACACGAGAGAGACAAGGAATCTACAATATACACGAGAGATTATGAAAGAGAAAAGCAAGAGCTTTCAAAAGGGCATTCAAGAGCATTCAAAGAGAAGGTTTTTCAAGTCAACTTTTCAACCTTGATCAAGAGCTCTTTCAAAACCTTCAAGAAGTCTTCAATCAAAGTTCACTTTCTCCTCAAGCGTTCATTCAACTCTTCATCCACCTTGAGAAAATCCAAAAGGGGATTCTTCATTTGAGTAAAGTATTTTTATTCGCTCATTTAAGGAGCTATTCTTGTACTTATTTGTGCTCTAAACTGTCTTACTCTTTGTGAGTAATTGTTCTTGTTTTTGGAGGGTTTCCAAAACAAGGGAAGGTTGATCCGAACCTGAAATTGGAGTGTTTTGGGTTGGTTTGTACCCGAAAAACAAGTAGACTAGCTTGGGATAGCTAGTGTCGGAGTTTCCGACGTTTGTATTCGGGTTGAATACAAGTATAGTGGATTGAAATTCCCAAGTAGGAGCTTGGGGAGTGGATGTAGGTGCAAGGTTGGCACCGAACCGCTATAAATCCTTGTGTTTGTGGTGTGCTTTATTGTTTCTCTTTATTTCTTTATTATATCCTTGCATTCTTGCTTTAGGTAATTAATCTTGAATTAAAGTCTTTCTCCTCATTCATCAAGCTTTTAACAAATACTTTTCATAAGTAATTAGTTAAGCTTAAAATTTTTAAAACCCAATTCACCCCCCCCCTCTTGGGTTGCATAGCTGGGCAACAGCAGCTTCGATCATGAAAAATTCTCTGTACTTTCTTCGTTCGAAACCTGAACTCGAAAGTAGGGAGACCGATGTTGGGTATAAAGTGCCTCCTGGTCGAAGTCTAAAGAGGACTGATCCTTCGGGGCTCCTCCGGCTCCCGACCTTGTACGTGATGCCTCTCCGAACTCACTCGGCCGTTCGAACTTCTTCGATGATGGGCCTCAGTGTTCACCCATCGGGCCGCCCCAAAGGCCCTCTGAGCCTCGCTGTTAGCCATCCTTCTACAGCAATCGACTACCCCCGAACTTCTTCTGGGCTTCGTCAGCATCCGAGCTTCCCCAACAATGAGATTTCTACAGTAACAAGGCTCCTTCCACGTTTCTATGGCAGTCGACCACCTTCAGGATTCCAGCCGAGCTCTTGCGATAGCCGAACTTCTACCGCAAGCGGCCTACTCTGAACTTCCACTACGAGTGGTCTGCCCCAAACTCCTGTTGCGAGCAGTCTACTCTGAACCCTTACAGCAGATGGCCTACCTCGGATCCCTACTGTAAGCAAATCACATCCGAGCCTCTACTGTAAACATATTCCTTCCGAACTTCCATTACAAGTAGACTTCAGCCGAGCTTCTTCGTAGTCGGGTCCCGCGACAACTGATCTTCGATCAAGCTTCTACAATGGGACAGGACTCATCGGCTAGGTCGCTACTCTGAGCTCCCACGACAACTAACCTTCGATCGAGCTTCTACAATAAGTGTTCTCCTTTCAGCCTTCTACAAGAACCAGACTTCGACCGAACTTCCATAGTGGTTGGATATTGGATGAGCTTCTATGACGATCGGGCTCTAGCAGCTGGATTCCTACAACAATCGATCACCTCCGATGTTTGTCGAACCTCCCTAATGCCATCCGAAGTCCATCACCGGTCGACCCTCCACCAGATCCTTCATAAAATTGATCTTCCCCAATGGATCATCTTCAGGCGAGTTTTCACATCGGGTGAATCTTAGACGGACTTCTCTAGCAATCGGATTCCTACCGGACTTCGCTAATGGAAAGTCTCTATCCGAGCTTTTACAGTAGGTGACTCCCACCTGTAGTATCAACACCTAAGCTATCCAACAACAGTAGACTCATCAGCAGCTTCAGGGACATCCGAGCTTCTCCCAGACCAACAATAGAGAGCCATTCCGCTCCATCAGATGTCCCAGCCGAGCTCCAGCTGATGGATCTGAGCTCTCTGACGAGTCACGATAAGAGCCGCCCTCCTGCTCCACTCCCTGCAACAGATTCCATGCAGCTCCACCACTCTCTGACGAGTCGCAATAAGAGCCATCCTCTTGCTCCACTCCCTGCAATGGATTTCATGCAACTCCACCACTCTCTGACAAGTCCCGATAACGGACACCACTCTACTCTCTGCAACAAGCTCCACGTGGCCCTGAACGACCCCTGACGCCACTACTCTCCATAACAAACTCCATGCGGCTCTAAGCGGTCCACTACCAGACGGTTACAGACGTCACGGTCGGTCAGTTACACCCTCCATCTATAAATAAGGAACCCCCAGACATGTTCTTCTCTAAGCTGGTAACTCTATCTCGAAACTCTGCCAAAATTTCTGCTCGAGCACTTCATTTCTGTTGAAGCAGAGTACTGACTTGAGCGTCGGAGGGTCTTGCCGGAGCACCCCCAACTCTGATTTAGATTTTTTTTGCAAGTCCCGACGGCAGCCGCGGTCATCTCAGCTCCAGCTTCTCCGACTTCGACAGAATTCTGCACCAACAGATACATTATACTTGAATGAAAAACAAACTTACCCTTTATTGATCAAATTAATGAAATAAGTATAAAATTATATCCTAGATTTAATACAATGTGTCAACCATAATAGTTTCTAGGATATACATCCAATAATCTTCCACTTGGACTAAAGTCAATCAGCCACTAATCTAAGTCCCATTTTCTCAAGGTGGACTTCCATCTTTGGCTGGCTTAATTGCTTTATCAGCAGGTCTGTCATGTTGTCCATGGAGTCTACTCTTCGCATCTCGATATATTTTTTTTCGAGATAGTCACATATGATATGGTACCACTGCTCGACGTACTTTTATTTTTGATGAGACCTTGACTCTTTAGCAAGTGCTATGATTTTATTGTCGTCGCAATAAAGTGGTATGGCATCTGATATCATTATCCCAAGCTCCGTGATGAACTTTTTGAATCAAAAGCCTTCTTTTGCAGCATCCGAAGCAGCGACATATTCAGTCTCTATGGTCGAATCCGCTATGATGGATTGCTTGAAACTCTTTCAGCTGATTGCACCATCATTGTATATGAATACATATCCTGATGTAGACTTTCTATCATCAGGATCAGACATGAAGTTTGAATTAATATACTCCTCGACTCGCAACTCAGAATCTCCTCCAAAGGTTAAGAACAAATCCTTAGTTTTTCTCAAGTGCTTAAAGATGTTCTTCATAGCTATCCAGTGCTCTTCTTCTAGATTCGACTGATACCTACTCATGACACTTACAGCAAGGGCAATATTAGATCGAGTATACAGTATGGCATACATGAGGCTTCCTATGGCTGAGGTATAAGAAATCCTACTCATGCACTGAACTTTCTCAGATGTGGTCGGACACGTCATCTTGAAAAGATAAATACCATGCTTAAGAGGTAAAAGTTTTCTTTTAAAATTTTTCATGCTGAACCTCTTCAGTATTTTCTCTATGTATAGCTTTTGTGACAGGCCTAGCATCTTTTTAGATCTATTCCTATAGACTTTTATTCTAAGAATATAGGATGCTTCTTTTAGATCTTTCATGAAGAATTTTTTAGACAACTATCTTTTGACCATGGTCAGCATGAAAATATCATTTTTAATGAGGAGAATATCATCCACATACAATACAAAAAATATTATTGCACTCTCACTGATCTTTTTGTATACACAAGGTTCCTCTTCATTCTTGATGAAATCAAACAATTTGATCGCATCATCAAAATAAAAATTTCAACTTCGAGAAGCTTGCTTTAATCTGTATATAGATCTTTGTAGCTTGCAGACTCTATGATTATCATCATCAGATGTGAAACTTAAAGGTCGCTCCATATAGATATTTTTCTTAAGATATCAATTCAAGAAAGTAGTTTTCACATCCATCTGTTAGATTTCATAATCATAATAAGCTACAATAGCAAGCAGAGTATGGATGGATTTCAACATGACTACGGGTGAGAAGGTTTTCTGATAGTCAATGCCTTCATGCTGATTATAATCTTTTACCATGAGCCTAGCTTTATAGGTCTCTACCTTACCATCAGCACTTATTTTTCTTTTGTAGATCTATTTACACCCAATGGATACTACATTCTCAGGTGGATCCACTAAGGTCTATACTTGGTTCGAGCACATTGAGTCAATCTCTGACTTCACTACATCAAACTATTTTCTGAAATTGATGTCAGACATGTTAGAAAATATAGGTGATTTCATACATGTATTTCAAAAATTTTTAAAATAAATCATAACAAAAAATAACTAGATTAATTATATTAATCTAACATATATATAATCAGATCAATAAATCAACCTACTATAGGATCTATGACATGACATGTAGCATATAAAATCTAAAAAATCAAAAAATAGAATCTACATGCATACATGTGAGCAGTAGATCAAATCTACTTTTAATTTGAGTTCCAAACTTAATACCTGAGCATGAATCAACGATCACCGCTGCTAAGAGACATAGTAAAGAGGGTCCTTGTTGGTTGCTCGCAGCCACATACATGTCTGACGTCTACAGATAGTCCACTCGAAATCCCGATCGGTCTCCTCGCGAGTACTAGCTTGCACGAAGATCATTTTGTTGGCTGATTTGGATCTTTTCTTCAAATTCCTCAAACATTTTTAGAGGTTAAAGATGGATATTTGGAGGAGATGAGGATTTGAAAGAAACATGGAGAGGAGATAATCTTCTCTCTTCTTTTTCTCTCTTTCCAAACCCTTAGGAACAAACCCTAGGATTTTTAGGTTTCGCTCATCCAAAGAGGAGAGGGCTCTCCTCTTTTTCACACCATGAAGTCATGCCCAAAACCATCTCACTGTGAAAGCCACTTTCTAATGTCTCACACCCATGCACAAAAGAAAAAAATCTCCTTTTCTTTTGGCATCCAAGTGGTTTGGGGTTGGAAGAGTCCAAAAGAGGTTGGACTCTTGAGTTGTTGCCCCTTCTCACAAAAGGTGTCACCCCTTCAAAAATTTTTCATGCACAAACAAATGTTTCCACACTAAATCAGATCCTCTTCTAATTTTTCATGGTGAAAACCTCCTTTTTGTTGCACAAAAGAAAAGGAATCCAAGGTGTGGCATGTAGGTGTTTGGGATGAGATCCAATCTCATCTAGATAAGGAATATTTTTGAAATCAAATTTCAAACATTTCTTTTATCAAAATCCATCCATATTTGATGTTGAGAAAGGGATGACATCTGATGTTATTGGTGTGGAGAAACCTCATGCAAAAATATTTTTAGCTTAAGGATTTGTGCATCCATAATTTAGGTGGCGCAAGGAAAGAGTCCATCACTACATGCACTCTAGGATTCCTTATTTGATTCAAACCAAATCATATTTGGTTAAGGTCAAATAAATAGATTAAATCTAATCTAATTAAATTTATAAATCTTTTATCAAATCTTAATCTAATTAAAAATTGATTGAACCAAAATTCTGATCAAATCAGAGATAATTCTTTCTTAGCGATTAGATCATCTCATAACCTAATCGGGTCAAACCTAATTGAATCAAATTTAATTAGATTTGATCTAATCCTCTTTGCTCAATAAAATTAAGCTAATCAATAATTTAATTATTAATTAATTATTTATTAATTTACTAATACTTAGTGAATAAATTTATTGTAACTTTTGCATATGGTTAACCATCAATCAAATTGATGATTAAATCCTTGAACGATTTTCAATCGTTGATCAGTCACATGATCAGTCAAAATTTTTTTTTTGAGTATGATCCTGTAGGTTTGAACTTAAACTGGTAGTATAAGAATAAATTTTTAAACCAATCAATGCAACCATCTAGCAATAGGATCCGATGTTCGGATAGGTCGAATGATGGTGAAGCAACATTCAAGAATCTACTGGCATATAGTTATCGTATAATTCATTTTTTTGACCCTAATGCTCAAGGATGATCTAGAATTTAACTGTCAATTTTAGATAAATTATTTATATTATATTTTAATCTTTCAAATCTATCATATGGATTATCTGAGCCCAGATTTTACTAAATTGAAATACACTGATGCATTAACTCCTACTTATTCAGAGGGATCAATTCCTTCTTGACTTACACACCAACTTAACAAGTATTTGACTGTACCCAAAAATCTTTCTTCATTAAATTAAAAATTTAGATAGTCTAGCATCAAAGTACAGTGTGATGTTTGCAAGTCACTGTAGTGATCTCAGATCGGAGGAACACTTATACCCATATCCTTTGTGAGCTACTCTTGACAGTAGAGTGCTCCATAGTTGGTCACGTTCTGTGCTGATGTATTCCTACATCTCACCTACATACCATACCAGTGTCTTCACACTATTTAGTTATGAGGACAACCAACGTATATGACATACAATGATCTATACTTGATAATCGCTATTGTCCTAGTAATAGTGCATCATTTGGTGGTGACCAGTTTAAGAGATATGCGATAAATTCTCCTTTATCGATCAAAATAGTTCTAAAGACTTTGTTGCCCAGCTATGCAACCCAAGAGGGGGGGGTGAATTGGGTTTCTAAAAATTTTAAGCCCCAACTGATTACTTATGAAGAACAAAACAAAGACTTTAATTCAATATTAATTACCTAAAGCAGGAATGCAAGAATATAATAAAGAAATAAAGTGAAGCGATAAAGCACACCACAAACACAAGGATTTATAGTGGTTCGGTGCTAACCTTGCACCTACATCCACTCCCCAAGATCCTACTTGGGAATTTCAATCCACTATCCTTTGTATTCAACCCGAATACAAAACGTCGGAAACTCCGACACTAGCTATCCCAAGCTAGATCACTTGTTTTCCGGGTACAAGTAAACCCAAAACACTCCGATTTCAGGTTCGGATCAACCTTTCCTTGTTTTGGAAATCCTCCAAAAACAAAAATAAAAACAAAAACTCACAAAGAGTTAGAAAATTTTGAGCACAGATTAATACAATAACAGCTCCTTAAATGAGCGAATATAACAATAAAAGCTTTACTCAAATGAAGAACCCCTTTTTCAGATTTTCTCAAAGTGGATGAACGCTTGAATGCTTGAGAAGAGGTTGATTGTTGATTGAAGATCTCTTGAAAGTTTTGAAACGATCTCTAGACCAAGGTAGAAACAACAAGCTTGAAAGATTCTCTCCTTGAAAGATCTTGCTTTTCTCTTTCACAATCTCTCTGGTATATTGTGGATCCTCTCTCTTTTTCTTTTCGGATTTTTCGTTGATCTCAGGCTTTTTCTTGCAGATTTCGGATCCTCTCTTTTGTTCTTCTCATTTTTGATTTCACGTTTGATCCGCTATTTAATCTGTAATTTCTTTCACCATTTTAAGCATTTTGTAGCATTAGAAGCAAGAGAAAATAATTTAGGTAGATAAAGAGCCGTTAGAGCAATTTTAGGAAGCATAAATGGCAATTAAAATGGGCAAAAAAATAGCCGTTGCTGACATTTTCCATCGCAGGGGTCGACTCATGAGTCGACTCATGCATCAGGAGTCGACTCATGAGTCGACTTCTGTTGCACAGACCAGAAGGTCTGATTTCTGGATTTTTCGGCTCAAATCAGCAGAGGTCGACTCATGCCTTGTGGGTCGACTCATGAGTCGACTCACAGGTCATGCCAAGTCAAAAATCCAGCGTGCCATGGGAATTTTTTGCGTGCCATTCAGCTCATAGTGCCATGAGTTGACTCATGAGTCGACTCATGCACTTCAAACCTTCATAACTTCAAAAATATAAGTCCAAATATAATGAAATTTTCATCAATAGTTTACAAATCATTTATTCTACCAAATGGTACTATCAAATTAGGATTTTAGTAAAATTATGATTTTGCCCTTGAAGAGCATAAGGACTTTTTCATTTTAAAATTATTTGTATCCCTTCAATCTGCTTTGTAATCATCAAAATCAATCTAGGAGCAACAATCTCCCCCTTTTTGATGATGACAAAATATTTGAACAAAAATATTTATGTTAATGCATTAATTTCAAAAGAATCCATTATAGGTGTATATGCTTGAAAAGAGTATGATTCTTTTGGCATGTAATATAAATGCAAAAATAGTTTATCCATTTTCTTAAAGATTTGAAAAGGGTATTAGATCATTTTGAGTTTAAGATATATCAGAGCAAGAGAAGATAAATAAATTTTGCAATGTATCAGAGCAAGAAAAATAATTTTTACAATGATATTAGAAAAGATTTTATAATGTATCAGAGTAAATGTTATAATATATCAGGGAAAATTTCACACTGTATCAGAGCAAATGTTATAATATATCAGAGAAACTTTCACACTGTATCAGATTAAATTTTATAATGTATCAGAGAAAATTTCACACTGTATCAGAGCGAATTTTATCATGTATCAGAGCAAGTTAAAAGAAATTTTAGGATGTATCAGAGTAAATCAAATTTCTTAAGTTGTATCAAGGTAAATAAAATTTCAAAAGATGTATCAGAGCAAGTTTGAATTTTGAAATATATCAGAGCATATATAAATAAATACTTAATTGCATTGTACTTATGATTTTGCTTTTGATGGATGGCTTTTTGTTTAAGTTCTGTCTGATACCAAATTTCTCAAAGTTTTGTTTAATTTCTCCAATATTTGTTTCCCAATATTTTTTTTTTAATCTTCCAATTTTTGTTTAATTTCGCAAGTTTGGTTTAATCTTTCAATTCTTGTTTTTGTTTAATTTCTCCAGTTTGGTTTAATCTTCCAATCTTTGTTTTTGTTTAATTTCTCCAGTTTGGTTTAATCTTCCAATCTTTGTTTTTGTTTAATTTCTCCCTCTTTTTCTCATAATTTAGGGTTTTGCTTTTTTTGTTTAATTTCAATTTTTATTTTTGTTTAATTTCTCTCCCTTTTTGACATCATCAAATATGGTTAACTCTTCCTTTTTCTGAAATATTCTTTAATTTCTCCCCTTTTAGAGTTTATCACAGAAGTTTGCTCCCCCTTAATATAGCAATTATCAACAGCAAACAACAACAAAGAGAAGACAATTTTTCAACAAGAAGAATATATATAACCATAATATGATCAACATCATTACAAAAGATAGAAATATAAGTGAAAAATGATTCCATTAAAAACATAATTGTTTCAATACATAGTTTAAAAATAAAATTCAACCAGCTAATTGTCAATACATGGCCCCAAGGTATAGATCCTAGAACAAGACACTAACACCTAGGATCTAGTAAAGATCAAGATAAGTCAATGATCGGAGTCATCAGAGATAGGGTGAGGAGATGATGGATCAGAAGTGCGTCCTCTACCCCGTCTGCCTCTGCCACGAGTAGGAGAGCGAGATGAACTGGGTGGCTGAGAATGCTGAGATGCTAGGGACTGAACAGAAAGGGTGAGTCTAATAGAATCAAGTACGTTCAGTGCTCTGGAAATAGATTGAAGTAGAGCAGTGAACTGAGTGGTAGCATGCTCACTTGATCCTCGGATCTCTTTCCTCAGTAATTCATATCCACCTTCTAGTGCTCCTCTGAGCCTGCCAGCCTCTGCAGTGAGGTCTGTGACCTCAATGGTTGACTCCTGTGGCTTGGGATGGGCCAATGCAAGGACTTGCCCCTGCAAGTCAAGAACTCTGCCAGTCAGTCTCCAGACTGTATCCTCAAGCTGCTGTATCCTGATGGACTGATCTGATATCATTTGAAATACAGTGGAGATGTGGGGAGTAATGGTCTGATCAGAAGAGGTAGCTCCAGGTGCAAAAGAAGTACTACTCCACTGGCTAGACAGCAAAGAAGCCACACGCTGTGAAATATGCTCGATCTGATCGTCAGCCAGTCTGAACTCTGAATGAGGTGCTCTGCTCTCTGGCTGATACACTGGTGTGGGCATCCTAGTAAACTCTGAAGGGCCAGCCTCTGTATCAGGAATGAACTGGATAACTGGTGATGCTGCCCTGAAGTCATGGACAGGAGATGATGGACCTTCTTCTTCTACTCTCTCTTCAGTTCTGACTTCAGCTCTATCTTCAGTTCTCTCTTCAGTTCTCTCTTCAGTTCTCTCCTCAGATCCCTTGATCCAACCACCATCAGTCTTTATAAATCCCATTCGGTGCAGGGTGTGTTGGTTGAAAGTGTCCATATGAGAGAGCTTAGTAGCAGCCTCCCCCTCACAGCTAACTCCAAACCTCCTAAATACTCTAGTAAGGGCCATACCATAAGGCAAGTGTGCCTTGGATCTGTTCAAAGTTTCTCTCATGGCTTCTATCATAAGTGCAGGGAGGTTCAGGGGGGTCTGAGTGATGACATGAAACATGACACATACATCTCTGCTGGAAAGTAAGTCATGTCTACCACTCCTAGGAAAGAAGAGCTTTGTTACCATCTGATGCAGGACCCTCATCTCAATGGACAAAATCTTTGCTTCCAATTTGTTTAAACTTCCTGAATAGGTTTCTCCTAGAATAATTCTGATCCCCTCTTCTTTAATTGGGAGTTCCATATATGAGTATCCTTCACTAGGCAATTGAAGTATTTCTCCCAATATCCTAGAATCCAAGCAGATATCAATTCCCTTGACAGTTGAAGTCACTGACCCATTTCCATAATGTAGGTTCTGGTAGAATTCTCTAACTAGGTCAACATAGGTGACTTCTTTAAGGGAGCAGTAGAAATCCCATCCTTGGTTTTTAATCTTACTTGCAAAAGTAAAACCTTCTTTCTCAAAGAACCGAAAATCTATATTCTTCCCGGTTTCGACTTTTCTATCGGAAAGAGGATTCTTACAGGGGCTTTGGAGGGATTGAGAGGGACCTTGAGCAGGTACTGAAACTGGAGTGGGAGCAGTTGAAGACTGAGCATGCCTTTTCTTTCGGACAATTTCTTCAGGCTCACGGATTGACTTTCTTCTTTGGGGAAGTTTCATCTTCGGAGCCATATTCAATAAAGTAGCAGACAAGAAGACTAGAATTGAGTGGAGGAGGGATCACAGGAGAGTAAAGAAGGATTTTGGTGGAGAAAAGAAGTGGATTTGGGAAGATCGGTAAAGTGCTAGGGCACGTTCCAACCGCGCCAAGCAATGCGAGAAAGCACAAAAAATCCCTTTCTAAGGTGGCGATTTTTGGTGGAGAGAATGAGGGAGAATTGCTTCGAATTGGATCCTTGGATTTGGAACAAAAAGAATTGGAGAAGACGGCTTTTGGAAGGAAGACGATGAGTCGTCTCACAAACAGGGATCTAGTATAAAACAATGAGCCCGTGGGAAGTTTGAGGAAATAACAAGTTTGCCATTGAGTCGACTCATGGGGGTCGACTCATGAAGTTCAGAAAATCAAAAAAAATATGAATAAATTTCAGAAAAATTTGAAATTTTGAGTGAAAGAATTTTGCTCAATGATAAGTTTTTAGAATGATAAATTTGAGCTTTTGGAACCAGGATAGATGTTGAAACTTGAGCTCTAATCAATTCTTTGGAAATTGAGAAATTTTAGGCAAATAGATCTAGAATTCCTAGATTTCTCTTAATTTCACAGAATCTATCCTCACTAAGGGCCTTTGTAAAGATATCAGCTAATTGATTCTCAGTGCAAACATATTCAAAAATTATATTTTTGTTTTGAACATATTCTCTTATAAAATGATGTCTTATTTCAATATGTTTGGATCTTGAGTGTTGTATTGGATTTTTAGATAGATTTATGGCACTTGTATTATTACATTTTATTGGTGTTTCATTAAGTTTGATTCTAAAATCTTCGAGTTGTTGCTTAATCCACAAGATTTGAGCACAACAACTTCCGACTGTAATGTATTCGGCCTCAGCCGTAGACAGTGCCACCGAATTTTGTTTCTTGCTAAACCATGAGATTAGGTTTACTCCAAGAAATTGGCAAGTTCCACTTGTGCTTTTTCTATTTAATTTACATCCAGCAAAATCAGCATCTGAATATCCTAACAAATTAATTTGTGAGTCCTTAGAGTACCATAACCCTATAGTTTGTGTACCATTTAAGTATCTAAGGATTCTTTTAACAGCATTCAAATGAGATTCCTTAGGATTAGATTGATATCTAGCACATAAGCAAACACTAAACATGATATCAGGCCTACTTGCAGTTAGATATAATAATGAGCCAATCATACCTCTATAGTATTTTAAGTCTACGCTTTTACCTTCATCATCCTTGTCAAGCTTACTTGAGGGACTCATTGGTGTGCCAATTGGTTTGCAGTTCTCCATTCCAAATCTTTTGAGTAGTTCCTTGGTGTACTTGCTTTGGGTGATGGAGATTTCCTCTTTTGATTGTTTGATTTGGAGTCCGAGGAAGAAGGTGAGTTCTCCCATCATGCTCATCTCGAACTCTCCCTGCATAAGCTTAGCAAAGTCTTGACAAAGGTATTCATTAGTAGACCCAAAAATTATGTCATCAACATAAATTTGTATAATTAGCATATCATTTTGGTTTCTTTTAATAAATAGGGTTGTATCTACATTGCCTCTTGAGAAATCATTATTTAGTAAAAATTTGCTTAGCCTTTCATACCATGCTCTAGGTGCTTGTTTTAGACCATATAAAGCTTTATTTAATCTAAAGACATGATTGGGAAAAGCATGATTTTCAAATCCAGGGGGTTGTTCTACATATACTTCTTCAGAAATATATCCATTTAAAAATGCACTTTTAACATCCATTTGAAATAGTTTGAATTTCATAAAGCAAGCATAAGCAAGTAGAAGTCTAATGGCTTCTAATCTAGCAACAGGTGCAAAGGTTTCATCAAAATCAATTCCTTCTTCTTGATTATATCCCTTAGCAACCAGTCTTGCTTTATTTCTAATTACATTTCCATGCTCATCTAATTTGTTTCTAAAGACCCATTTTGTGCCAATTATTGAATAATCTTTAGGTCTTGTTACTAAGGTCCAAACATTATTTCTTTCAAATTGATTAAGTTCTTCTTGCATAGTATTAATCCAGTTATGATCATTTTCAGCTTCTTCAAAAGTTTTAGGTTCAAGTTGAGATACAAATGCACAATGATTAAGTACATCTCTAAGTGAAGAATGGGTTTTTACCCCATGCATAGGATCACCAATTATTAACTCCTTAGGGTGGTTGTGAACATACCTCCATTCCTTGGGTAAGTCATTTGTACCTTGAGGTTGTTCTTGAATTTCTTCACCTTTCTCATTTTGTTTGTCTTCTTGATCCTTGTCTTCTGGAGTTGCTGAGTCTTTCAGAGTGATCTCCTTCATACCTTCTATTAGTGGATCTGCATCATCAACACCCTCATTCTTTCTTGAAGGAAGATCGTTAGATTCATCAAAAACAACATGTATGGACTCCTCAACTACTAAAGTTCTTTTGTTGAAAACTCTAAATGCTTTACTAGTGGAGGAGTAGCCTAGAAAGATTGCTTCATCTGATTTTGCATCAAATTTACTAAGTTTTTCTTTGTCATTAATTAATACGAAACATCGGCAACCAAAAATATGAAAATATGCAATATTTGGTTTTCTTCCTTTCCAAAGTTCATAGGGGTTTTCTTTAAAAATTATCTAATTAAAGCACGATTTAAAATGTAACATGCTGTGTTAATAGCTTCCGCCCAAAAATATCTTGGAAGGTTGCTTTCACAAAGCATGGTACGGGCCATTTCTTCTAAGGTTCTGTTTTTCCTTTCTACTATCCCATTCTGTTGGGGTGTCCTAGGAGCAGAGAAGTTATGGCCAATTCCATTTTCATCACAAAAATTTTTAAAATCTTGATTTTCAAATTCAGTTCCATGATCACTTCTAATATTTTGAATTGAAAACCCTTTTTCATTAGAGACTTTTCGATGAAATTTAGTGAAAATATGAAAAGTTTCATTTTTGTGAGCTAAAAAGAAAACCCAAGTAAAACGAGAGTAATCATCTATTATTACAAATCCATATCATTTTCCTCCTAGACTAGTGCTTCTAGTTGGTCCAAATAAATCCATATGTAAGAGCTCTAAAGGTCTAGAAGTTGAAGCAGTATTTTTGGATTTAAATGATACTCTAGTTTGTTTACCTAATTGGCATGCATCACAAATTCTATCCTTTTCAAAATTAAGTTTTGGCAAACCGAGAACTAAATCCTTTTTAATTAATTTTGAGAGAGAATGCATGCTAATGTGTGCAAGTCTACGATGCCACAGCCAACTAGTCTCATTTATTTTAGCATTTAAGGAAACTAGGCATTGCATGTCTAATTTAGTTAAATCATTCAAGTCTACCATATAAACATTGCCATGCCTATGTCCTATAAATTTAATGCCATCGTTAATAGGACTCATCACAATGCAAACAGATGATTCAAAACTTACTTTATACCCTTTATCACAGAATTGACTAATGCTAAGTAAGTTATGCTTTAAACCTTTAACTAATAAAACATTCTCAATGTATTTGGAGGGAGTGATACCAATGTTACCTATCCCGATGATCTTTCCTTTGCCATTATCTCCAAAGGTGACCATCCCTCCATCCTTAGCATCAAGCATGATGAATTGTGATTCATCACCAGTCATGTGTCTCGAGCATCCGCTGTCAAGATACCATTTCTTGTTTCCTTCTTGGGATGCTAGACACACCTGCAAGCAAAGGTCAAGTTTCTGTCTTAGGTACCCAAGCTTTCTTGGGTCCTTTCAGGTTAGTCAGAATGGTTCCTTTTGGAACCCATATTTTTTTTGTGTTTGCATATTTGTTAATAAGACATGTGTATAATTTATGTCCTATTCTTCCACATTTAAAACAAGTAATATTTGTAGACTTGTTACTTGAATAATTTACATAAATATCCTTCAGAAATTTTTGTTTCTTCAGGGGTTTGTAACCAAGTCCAGCCTTATCATATATAGCTTTCTGATTTTCAAAGATCATATTTAGTTTGTTTGAACTTAAGGTGAACTTATCTACTATAGATTTCAGCTTGTTCATTTCATCCTTTAAGTTTTGATTTTCTTGAATCAAGGTGAATTTTTCAATTGAAAGATTTTCAGCTTGTTTCACTAAGTACTGATTTTCCAATTTCAGCTCTTTGTTTTTCTTTCCTAGTTTCTTTAATTCCTCAATTGAATCATAGAGAGCTTCATGCAATTCTTCAAAAGTAAATTCACTAGTGGATTCAGAAGTTACCTCATTTTCGTGTGCCATCAGGCACAGGTTGGCTTGTTCTGTTGAGGTTTCCTCGTCGGAGCTTGAGTCATCACTCGCACTCCAGGTCGCCATCATTGCCTTCTTTTTGAACTTCTTTGGACCTTTCTTCAATTGTGGACATTCGGATCTGAAATATCCTGGCTTCTTGCACTCGTAGCATATAGGGGGTTGATCTTTCTCCTTTTCTTTGTTTTGATCCCCTTTTGTGAATTTCTTTCTCATCCCCTGTTTCCTTTTTCTTAGAAACTTCTTAAATTTTCGGGTGATGAGAGCCATCTCTTCATCCTGATCTTCATCTTCAGAGTCATCCATTTCATAATCAGGCGAAGTTGTGGATTTGAGGGCAATGGTTCTTTTCTTTTTGACTTCATCCTCTTGATGTTGCTTCATGCTAAGTTCATGAGTCATCAAGGATCCAAGAAGCTCTTCTAGAGGTAGAGTGTTCAAGTCCTTTGCTTCTTGGATGGCAGTCACCTTGGCTTCCCAAGTTCTTGGCAGTGACCTGAGAATCTTCCTTACAAGTTCACTGTTAGTGTAAGATTTGCCAAGACTCTTTAAACCATTGATTATATCAGTAAAACGAGTAAACATAGCAGTTATGGACTCATCATGCTCTATTTTGAATAATTCATATTTATGTACAAGTATGTTTATTTTAGACTCTTTTACTTGATTTGTTCCCTCATGGGTTACTTCTAAGCTATTCCATATTTCTTTAGCAGATGCACAAGTAGAAATGCGATTAAATTCACTTGCATCTAGTGCACAATAAAGAACATTCATGGCTTTGGCATTTGATTGTGCCAATTTCTTGTCAACCTCATCCCATTCTTTCTCGGGTTTGGTTGATTCCTCACCATCTATAATTTTGGTGGGTGTGTGAGGACCATTCACTATGATACTCCACATACCATAGTCGAGTGCTTGTATGAAAATCTTCATCCGAGCTTTTCAATAGGTGTAATTAGACCCATTGAAAAGTGGAGGTCGATTTGTTGATTGCCCCTCGGCTAGAGAAGTACCAACATGGGTTGCCATAGATCTTTGGCTCTTTGATTGTTAGATCAAAGAAGGGCTAGAGCACCGGCTCTGATACAACTTGTTGCCCAGCTATGCAACCTAAGAGGGGGGGTGAATTGGGTTTCTAAAAATTTTAAGCCCCAACTGATTACTTATGAAGAACAAAACAAAGACTTTAATTCAATATTAATTACCTAAAGCAGGAATGCAAGAATATAATAAAGAAATAAAGTGAAGCGATAAAGCACACCACAAACACAAGGATTTATAGTGGTTCGGTGCTAACCTTGCACCTACATCCACTCCCCAAGATTCTACTTGGGAATTTTAATCCACTATCCTTTGTATTCAACCCGAATATAAAACGTCGGAAACTCCGACACTAGCTATCCCAAGCTAGATCACTTATTTCCCAGGTACAAGTAAACCCAAAATACTCCGATTTCAGGTTCGGATCAACCTTTCCTTGTTTTGGAAATCCTCCAAAAATAAGAACAAAAACTCACAAAGAGTTAGAAAATTTTGAGCACAGATTAATACAATAACAGCTCCTTAAATGAGCAAATATAACAATAAAAGCTTTACTCAAATGAAGAACCCCTTTTTTGGATTTTCTCAAAGTGGATGAACGCTTGAATGCTTGAGAAGAGGTTGATTGTTGATTGAAGATCTCTTGAAAGCTTTGAAACGATCTCTAGACCAAGGTAGAAACAATAAGCTTGAAAGATTCTCTCCTTGAAAGATCTTGCTTTTCTCTTTCACAATCTCTCTGGTATATTGTGGATCCTCTCTCTTTTTCTTTTTGGATTTTTCGTTGATCTCAGGCTTTTTCTTGCAGATTTCGAATCCTCTCTTCTGTTCTTCTCGTTTTTGATTTCACGTTTGATCCGCTATTTAATCTACAATTTCTTTCACCATTTTAAGCATTTTGTAGCATTAGAAGCAAGTGAAAATAATTTAGGTAGATAAAGAGCCGTTAGAGCAATTTTAGGAAGAATAAATGACAATTAAAATGGGCAAAAGAATAGCCGTTGCTGACATTTTCCATCGCAGGGGTCGACTCATGAGTCGACTCATGCATCAGGAGTCGACTCATGAGTCGACTTCTGTTGCACAGACCAGAAGGTCTGATTTTTGGATTTTTCGGCTCAAATCAGCAGAGGTCGACTCATGAGTCGACTCATGCCTTGTGGGTCGACTCATGAGTCGACTCACAGGTCGTGCCAAGTCAAAAATCCAGCGTGCCATGAGAATTTTTTGCGTGCCATTCAGCTCATAGTGCCATGAGTTGACTCATGAGTCGACTCATGCACTTCAAACCTTCATAACTTCAAAAATATAAGTCCAAATACAATGAAATTTTTACCAATAGTTTACAAATCATTTGTTCTACCAAATGGTACTATCAAATCAGGATTTTAATGAAATTACAATTTTGCCCTTGAAGAGCATAAGGACTTTTCATTTTAAAATTATTTGTATCCCTTCAATCTGCTTTGTAATCATCAAAATCAATCTAGGAGCAACAGACTTCATCACAACACAGGAATTCATTAGAAGATATAATCTTGTGATGAAAAAATCAAATAACTTTTATTATTTATTAACTCATATATATATTTATAGTTAGTACAATCGTCAAACGATTGTCTTTAGAATATAATTTCCAACAACTTCCACTTGAACTAAAGTCAATTAGTATAGCATCATATACCTATCTTTGATTTATCATCTCAGAACTCTTAGATATTGAGGTTTTAGTAAATAGATTGGTCAGGTTCTCCTTTTCATTGATCTTCTAAAGTTCCACATCACCTCAATCCATGATTTTTCGAATAAGATGGTAGCGATGCAAAATATTTGGTAAGCTAATGGGACTTCAGCTCCTTGACATGAGCTATAGCTCTGATGCTGTACAATACAATAGAACCATCATTGGAGGGTGCTACTCATAGCTTATCAGTAAACCTGTACAATCATGTAGCTTTCTTGCAAGCATCAGATGCTGCAATGCATTCTGTCTCACAAATTGAATTGGCTACATTATTTTGCATGAAATTTTTTTAGCAAATTACTTTATTATTTAGGATAAGGATGTATTCTAACACATTCTTGCTATTATTATATCCAACTAAAAATTAGAATCAAACTCCATAAGTTTTAAATCAGATTCTTCATAATCGAGTCATCGATCCTTAGTATTTCTCAAATACTTAAGGATGACCTTCCAGTGATTCTTACCCAGATCTTACAGGTATCCACTTATTATCCCAAATGAGTATACCAAATCTGATCTCATATATGATGTACATTGTTGGTGCAAAAGTTCGCTAGCGCCGGAGAAGCTGGAGTCGCGGTCGCCGCTGGGACCTGCAAAAGAAGTCTAAACTGAAGGTGGGGTTATTTCGGCAAGACCCTCCGACGCTCAAGTCAGTTCTCTACCTCAACAAGAATGGAGTGCTCGAATGAAAATTTTAGCAGAGTTTTTAGGTAAAAATGAGAGCTTATAGAATAACGTATCTGGGGTCCCCCTTTTATAGGCGGAGGAGGCAACAAACTGATGGCGATGTCTGTAACCGTCTGGCAGTGGGCCGTCCAGAGTCAAAAAGAGTTTGTTGCAGAGAGTAGTGGAGTGGACCCATGGCTATCACTGGGGTGAGCCACGTGGAGTCTGCCATGGGGAGCGGAGCGGCGTCCGTTGTCGTGACTTGCTAGAGAATGGGAGAATCACGTGGTATCCGTCGCAAGAAGTGGAGCAGGATCGTGGCCATTATTAGGGCCTGCCAGGGACTAATAGAGCTGCGTAGGTCCGCCGTAGGGAGTGGAGCAGAACCGTGGCCATTATTGTGGCCTGCCAGGGGGTCCAGACTTGTTGGCCGAAGTTCGGTTGGAGTCGGTAGCTGGAGTCGGAAGCGAAGTCTGGCTCTCGTAGGAGCCCGGGTGGAGCCTTCCAGCAGTTGAGGTTGGGGATGAAGTCCGGCTCCCGTAGGAATTCGAACGGAGTCTTCCCGTAGCCAGAGCTGGGGATGGAGCCCGACTCCCATAGGAGTCTGGTCAAAGTCCACCTACAATCAAGGTCAGGGATGAAGTCCGGCTCCCGTAGGAGTCTGGACGGAGTTTACCTGTAAGTGAAGTCGCGGGCGAAGCTCGGCTCTCGTAGGAGTCTGGGTGAAGCCTGCAGATGAAGTCGTGGGTGAGGTCCGGCTCTCGTAGGAGTCCAGACGAAGTTTACCTGCAATTAGAGTCAGGGACGAAGTCCGACTCCCGTAGGAGTCCGGTCGGAGTTTACCTGCAGCTGAAGCCGTGGATGAGGTCTGGCTCCCGTAGGAGTCCGGATGGAGTTTACCTGCAGCTGAAGCCGTGGATGAGGTCCAGCTCCCGTAGGAGTCCGAATGGAGTCTGCAGGTAAAGTCATGGGCGAGGTCTGGCTCCCGTAGGAGTCTGGATGAAGTTTATCTGCAATTAGAGTCAGGGACGAAGTCCGGCTCCCGGAGGAGTCCGGACGAAGTTTAGCTGCAGCTGAAGCCATGGACGAGATCTGGCTCCCGTAGGAGTCCGATCAGAGTTTACCTGCAGCTGAAGCCGTGGATGAGGTCCGGCTCCCGTAGGAGTCCGGACGGAGTCTGCAGGTGAAGTCGTGGGCGAGGTCCGGCTCCCGTAGGAGTCCGGATGAAGTTTACCTGCAATTAGAGTCAGGGATGAAGTCTAGCTCCTGTAGGAGTCTGGACGAAGTTTATCTGCAGCTGAAGCCATGGACGAGGTCCGACTCCCGTAGGAGTTCGGACGGAGTTTACCTGTAGCTGAAGCCGTGGATGAGGTCCAGCTCCCGTAGGAGTCCGGACGAAGTCTGCAGGTGAAGTCATGGGCGAGGTCCGGCTCCCGTAGGAGTCCAGACGAAGTTTACCTGCAATTAGAGTCAGGGATGAAGTCTGACTCTCGTAGGAGTCCGGATGAAGTTTACCTGCAGCTGAAGCCGTGGATGAGGTCCGGCTCCCGTAGGAGTCCGGTCGGAGTTTACCTGCAGCTGAAGCCGTGGATGAGGTCCGGCTCCCGTAGGAGTGCGGATGGAGTCTGCAGGTGAAGTCGTGGATGAGGTCCGGCTCCCGTAGGAGTCTGGATGAAGTTTACCTGCAATTAGAGTCAGGGATGAAGTCTAGCTCCTGTAGGAGTCCGGACGAAGTTTACCTGCAGCTGAAGCCATGGACGAGGTCCGACTCCCGTAGGAGTTCGGATGGAGTTTACCTGCAGCTGAAGCCGTGGATGAGGTCCAGCTCCCGTAGGAGTCCGGACGAAGTCTGCAGGTGAAGTCATGGGCGAGGTCCGGCTCCCGTAGGAGTCCGGACGAAGTTTACCTACAATTAGAGTCAGGGATGAAGTCTGACTCTCGTAGGAGTCCGGACGAAGTTTACCTGCAGCTAAAGCCGTGGACGAGGTCCGGCTCCCGTAGGAGTCCGATCGGAGTTTACCTGCAGCTGAAGCCGTGGACGAGGTTTGGCTCCCGTAGGAGTCCGGATGGAGTCTGCAGGTGAAGTCGTGGGCGAGGTCCGGCTCTCGTATGAGTCCGGATGAAGTTTACCTGCAATTAGAGTCAGGGACGAAGTCCGGCTCCCGTAGGAGTCTGGGCGAAGTTTACCTGCAGCTGAAGCCATGGACGAGGTCCGGCTCCCGTAGGAGTCCGGTCAGAGTTTACCTGTAGCTGAAGCCATGGATGAGGTCCGGCTCCCGTAGGAGTCCGGACGGAGTTTACCTGTAGCTAAAGCCGTGGACGAGGTCCGGCTCCCGTAGGAGTCCGGATGGAGTCTACAGGTGAAGTCATGGGTGAGGTCCGGCTCCCACAGGAGTTCGGATGAAGTTTACCTGCAATTAGAGTCAGGGACGAAGTCCGGCTCCCGTAGGAGTCTGGACGAAGTTTACCTACAGCTGAAGCCGTGGATGAGGTCCGGCTCCCGTAGGAGTCCGGACGGAGTCTGCAGGTGAAGTCGTGGGCGAGGTTCGGCTCCCGTAGGAGTCCGGATGAAGTTTATCTACAATTAGAGTCAGGGACGAAGTCCGACTCCCGTAGGAGTACGGACGAAGTTTACCTGCAGCTGAAGCGTGGATGTGGTCCGGCTCCCGTAGGAGTCCGGACGGAGTCTGCAGGTGAAGTCGTGGGCGAGGTCCGACTCCTGTAGGAGTCCGGGCGGAGCGTGCAGGTGAAGTCGTGGGCGAGGTCCGGCTCCCGTAGGAGCCTGTGCGGAGTCTGCAGGTGAAGTCGTGGGCGAGGTCCGACTCCCGTAGGAGTCCGGACGTCGCGAAGAATCCGATCGACGCTGGCGGGGTCCTATCCGTCGGCAAAACTTGGGAGTGTGGCGGAGGCTCAACCGCCCGGGAGGTTTGAAGAGATGTTGCCAGAGGTCGAAAGTCAGTTGGATCCCGGGGGGGTCGTTCCCATCACGAACTTCGGCTGGTGGGTATTTTATACCCAACACCAGTCCCCCTACTTTCGAGTTTGAATTTTGAATGAAGGAAGTACAAAAAAATTTTCACAGCCGAAGTTCTCCCCTTGGATCCTGTGAACGATCGCCCCCAGATATTTTATCATTAAATGTGCGCATGCTGGAGTTTTTTCGAATCGGGGCGATTCGAAGGGACTCTTCAGAATTTTTGCTGGTATGCTGGCCCAGGTATGGTGCAGTAATGGCTCCGTCAGCTGTCAGCCGCTTTTAGCCATCCGTCATGGCGAGTGGGACACGTGTCGAGCGCGGGTCGGCCTGGGGGATTCGTGATCATTATGGCACCGGATCCCAGGGTCTATTTAAACCCGCCTTTCCATCTGAAAGTTCTATCGGCATCCGCCTTTTCTCTGAGAGTCCTGACCCTCCTTGGCATCTTCTTTGGCCCTAGGCGTCTTTCGAGTCATCCCTGTCCTCGCCCCTCTGCATCCTTCAAAGCGGTCTAGGTTAGTCCCAGAACCTTCATTTTTCTTCTTGCCATTTAGGGGCCTTTTCTCCTCCATTTTCTTCTGTTGCATTCCTCTAATTTGGTCTCCTGCGACCTCTCATCCTTTGTCCCGCCTGATTTCTCCAGGATCTTTAGGGTCTTCGTTTGAAGTCATTCGAAATATCTTCTAGCACCTCCGCCTCTAGCGGTTTCGGGAGTTCTTCCGCCTCAGCCCCCCAAGAGCCCCATCCTGTAGACGAACCGACTCCTGGGATCGGGCTTCACCCGATTTTTACGTCGGGTGCCATTCCCTGTTCCCTGACTCCGGATGAACTCCTACTGATAAGGGTTCAGTATGGAGTTCCTCCGGAGTATGATCTGGAGCTTCCTGGCCCCTCCGATCGGGCTAGCACTCCCCCACCCGATCGTTTTTGCCTGTATCAGGAGGCGTTCCGTGCCGGACTCCGGCTTCCGCTTTCGCCCTTTGTTGTCGCCCTCTTCCGCTTCTTAGATATCTCTTTGGCTTCAGTTGCTCCGAATTCCTTTAGGTTTTTAATAGGGTTTCTTTCCCTTTGCTACGTAGTCGAGGTCTAGCCGTCCCTCTCTCTGTTTAGACATTTCTATACCTTCAAGCGTCACCTTTCGGTGAAGGACTGGTGGTATTTCTCCCCTCAGTTTGGCAAGAAGGGGTTGCTGAAAGGTGCCCCCTCTTCAATCTACAATTGGAAGGAAAAATACCTCTTCGTCCACTGCTCGACCTTGAGGCTGGGCCTGCCCCCTTGGGGCTCTCTGAGGGACTCTGTCCGTCGGGCTCCCAGCCTGGGGGAGGACGACCTCCAGGCTGCCCGAAAGCTTCTTGACTATTCCGCTCCTTCCCTTCCCAACCTTCTGAGGGAGCAATTTTTGTTCAACATCGGCTTGAGCCCTCAGGATCCTGCGAGTACTCCATCTTTTTTTTTCTCTTCTTTTCTTCCGTCCTTCTTCTTTTTCTTTTTTTCTCTTCTCTCTTCTTTTCTTCTCTCTTCTTTCTCTTTTTTTTTTTTGTATGTCACTTCTTCTTTTTTCACCCCATTACTGATTTTTGATTTTTTTTTTTTACGAATGGACGCCGAAGCAGCACAGATGCTCGCCAGGGGCCTCAAGGCCCACAAAAGAAAAGGTACCACGGCCTCCAGATCAGCAAAGAAGGCCAGGGTGGAGGAGACGAGCTCGACCGCGCCTGTCCAGGCAGCTCTCACGATCGACGTTCCTTCGGACGCCGAACCAACGGCCCCCAGGCCTCTTCAAAGAGTCCGTCGATTGGGGCTCCCATTTCGGGGGTCCATTCCACGGAGGATGAGGAGGAAGTCGGTGGCCCGCAGGGGGAGTAGCCGCCGAGCCACCGTTGAAGAGTCCCTTAGTTTCGAAGAAGAGCCGGAGAATCCCTTTAATGACAGGGACTTGATCAAGCGACTGATCGACGGCTGCATTCTGTCCGAAGTTATCGAGAGGATCGACCGCATCGATCCCGAGCAGCGGGTTTGGGACTCCTTGGGGTCCTTTCTCGAGGTAAGCAAATCTTCATTTAATTGGCTTTTCGACCCTTGTTCTGACCCCCTAGCCGCCCTTGTAGATTGGGCACCAGCTCCTTGCCAACATCGAGGTGACGAACCGGATGAGGAGGGACGTCATCCAGGCGGAGGAGCATCATCGGGCCGAAGTCGCTCGTCTCAAAGAAAAGGCCGCCGAAGTAGTTACCCTCCAAGAGGCCCTGAAGAAAGAAAAGCAGGCCCGGGAGGAAGAGAAGCAGACCTCAAAGGAGGTGGTGAGAAAGACGGAGGTCGAGGTCGCCAATTTGGCAGAGCAGATTCCAGTCCTGATCTCAAAGGCCAGGGTTCTTGCGGTAGAGGAGTTCAAGGCCTCCACGGAGATGAGAGATCTGAACATCCGATTCGGCCAGGAAGCATTCATCAAGGGGTTCGAGCTCTGCCAGGAGAAGGTGGCTAGGAAATTTCCCGAGCTCGACCTCAGCTTCTTGGGCGAGGAGTCTGAAGATGAGGCCGGTCCCTCTCCTGCCGCTACTGCTGCCGCAGCCCCCCTTCTAGGGACACCGAGCTCCCCAACCCCTACCGCAGAGGTCTGAGACCTCCGACCTTGTATATATATATTTTTTTTGTCTTTAAGAAACATTCACTCAATAAAGTCGAATTTTTCATCGTAGATGGCTTCTCCTTTCTTTCTTCCTCCTTTTTTGTTTTTCTTTCTGCAATGAGACACGCCTTGACGCTTTTGTCTCTCGATGGCAGTGTCCTGCCATAGCACTTCCCCTGCCCCAGGGGATTCCGCTGAAGTCCACGATCCAGCGGCTGAAGAAGGAAGTTCTTCATTTGACAAAAGGGTCGAAGAAGATGGAAGGCGAGCTTCGCAGGTTAAGGGAGGGTTACTCTGAAGCCACCTCGGAGGCCATCCGCTTTCAGAATCTCCACATGAAGGGGATCATGGAGTACAGCCGAAGGAAGATGGAATTCGCGAAGGAGCTTGAGGAACACAAGAAGAGTGCCAGCGATCGAATTTGGGCTCAAGCTGTCAAGATCAGTTCTCTCAGGGTGGAACTGTCAGCTGCGCAGGAGAGGATCGGCCAGCTGGAGGGAAGTTCGTCCCAGCTCTTGGCTCGGGCCGATGGCAATCGGGAGTGGTCGAAGAAGGTTTCTGACCTTCAGCAGCAGCTTCAGGATGCCGAGGTGAGCTATGACGTGCATCGGGCCGGCTGGCGCAGGCAGGTGGATGAATATAAAGGGAGACTCAGGGTGGCGACTGATGAAGTCGCCCATCTTCAAGGGCAGCTGGCTGACAGGGCTCAGCTCGCTTCTTCTCGGGATTCCAATGAACTCCAGTCCCTAAGAAGAACTGTCGAAAGGCTTTCTATCGCCCTTGGGGAGAGGACGGCTGAGCTGCGTAATTGAAGATCTAGCAGGCATGCGAGCAGCAGGCCGTCAAGGATGCGAAGGCGGAATCCGAGGTCCTGAGAAAGAGTCATCGAGAGGCGGAGAACGAAAGTCAGTGACTCCATCGGACGCTCCAGGATGCACTGCTGAAAAAGAGAGAGCTAGAAGAAGAAGTTGAAAATCTGAGGCAGTCCTGGATAAGGGGTGAAGCAGATAATTCGAGGTCAGAAGGAGCAGAGCTTCCCTAGGGCTCTTTTTGGCCTTCCGTCTTTCCATGCATACATTTTCTCTTTTGTTGTTTTGTCTTGCTTTTGTCGTTTTGCTTTTCTTCCTTTGGCCTTCTAGGCTTCGTGGTGTATATTTCGCAAATAGAATGAAAAGGAGATTTTGTATTATCTCGTCCATGTATTGTATTAAATTATCGCCCGTCGAACTTCTTTTATCTTTTGACTTATCCGACGTTGACGTCGTTTGGAGGTGCCCAGTCGTCGCCACACTGATTTGCTTTTCTCGTCATCCATGGACGTAGGCTCGAGCTTGGTGCCCCGAACTCCGCATTACCTTGAAGGTGTCGCTATTTTCTTGACCTGTGTCGAGAGCCTTCTTAGAGGCCGGGGATGTTTGGTAGGAACTTTTCGTCTTTGTTGAGACGAGGTTCCTTAGGTCTTTGGTGTGGTTTGTTTTTTGTCTGTTGCTGGCATAATTCATTGCTTTCCTTTTTAATTTTCCTCTTCTTTTCGAGTGAGGGTCCCCCCTTGCTTTTTGGGGGGTCGTGCAGAAGTGTAGAGGTGCCATTGAGGAGACTTTTCCCTTTATCCAATTTGGTTGGGCGGTCGAGTTTTTGTCATGTCGGGATGAGGTTCTCCTTCTGTTCTTGATGTAGTCGATCCCAGCTCAGGTCAGGATGAGGTTCCCATCCTGTTCCCAACGGGGCTGTGGGGGCACATAAGGGTTGTCGTGAGGGCCTCTCCCCCCATCCGATCTAAAAGAACCGGGCCTTCGACTTTGCTCATGTTAGGGCGAGGTTCTCCTCCTGTCCCTAACAAGGCTGTGAGGGCACATATGGGCGCTGTTTGGCCTCTCCCCCCATTCAGTCTAAGAGGAACTGGGCCTTCGACTTTGCTCACATTAGGGCGAGGTCCTCCTCCTGTCCCTAACGTGGCCGTGGGGGTGCATAAGGGTGTTGTAGGGCCTCTCCCCCCATCCGATCTAAAAGAATCGGGCCTTTGACTTTGCTCATGTTAGGGCGAGGTTCTCCTCCTGTCCCTAACATGGCTGTGGGGGCGCGTAAGGGCATTGAAGGGCCTCTCCCCCCATCCGGTCTAAGAGAATCGGGCCTTTGACTTTGCTCATGTTAGGGCGAGGTTCTCCTCCTGTCCCTAACATGGCTGTGGGGGCACTCAAGGGCCGTTATATGGGACTCTCCCCCGGTCCGACTTTAAAATAATCGGACTTTCATTTTGCTCATATTAGGACGAGGTTCTCCTCCTGTTCCTAACATGACCTTGTTTTAATTGTTTGAAGGGGTCACCCCCAATCGTAACAAGTTCATGCCGAAAGGGAAAGACATGCAAAGTCGAAAGGAATTTTGATTTGAAGCAAAGTCGTGAGTAGTACATTTACAGATTTCCTGAGTTCCATGGTCGTGGAAGGTCTACTCCTCCTTGAGGCCCTCCGGTGATGGAGTCGATGGTCCCGATTGGAGGCCGATCTCCGGGCTGCTCCTCCATCCTTGGCGGTTCAGGTTGCGGCAGGGCCCTTGGCCGATCTTCTCTACCCTCAGGCCGGTGTCGAATGAACCTATCGAGTCGACCTCGTCGGATGAGCTCCTCGATCTCGTCTCGAAGCTGGATGCATTCCTCCATGTCGTGGCCGTGGTCGCAGTGGTAGAGACAGAACTTGTTGGGGTTGCGCTTCCCAGGATGTGTGCGCATCCTCTCTGGCCTAGGGAGCTGCTCCCTAACCTCCATCAGTACCTGGGTCTTCGAGGCATTGAGGGGGGCGTAATTACGGAATCTTCCCGATGGAGAACCCCGTCGAACCCCACGATCCGAACTTCTCTGCCTACGTACCCAGGGAGGAGTGTGGACACGCTTGTGCCCAGGAGGGGATCGAGAATGCAGCCGAGCTTCTCTCGGCCTTTTTTCGAATGCGGGCTTACTCGAGTCTCCCACCTGCGGCTCTCTCGCAGTTTTCTCATCCTTCATTTTGAAGGCTTCCTTCGCTCGGGCGTACCCTTCAGCCCGAGCTAATAAATCGGCAAAATCCCTGGGGTACTTCTTCTCCAGGGAGAACAAAAGGTCATTCTTCTAGAGGCCACCCTTCTGAGCGGCCATTGCTACCGATTGGTCCAAATTCTGGACCTCCAGCGCTGCGACATTGAAATGGTTGATGTAGGCCCGAATGGACTGCCCCTCCCTCTGCTTGATATTAATGAGGGACTCCGAACCCTTCCGGGGGCACCAGCTACTGACAAAATAGGCCACAAATTGGTGGCTCATCTGATCGAAGGAAAAGATGGTACCCAGCTTCAGCGTCGAGTACCAGTTTCTCGTCGCTCCCTTCAAGGTGGATGGGAAGGCTCGGCATAGAATGGCGTCGGGTGCGCCATGAAGCAGCATCATCATCCGGAAGGCCTCCAGATGATCAACCGGGTCCGAAGTCCCGTCGTAGCTTTCGAACTGGGGGAGTTTGAAGTTTGGCGGGATCGATTCCTACATGATCATTTGAGAAAAGGGAGGGTCAGTGCAAATATCCTCACCATAAGCGGGGGGAGCGTGGCAGAGTTCTTCGATCCGTCGGTTCATCTCCTGGAGTCTCCGGTATAGGAAATCCTCTCGACTTCGGGTCTCGAGCGTCCTCTGGCAGAATAGAGGCAGGATCTTCCAGGGGTGGAGTCGTGATCCGATTGAGGGCTCTCCACCCTCGGGTTCATCTTCCCAAGAAAAATGGGGTGGCTGGCCCAAGTGGCCCGCCCCACCGTCGGATTTTGGTGTTCCGGTGACACTCTTTCCAAGCGCACTGATGCCTGCGGCTGCTGCTGCTGCTGCATGGCTTGCACAGCTTCGGTGAGGCCTCTGACCTGCTGTGCCAGCAGATCAAATTGCTCCACGCTGACTGTCGTTGCTGGAGGAGGAGGAGGCTAAGAAACTGGAGGTGAGGTCGGAGCCTGAGATTTGGTCGCGGAGGCCATGGATCACCGTGTGGATGCCTTATGGGGAGGCATCGGGCAAAGACCAAGTGGAAGAAGGAGGGGAGGGTGTCGGAAAAGATGCCCGGGGGTAATCCCGTTGAGCGCTCCTTTAAGAACAAGGGTACTGCGAAGGTTCACCCCTTCCTCTAGCACCAATCCTGTTGGTGCAAAAGTTTGCTAGCACCGGAGAAGCTGGAGTAGCGGTCGCCGCTGGGACCTGCAAAAGAAGTCTAAACCGAAGGTGGGGTTGCTCCGGCAAGACCCTCCGATGCTCAAGTCAGTTCTCTACCTTAAAAAGAATGGAGTACTCGAATAAAAATTTTAGCAGAGTTTTTAGGTAAAAATGAGAGCTTAGAGAATAACGTATCTGGGGTCCCCCTTTTATAGGCGGAGGGGGCAACAAACTGATGGCGATGTCTGTAACCGTCTGGCAGTGGGCCGCCCAGAGTCAGGAGGAGTTTGTTGCAGAGAGTAGTGGAGTGGACCTGTGGCTATCACCGGGGTGAGCCACGTGGAGTCTGCCACGGGGAGCGGAGCGGCGTCCGTTGTCGTGACTTGCCAGAGAATGGGAGAATCGTGCGGTATCCATTGCAGGAAGTGGAGCAGGATCGTGGCCATTATCAGGGCCTGCCAGGGAGTAATGGAGCTGCGTAGGGTCCACCGCAGGGAGTGGAGCAGAACCGTGGCCATTATTGTGGCCTGCTAGGGGGTCCAGACTTATCGGTCGAAGTTCGGTTGGAGTCAGTAGCTGGAGTCGGAAGCGAAGTCTGACTCCCGTAGGAGCCCGGGTGGAGCCTTCCAATAGTTGAGGTTGGGGACGATGTCCGGCTCCCGTAGGAATCCGGATGGAGTCTTCCCATAGTCGGAACTGGGGACGGAGCCCGGCTCCCATAGGAGTCCGGTCAAAGTCCACCTGCAATCAAGGTCAGGGATGAAGTCTGGTTCCTGTAGGAGTCCGGATGGAGTTTAGCTGTAAGTGAAGTCACGGGCGGAGCTCGGCTCCCGTAGGAGTCCGGGTGAAGCCTGCAGATGAAGTCGTGGGCGAGGTCTAGCTCCCGTAGGAGTCCGGACGAAGCTTTCCTGCAATTAGAGTCATGGACGAAGTCTGGCTCCCATAGGAGTCTGGTCGGAGTTTACCTGTAGCTGAAGCCGTGGACGAGGTCCGGCTCCCATAGGAGTCCGGTCGGAGTTTACCTGCAGCTGAAGTCGTGGACGAGGTCCGGCTCCCGTAGGAGTCCGGACGGAGTTTACCTGCAGCTGAAGCCGTGGATGAGGTCTGGCTCCCGTAGGAGTCCGGACGGAGTCTGCAGGTGAAGTCGTGGGCGAGGTCCGGCTCCCGTAGGAGTCTGGACAGAGTCCAGACGAAGTTTACCGGCAATTAGAGTCAAGGATGAAGTCCGACTCCCGTAGGAGTCCAGACGAAGTTTACTTGTAGCTAAAGCCATGGATGAGGTCTGGCTCCCGTAGGAGTCTGGTCGGAGTTTACCTGCAGCTGAAGCCGTGGACGAGGTCCAGCTCCCATAGGAATCTGGATGGAGTCTGCAGGTGAAGTCGTGGGCGAGGTCTGTCTCCCGTAGGAGTTCGGACAAAGTTTACCTGCAATTAGAGTCAGGGATAAAGTCTGGCTCCCGTAGGAGTCCAGACGAAGTTTACCTGCAGCTGAAGCCGTGGATGAGGTCCGGCTCCCGTAGGAGTCCGGACAGAGTTTACCTCCAGCTGAAGCCGTGGACGAGGTCCTGCTCCCGTAGGAGTCCGGACGGAGTCTGCAGGTGAAGTCGTGGGCGAGGTCCGGCTCTCGTAGGAGTCCGGATGAAGTTTACCTACAATTAGAGTCAGGGACGAAGTCCGGCTCCCGTAGGAGTCCGGACGAAGTTTACCTATAGCTGAAGCCGTGGACGAGGTCTGGCTCCCGTAGGAGTTCGGTCGGAGTTTACCTGCAGCTGAAGCCATGGACGAGGTTCGGCTCCTGTAGGAGTCCGGATGGAGTCTGCAGGTGAAGTCGTGGGTGAGGTCCGGCTCCTGTAGGAGTCCGGACGAAGTTTACCTGCAATTAGAGTCAGGGACAAAGTCTGGCTCCCGTAGGAGTCCAGACGAAGTTTACCTGCAGCTGAAGCTGTGGACGAGGTCTGGCTCCCATAGGAGTCCGATCGAAGTTTACCTGCAGCTGAAGCCGTGAACGAGGTCCGGCTCCCGTAGGAGTCCGGACGAAGTCTGCAGGTGAAGTCGTGGGCGAGGTCCGGCTCCCGCAGGAGTCCGGACGAAGTTTACCTGCAATTAGAGTCAGGGATGAAGTCTGGCTCTCGTAGGAGTCCGGACGAAGTTTACCTGCAGCTGAAGCCGTGGATGAGGTCTGGCTCCCATAGGAGTCTGGACGGAGTCTGCAGGTGAAGTCGTGGGTGAGGTCCGGCTCCCGTAGGAGTCCGGACGAAGTTTACCTGCAATTAGAGTCAGGGACGAAGTCCGGCTCCCGTAGGAGTCTGGATGAAGTTTACCTGAAGCTGAAGCCATGGACGAGGTCCGGCTCCCGTAGGAGTCCGGACGGAGTCTGCAGGTGAAGTCGTGGGCGAGGTCCAGCTCCCGTAGGAGTTCGGGCGGAGCCTGCAGGTGAACTCGTGGGCGAGGTCCGGCTCCCGTAGGAGTTCGGACGTCGCGAAGAATTCGGTCGACACTAGCGGGGTCTTGCCCGTCGGCAAAACTTGAGAGTGTGGCGGAGGCTCGGCCGCCCGGGAGGTTTGAAGAGATGTTGCCGGAGGTCGAAAGTCAGTTGGATGCCCAGGGGGTCACTCCCATCACGAACTTCGGCTGGGGGGTATTTTATACCCAACATACATGATAGAATAAATTCTACTCATAAACATTCTATGTACGTGGACTGGGATAATCCAAGCAGCCTCTTAGATCTATCTCTATAGATCTTCATCCCTAGGATGTGAGATGCTTTTTTCAAATCTTTATAGAGAATAATGATAACAGCGAAAATCTTTATTTTCTGTAATATAAGAAATATCATTCTTGATTAAAAAAATTTCATTCACATATAAAATAAGAAATACATTCATAGAACTATTAACCCATTTGTATTTGCAGGGTTCTTCTTTATTCTCAATGAAGCCATGCATTTCGATCATTTATCGAAATACATATTTCAACTCCGAAATATTTAGCATTGCCATAGGAGAAAATATCTCATTATAGTCAATACTATAATGTTGATGATATTCCTAGGTAACTAAATGGGCTTTGTAGGTCCACTTTCTTGTTTGTGCCCTCTGATCCTATTGAAGATCCACTTACACCCTTTGGGCTTTATGCTTTCGAATGGATCAATGAGTATCCATACATCGTTGACTATTATGGACTCTATTTTGGACTTTATGGCTTCAGGCCACTAATTAGAGTCAGATCTCTGTATGGTACCTATGTAGGTGATCAAATCTTTGTTGTTCTCATCGAGTTCAATAGGATAATATCTCGGACCTAAAAATCAAAGTATTTATTCGACAGATGTGGTACTCTATTAGATCTCCTTAATGGTGCCTCTATAATGGGTTTCGGGTTTGATCTAATCAAATCTGATTCTATAAATTTATTAGATTGTGTCGGTTTTTCTATCTGTTGAACTTCACAAGTTTCACATTAGAGGCATCAGTTCCTTCACCAACATACTCTTTTTCTAAAAGTAATGCCAAACAACTCTTGTTCTTTAGCAAGGTAGAAGTAATATCTCCTAGATTCTTTGGGATACCCTATAAAATAGTATTTATAGGATCAGAATCCAAGCTAATTGGTCTATAAATGCTTGATATAAACCAAACACTTCCAAACCCTAAGATGAGAGAGTATCGACTTACGCCTAGACCATATCTCATATGGTATCTTTGCAACTGATTTGTTCAAAATCTTGTTGAGAATATGACAAGTAGTCTCAAGAGCATAACCTTAAAAGGAGACTGGTAGACTTGCCAAACCCCATCATGGATCAAACTATGTCTAACAAAATTGATTCCAATAAGAGAAAATCTTATTTTCTTCTAGATATGTCAAAAATTTACTAAAAAAGTATTCTCCTTCTTGGTCTGATCAAAGAGTTTCAATGCTCTTTTCAGTTTGTTTCTCTACCTTATTAAGAAATTATTAGAATATTTTAAATAATTTAAATTTATGACAAACATATTCGTAGATCCAACACATCAGTATGTATCAGACTCGAAACATCATTGGCTCATTCATCTTTTCCAGCAAAAGGTGACTTGGTCATCTTACTAAGGAGATAGGATTGATAGGTTGATAATGATTTACAATCATTGACTTTAAAAATTTTCTCCTCTTGATTCTATTCTTGTTTATATGATCGAGCTTAAATTGTCAAAAGTAGGCTTCCATGACATTATCTACTCTAAGGAGTTTATTTATTGTGTATGATACACTAACAGGTTGTGACTATTTGTAAATGCTATTTTTTAGTTATCCATCATGATTTCGACATCATTCATAATAACATCACAAAATCATTCTATATTGACAATGTAAATCCATCTTTGGTCAGAAGGTCTACGATAGTTACATTCATCAAAAGATGGATAATAGTGACAATCACTTAAAATGACATTATTAGAATCAAAAATTTGCTTAAGAATTTCTAAATTCAAAACTGAAACATGACTTTTAGCTTCAACATTCAGAAATCTTTTGCTATTTCCAATCTTTCTACTAACTTAAAGTCATTGTAATAATTTATAAATATGAATTGAACTACTAATTTCTAATACCCAGACAGTATTACCATGGATAAAAAATCACTAGGTGTTATCACATAAGCACCATGTCCAACAACCATTTGCTGATTTCTCTTCTTTAGCCTGTTAGATTATGAAAAAATAGATATAGAGAATAATTTCTCTTTCAGTATCCTTGCTTCTTCTAAAAAAAGCACTCTGTCAGACTCGAGTTAACCTAAAACACATTTGTCAGTTCAAGCTCCAAAGCCCAAGCATGACAGCTTGCACCTACCTTTTCTTTCCTTTGTCGAAGGACTCATGCCTTGTAGAAGACACATCCTCAAAGGTGCCAAAAAACTCTTTCAATATTTGAAGAATTTTCTTCTGCTAGTATTCTCAAATTTACAACTAAATTCATTGTTCAACATTGTTCTCATAATATGCCGCAACATGATTCGATCATTTAACTATTTCTGATAAGTGTCTCTAATTTCATCATATGTGTTGGGTGTGGGAACATTAGGTGCTAGATCTGTAATCATAATGGGATTATTTGTACTCT
>NC_025996.2:94363222-94417615 GCF_000442705.2 Elaeis guineensis
AGATTAAAAAATATATTGGGAAACAAATATTGGAGAAAATTAAACAAAACTTTGAGAAATTTGGTATCGAAATTTGGTATCAGACAGAACTTAAACAAAAAGCCATCCATCAAAAGCAAAATCATAAGTACAATGCAAATAAGTATTTTTTTTATATATATGCTCTGATATATTTCAAAATTCAAACTTGCTCTGATACATCTTTTGAAATTTTATTTACCTTGATACAACTTAAGAAATTTGATTTACTCTGATACACCCTAAAATTTCTTTTAACTTGCTCTGATACATGATAAAATTTGATCTGATACAGTGTGAAAGTTTCTCTGATATATTATAACATTTGCTCTGATACAGTGTGAAATTTTTTCTGACATTTGCTCTAATACAGTGTGAAATTTTCTCTGATATATTATAAAATTTTCTTGCTCTGATACATTGTAAAATCTTTTCTGATATCATTGTAAAAATTATTTTTCTTGCTCTGATACATTGCAAAAGTTATTTATCTTCTCTTGCTCTGATATATCTTAAACTCAAAATGATCTAATACCCTTTTCAAATCTTTAAGAAAATGGACAAACTATTTTTGCATTTATATTACATGCCAAAAGAATCATACTCTTTTCAAGCATATACACCTATAATGGATTCTTTTGAAATTAATGCATTAACATAAATATTTTTGTTCAAATATTTTGTCATCATCAAAAAGGGGGAGATTGTTACTACCAGATTGATTTTGATGATTACAAAGCAGATTGAAGGGATACAAATAATTTTAAAATGAAAAAGTCCTTATGCTCTTCAAGGGCAAAATCATAATTTCACTAAAATTCTGATTTGATAGTATCATTTGATAGAACCAATGATTTGTAAACTATTGGTGAAAATTTCATTGTATTTGGACTTATATTTTTGAAGTTATGAAGGTTTGAAGTGCATGAGTCGACTCATGAGTCAACTCATGGCACTGTGACCTGATTGGCAAGCAAAAAATTTCCATGGCACGCTGGATTTTTGACTTGGCACGACCTGTGAGTCGACTCATGAGTCGACCCACAAGGCATGAGTCGACTCATGAGTCGACCTCTGCTGATTTGAGCCGAAAAATCCAGAAATCAGACCTTCTGGTCTGTGCAACAGAAGTCGACTCATGAGTCGACTCCTGATGCATGAGTCGACTCATGAGTCGACCCCTGCGATGGAAAATATCAGCAACGGCTATTTTTTTGCCCATTTTAATTGCCATTTATGCTTCCTAAAATTGCTCTAACGGCTCTTTATCTACCTAAATTATTTTCTCTTGCTTCTAATGCTACAAAATGCTTGAAATGGTGAAAGAAATTGCAGTTTAAATAGCAGATCAAATTGGAGAGAAAAAGAAGAAGATCAATCGGTAGATCAAAGAGAGAAGAACAGAAGAGAGGATCCGAAATTTGCAAGAAAAAGCCTGAGATCAACAAAAAATCCAAAAAGAAAAAGAGAGAGGATCCACAATATACCAGAGAGAGTGTGAAAGAGAAAAGCAAGAGCTTTCAAGGAGAGAATCCTTCACGTCTAGTGTTTCAACCTTGATCTAGAGATCGTTCAAAGCTTTCAAGAGATCTTCAATCAACAATCAACCTCTTCTCAAGCATTCAAACGTTCATCCACTTTGAGAAAATCCGAAAAAGGGGTTCTTCATTTGAGTAAAGCTTTTATTGTTATATTCGCTCATTTAAGGAGCTGTTATTGTATTAATCTGTGCTTAAAATTTTCTAACTCTTTATGAGTTTTTGTTCTTGTTTTTGGAGGATTTCCAAAACAAGGAAAGGTTGATCCGAACCTGAAATCGGAGTGTTTTGGGTTTACTTATACCCGAAAAATAAGTGATCTAGCTTGGGATAGCTAGTGTCGGAGTTTCTGACATTTTGTATTCGGTTGAATACAAAGGATAGTGGATTGAAATTTCCAAGTAGGATCTTGGGGAGTGGATGTAGGTGCAAGGTTAGCACCGAACCACTATAAATCCTTGTGTTTGTGGTGTGCTTTATCGCTTTATCTTATTTCTTTATTATATCCTTGCAATACTGCTTTAGGTAATTAATATTGATTTAAAGTCTTAGTTTTGTTCTTCATAAGTAATCTATTGGGCTTAAAATTTTTTAGAAACCCAATTCACCCCCCCTCTTGGGTTGCATAGCTGGGCAACACAGGTGAAGTTGTGGGCGAGGTCCGACTCCCGTAGGAGTCCGGGCGGAGCCTACAGGTGAAGTCGTGGGTGAGGTCCGGCTCCCGTAGGAGCCTGTGCGGAGTCTGCAGGTGAAGTCGTGGGCGAGGTCCAGCTCCCGTAGGAGTTCGGACATCGCGAAGAATCCGATCGACGCTGGTGGGGTCCTGCCCGTCGGCAAAACTTGAGAGTGTGGCGGAGGCTCGGCCGCCCGGGAGGTTTGAAGAGATGTTGCCGGAGGTCGAAAGTCAGTTGGATGCCCAGGGGGTCACTCCCATCACGAACTTCGGCTGGGGGGTATTTTATACCCAACATACATGATAGAATAAATTCTACTCATAAACATTCTATGTACGTGGACTGGGATAATCCAAGCAGCCTCTTAGATCTATCTCTATAGATCTTCATCCCTAGGAAGTGAGATGCTTTTTTCAAATCTTTTATAGAGAATAATGATAACAGCGAAAATCTTTATTTTCTGTAATATAAGAAATATCATTCTTGATTAAAAAAATTTCATTCACATATAAAATAAGAAATACATTCATAGAACTATTAACCCATTTGTATTTGCAGGGTTCTTCTTTATTCTCAATGAAGCCATGCATTTCGATCATTTATCAAAATACATATTTCAACTCCGAAATATTTAGCATTGCCATAGGAGAAAATATCTCATTATAGTCAATACTATAATGTTGATGATATTCCTAGGTAACTAAATGGGCTTTGTAGGTCCACTTTCTTGTCTGTGCCCTCTGATCCTATTGAAGATCCACTTACACCCTATGGGCTTTATGCTTTCGAATGGATCAATGAGTATCCATACATCGTTGACTATTATGGACTCTATTTTGGACTTTATGGCTTCAGGCCACTAATTAGAGTCAGATCTCTGTATGGTACCTATGTAGGTGATCAGATCTTTGTTGTTCTCATCGAGTTCAATAGGATAATATCTCGAACCTAAAAATCAAAGTATTTATTCGACGGATGTGGTACTCTATTAGATCTTCTTAATGGTGCCTCTATAATGGGTTTCGGGTTTGATCTAATCAAATCTGATTCTATAAATTTATTAGATTGTGTCAGTTTTTTTATCTGTTGAACTTCACAAGTTTCACATTAGAGGCATCAGTTCCTTCACCAACATACTCTTTTTCTAAAAGTAATGCCAAACAACTCTTGTTCTTTAGCAAGGTAGAAGTAATATCTCCTAGATTCTTTGGGGTACCCTATAAAATAGTATTTATAGGATCAGAATCCAAGCTAATTGGTCTATAAATGCTTGATATAAACCAAACACTTTCAAACCCTAAGATGAGAGAGTATCGACTTACGCCTAGACCATATCTCATATGGTATCTTTGCAACTGATTTGTTCAAAATCTTGTTGAGAATATGACAAGTAGTCTCAAGAGCATAACCTTAAAAGGAGACTGGTAGACTTGCAAACCCCATCATGGATCGAACTATGTCTAACAAAATTGATTCCAATAAGAGAAAATCTTATTTTCTTCTAGATATGTCAAAAATTTATTGAAAAAGTATTCTCCTTCTTAGTCTGATCAAAGAGTTTCAATGCTCTTTTCAGTTTGTTTCTCTACCTTATTAAAAATTATTTGAATATTTTAAATAATTTAAATTTATGACAAACATATTCATAGATCCAACACATCAGTATGTATCAGACTCGAAACATCATTGGCTCATTCATCTTTTCCAGCAAAAGGTGACTTGGTCATCTTACTAAGGAGATAGGATTGACAGGTTGATAATGATTTACAATCATTGACTTTAAAAATTTTCTCCTCTTGATTCTATTCTTGTTTATATGATCGAGCTTAAATTGCCAAAAGTAGGCTTCCATGACATTATCTACTCTAAGGAGTTTATTTATTGTGTATGATACACTAACAGGTTGTGACTATTTATAAATGCTATTTTTTAGTTATCCACCATGATTTCGACATCATTCATAATAACATCACAAAATCATTCTATATTGACAATGTAAATCCATCTTTGGTCAGAAAGTCTACGATAGTTACATTCATCAAAAGATGGATAATAGTGACAATCACTTAAAATGACATTATTAGAATCAAAAATTTGCTTAAGAATTTCTAAATTCAAAACTGAAACATGACTTTTAGCTTCAACATTCAGAAATCTTTTGCTATTTTCAATCTTTCTACTAACTTAAAGTCATTGTAATAATTTATAAATATGAATGAACTACTAATTTCTAATACCCAGACAGTATTACCAGGATAAAAAATCACTAGGTGTTATCACATAAGCACCATGTCCAACAACCATTTGCTGATTTCTCTTCTTTAGCCTGTTAGATTATGAAAAAATAGATATAGAGAATAATTTCTCTTTCAGTATCCTTGCTTCTTCTAAAAAAAGCACTCTGTCAGACTCGAGTTAACCTAAAACACATTTGTCAGTTCAAGCTCCAAAGCCCAAGCATGACAGCTTGCACCTACCTTTTCTTTCCTTTGTCGAAGGACTCAGCCTTGTAGAAGACACATCCTCAAAGGTGCCAAAAAACTCTTTCAATATTTGAAGAATTTTCTTCTGCTAGTATTCTCAAATTTACAACTAAATTCATTGTTCAACATTATTCTCATAATATGCCGCAACATGATTCGATCATTTAACTATTTCTGATAAGTGTCTCTAATTTCATCATATGTGTTGGGTGTGGGAACATTAGGTGCTAGATCTGTAATCATATATGGGATTATTTGTACTCTAAAACTATTTACAACTTTTAATACCAACTATCGAAGTTGGTCTTATAAGTTAGTCACTATCAAACAGTGAACTGAGTAACGGACATTTAGCCATAACTAAAAGAAAAATACAAGACCTCTATGTTTATGAATTGATTAAGCCTAAAATGTGGACTTTAGTCTAAAGATTCTCCTACTTATTTTAGTCGAATTGGTAGCCTTTACCTCCAATCTGAGGAATTATCCTAATTCTTTAACGGGTACTAGAATCCACACAGACTACACACAAGCTCGACTTTGGCTAATCCACTCATGTGCATCTATGGGTAGGTTCTTTAACCAATTATTTTACCAAATAATTTTTAGTAATTGATTTTGTCTCAAGTAACTTTTCAATTGACTTTGGTCTTCTCTGTAAGTCCTGATTAGGTCCAACCATTAACATGATCATTCTTAGGAATCTAACTACTGAATGATCAGATCCGACTTTGGCTGGCCAACCTAACCACTCGTCAGAGAGACTCGACTGAGTCATCATATTATGAATGATAATTTCAATAGTGGATAAGCACCATGCCTTTGGACCTCCAATAATCATCCAACTAATGGACCCATTATCATCCAACTTAATGAGAGGCAATCATCTAGTTATCATCATAATTATCTCATTTTAGAGACCTAATAATTTAGAGAATTTAAGAATTAATTTAGAGAAGAGATTTGACCAGCTAATCAACAATCTTCCACAGACTTTACCAAGTCATGAAGAGGACTACAGACAGGTCAATCTAAGAGAACCTAAATCAGTCACACTGATTTACCTATGTAGCATGGGTTAGCATGAATCAATGAGCAACCTAATCAAAAACTAATTAACTACATCAGCCAGGTAAGTAAGATTGATGGGAGGGATATGCCATTAACTCATCATAGACTCAATCTATAAGAGTAGCTCTCAATTAATGACCATCGATCAAGTCTGCCAAACTTATCTTAGACACTAATTGGTTCATCAGTTTCAATTTGATTTGTCGAAAGACTCGAGCTCGATCAATAAGCCACGATCGAAGTCCATCTTGATTTAATCATAGATATGGACTTGACCAACTACAACTATTATATTGGTTCTAAAGAAATTCTGATTTAATCTAGTTCAACTTTTGATTAGATTTAATTAATTTCTCTATTAAGTCCATTTGATTCTAATCTTAGGTCTAACCTAACTAAGAGGACCTGATCAAGCTAAATCATGTGAAAGAAGAGTGCCCTGTAAGCCAATCGCAAGTATGTTCTGATGAATTTTTTTTTATAATTTTTTAACTCATATAATGATATTTATTATTTGATAATAAAATGAGGTATTGATTCATCATATTAGCTGCATCTTATTATGTCTCAGATTATGATGAACCCCAAAGATTAGGATAATATTTTAGGAGACATGAATGGGTCATGCTAGTAAGATCTAAAATCTTAAAATTCTAATCTTAAATATTTCTGATCGTAGAAATATTGAGTCGAAGATCAATATTCCAGATAGACCGGCACATCATATGTATGCTCAATGGAGAGGGTGGCAGATCTCACTAGCTACTTGTGTGGGATACTAATACAAAGATGTGGGTGCTTATTTAAGAAATGAGTCTACTGAATTGACTCGATGAAAGAGAATATCTTATGGAAGACTTAGTTGCATGTCAAAGATGGTTCTCTAAGTAGGAGTTGTGCAAGTGATCCTTAGACCTGAGATCATCATGGAATCTTGTGTACATGAGTCTATATTTTGGTTTATACTCAAACATGATATTAAGATATGTACGGAGTGTTCTGGATATGGTGGAGTGTATATGAAGATTGTGAGTAGGTCAACATAGAATCGATAACTCCTAGTAAGAGGAGATCGCATCTTGTGTATTCTCATTCTTAGATGACTCAGAAAAAATCTCTTGACCAAAAGTAGGAAGGAGATTAGAAAAAGTTTCTAATGCTTTTCATCAGAGTCATTATTGGTTAATTATGAATCGATATGAATATGTATTTGAGTTTGACATAATTCCATACTTATGAATATATTCAGGGTGCAGAGATGATCAAAGGATTGTATTGTACGGTAACTTACCACTGAAAGATATATTTGATATTTTTATCAAATTTTATATTTTTGGATAGTCATGATATGTTGCTAAATATCAATCTTGACTTGTAGGTCTGATCAATTAAAGAGTTTAATTCGATCGACAATTAGAAAGAGTTCTAATTGTTAAAATCGGTTAGCTCGTTTGAACCTAAATTGGTTAGATTAAAGTCTAATTAAATTAGGTTAACTTACACCCAAACTTACTGATGGCTAGATGTGAACTCTAATAGGTCACACACATATAAAAATTGACCAAGGTCTCTTTTGAAATGGTTGATTGGAATTTTGGATTCAATCAGGGTTCCGGTAAGCATGCTAGCACGTGTATAAATCCAAGCTCCTTTGGAGATCAATTTGGTCTTATGCCTTACTGATTTGCTAGCCTAATTTGGTGGGAATTTGGGTCAGATCAAGCCATCTAGAAGCAATCAAAAAAGAGGCACCATATCTTATCTTAACGCCAATAACCAAAAGTCCAAGATGAGAAGGACTCTTGGTGCAAATATGCAGAGCGCATGTGCTATTTGGTTTTGGCATGGAGAAGGATTAAGAGTCCTTCTATTTTGGATCTCTATTTTTTATGATAATGAGATTAGATGATGAGCAACCTAGCACATCATTTGAAGTATAAAAAATCCTTCAGATTATGCATGGAAAAATTCTTGGAACTTTGTTGCACGTACAATAGTTTTTCTAGATGTGCGATGGGACATGAAGACTCCTTCTGTTTAAGGAGTCTTTAGCAACTTTTTTATCTAATAATTTTTGTGATAAGGATTATTTTAAGTGCTGATCATGTGGTAAAAAATTAAAAAATTATCAGGTTATGGAAGGTTGCTTTTGACTCCCTTTTCTGGGCATGCATGTGCACGACAGTGAGAAGGTGCTCGCGTGTCTCTTTGGTGAAGAGTCATCTCACATATAAACACTTATCTAAATGAGGCATCACTTACTGATGGCCTTCCTATTTGAATAAAATATTATGTGTCAATTTTTCACACTGATCTAAGTCAGAAGAGATGTGAAAAGTATCTCATTCTGGGCATGCGCATGTGAGAGGGCTGAAATCGACGTATCACATCCTGAAGAGTCCTTCTATTTAAAGACTCTCAGATAAGTGATACATGAACTTGATATATCTTTCTAGATGAGGTGTGCCTTCTCTATTGGTGACTCATTTGTGCTATAAATAGAGGACGACAGAAGGATTGATCATTCAATTCTTACATCCCCTATCCACTCCCTCTCTCCCTCTCTTGCAACTCTAGGTTTTAGGACAAAGGCTTGTTCTTTTAAAACAAGCCTAATCCTAACAACTCTAAGGGTTTAAGAGATCTAGAAGAAGGTGGTCAGGTTAAGTGGGTAGTTTTAAAAAGTTCAGACTCAAGTCTGAAGGAAGATCTGATCGATTGGTGGCTAGTCGAGTTCTAGAGGCTAGAACTCTTGAAGCAAGGTGAAGGAGGAGCACTGTTCTTGATTCAATTTTCATGTGGATCACCATCAGAGGGTGAACACTTGGACACCTTATAAAAATTAGATTAGTATTATAGGTATTGTTCTTATCCAAATTTATTTTAATTATACTTTGATTTATATAGTCAAGGATTTCTGGGCATTAGGATTTTCAGTGCATCGGGTGTTTTTAATGAAAATTTTAAACACTTAATTCTTTTGCTGCACTATCAGAACTCAATAGTGGTATCAAAACCTACCTTGATCTATACAATCAAAGGTTAAATTATTATCTTAATTGTGATCAAGCATGGTTTTTGGTTTGGTTCAAGTCGGGTTAAGGGTTGAACCCGATTGAACGTCCAAACCTAGTATGTCTTAGAGATATGTTTTAAATATAAAATGCATGATATATGTATAGAATTTTTTTAGTAGCTTAGTACTCTAATTGGAGTTCATCATCAGATCATCCAGTTATAAGAGCAAATAGGGTTTAAAGATCTCCTCTTCCTATTCCATAGGGTACTCTTATGGCATGTAGGGGTCCCACTGTGATGTTCCAAGAAGAAGAATTGCAAAAAGAGTATTTTGTATTCTTGCATGTTATTAGAATTTCATGCGTATGTGATATGCTTGAGATGCTTAACTATAATCATGTTATATGATTATATTTTTATATCTTAGAGATATGATTGGATGCTATGATTAGTTGTTATGATTTTTAAGATACAACTATATTAGTGCATCATTGTGATTGATTGATTCAAGATGTGCTTGAGACCATTAAAACCCTCATAAAAATTATATTAAGTCATAATATTGTGAACCAGTAACTGACCTATTTTCTTGAATCGATTAATCAATTGGTGTCTAAGGAGTGTTTCAAGTATGATAGTTATTTAATTGGTTTCGTTGCTGGCTTGGCCAATTTTATTGGTGTCTAAAAAAGCCAATGGAGGGATCCCACCAATCTTAACACTTTCTTAGATACTTTACGGTATATTTTAGATATATTGCTTTGTTGTGATATCCACGAGGGCAGCATTTTTTAGATATGGCTGTATAAAAATGAAGGGTTGATTTAACTAAAAATACTATAGTTTATTGTGATATCCACAAAGCTATGAGTATTTTTAGAGGCAAAAATTATGTCGAGAGTTGCATGAGATGCAATTGGATAGGTTTTTCTATCTTTGAACTCATTGAGATTTGTTATGATATCCACAAGGCTTCAATGAGGGATTAGGGTCTAACTCCATTAAGAAATTAGATTAGAGTGTCTTGTTTACGATAGGAGAGGCTATGGTATTCAATAAAATAGTGGAAGATATAACTAATTTTAAAAGTCCTCATCTAGTTATGTATGTCAAACATGAGTGATCTGCTTATACTATTATTCTTATTTATGTAGATTTAAGTCTGCATTATGGCTTCTTTGTTTTTACTTCATAACATCGTAGATAAAAATATGTTGATCGATCTCAGCTATATGGATTGATTGAGAAACTTGCAAGTTAGGTTCATATCGGAGAAGAACTCTGATGTTCTGGATTTTTCTGACCTTGAGATGGTCAGTAATAATAAGAAGGCAAAAGATATCCATATGAATATTAGCTTTCATTTTGTGATAAATTTGGACATTAGGAATATAATTGCAAGAATAATCTTGCAAGTTTGAAGTAAGATGCAAGTGTAGCATCAAAAGGTATGTATATGATACAGATCTACTTTTCATTGAGTGGCTCAGACTCTGATACTTGGATATTAGATACTGTCTATAGATTGCATATTTATAATTTATTACAACAACTACAGAATATCAAAGGTCTGAAAGGAGATGACCTCAGCTTTATGGCGCAAGTGGAGAGTCCATTAGTGCAGAGGCTGTGAGAACCTGTATGCTTAATTTATCTTTAGATAAAAATTTTAGAATTAAAAGACTGTTATTATATCTTAAAGGTCATTAAAAATATTATTTATATACCTTTGTTATTAAAACAAGATTATGAAATAAGGCTAATGAAAAATGAATACTCTATTTTTTTTCTAATAAATTTTATGACAGTGGTTATATTGATAACAATCTTTTAATTCTTGCACTCAATAAAAATATTTTTTATATTAAAAAAATATAAAAAAAATAAAAAAGATATGAATATCACATATCTCTGTATTGTTGTCTTGATCATATTAGTGAGTCCAGGATAAACAAGTTATACAAAGAAGAATTTTTTGACCCATATGATTATGAATTATTGAAAACTTGTGAATCTTGTCTCATGGGCAAGATGACCAAGACTCCATTTTTTGGACATGAAGAGAAGGTGAATGAGTTATTAGCCCTAGTATGTACAGATGTATGTGGATCGATGATAACTCAACCCAAAGGAGGATACTTTTATTTTATTACCTTTACAGATGATTTATTAAGGTTCAAGTATATGTATCTTATGAAACATAAATCTAAAGCCTTTGATAAGTTCAAAGAGTATCAAAGTATGATCGAAAAATAAATTGAAAAAAATATCAAGATTCTTTGATTTAATTGAGGAGGAGAATACTTATCCAGTGAATTTTTTGATCATCTTAAAAGTAAAGGTATTCTCTCTGAATGGACCGCTTCTTATACACCTCAGTTAAATGATGTAGTAGAAAGGAGGAATCGCACTTTGATAGATATGGTGCGGTCCATGATGTGCTTCATTGATCTTCCAATATCTTTCTGGGGATATGTCCTAGAGACTGCCACATATATATTAAACAGAGTACCTTCAAAGTATGTTGCAAGCACATCATATGAGATATGGAAGGGAATGAAGCCTAATCTTAAACATCTTAAGATTTGGGGCTGTCCTACTTATGTCAAAAATATTTTTAAACATAAGCTTAGTGCTAGATTAGATAAGTAGAGGTTTATAGGATGTCCTAAGAAAATAATAGATACTATTTCTACTATCCTACTAAACAAAAGATATTTGTTAGTAGGCATACCATTTTTGAAAAATGAATTCATCCAAGAAAGAGGTAGTGGGAGGAATATTGAACTTATGAAAGTTCATGATCTACAAACTGATCTAGAAATACCTATGAATGAACCATAAGAAGATCCTCAATCAAAAATATCCAAAGATGAGGTACATCCACAGCACACACACCTCCTCTCCGAGGGTCAGATAGAGTGCGTCAAGCACCTCTGAGATATGATTTTCTCATTGAGAATGATAATTCGATCAACATCATTTAGGATGATGATCCACTGATCTATTCGAAAGCTTCCATGAGTAGAGACTCAAACAGATGATTGAAAGCTATGAAATCTAAGATGGACTCGATATACACCAACCAAGTGTGGACCTTGGTTGATGCGCTTGAGGGTGTGATCCCAATAGGGTACAAGTAGATCTTCAAGAAGAAGATCGAAACAAATGGCCAAGTAGAAATCTATAAAGCTAGGTTGGTGGAAAAGGGTTTTAGACAAAGATAAAAAAATGATTATGATGAAACCTTTTCACTGGTAGCTATGCTCAAGTTCATCCAAATTTTACTTGATATAGCAGCATACTACGATTATGAGATATGACAAATAGATGTCAAGACTACATTCCTTAATAGTAATCTAAAAAAAGATGTCTATATGACTCAGCCAGAGGGATTTATCTTAAGTAGGAGGATAAATTAAGTATGCAAGCTAAAAAGATCCATTTATGTATTAAAGTAGGCTTTGAGGAGTTGGAACATCTAATTTGATATGATAGTCAAAGAGTTTGACTTTCTCAAAAATAAGGATGAACCATGTGTGTACAAGAAGAAAAGTGAGAGTGCTATTGTCTTCTTGGTTTTGTATGTTGATGACATACTGCTTATTAGGAATGATATCCCAATGATTTAATCAGTCAAGACTTAGCTATCGAATAAGTTTCCTATGAAATACTTAGATGAAGCATCCTATATACTGGATATAAAAATTTATAGAAATAGATCTAAAAGGATGTTAGGCTTATCTCAGTCACGGTACATAGATTTCATATTAAAGAGGTTTAATATGGAGGCAAGTAAGAGAGATTATCTGCCTGCAAGTTATGGTATACATCTTTAAGAAAATATGTTCTAAGACACTAGAAGAGAAAAAGAGAATGAATGAAATCTCTTATGCTTTGGTTGTGGGATCAATTATGTATTGAAAAATATGTCCCGAAGTCAATCGTAAGACAATTGTGCTCATCTTGTAAACTATATATGAATTTTTATTAATAAAAATTATTTGATATTTTCATTACAAATTGACTATGTTTGAATTCTTGTGTTATAATAAAATTCTTAGGACTATATATATTAATCGACAAAGGAGGATTTGTCGTTAAGTCCTTAAAATTGTTCGTGACCAAATAATATGTTATTACTAGGACGATGCGATATCAAGTGTAAGTCGTTGTGTGCCATATAAGTTGGTTATCCTCTTAACCAAAGAGTATGGAGACACTATTATGGCATACAGATGTAATGTAGGAGTACATTAGCATCGAACGTAACCATGTGTCGAGTACTTTACTGTCAAGAGTAGCTTGTGAAGGGTATAGGTATAAGTGTCCCTCTGGCCTGAGAGTACCACGGTGATTATAAGCAACTCATTGTACTTTAGTATCGGACTATCTGAGTTTCTAACTTAGTGACGGAAGGATACTAGGTGCAGTCAATACTTATCAAGTCAGTGTGTGAGTCAAGATGGAATTGATCCCTCTGAATTGGTAGGAGATATGCATCAGTGTATTTCAATTTAGCAAAACCTTGGATAGGATAATCCATGAGATGGATTTGAAAGGTTGAAATACAATGTGATTGACTTAATTAGGGTTTACAGTTAAACCCTAAGTCACCTTGAGCATTTGGGTCAGAGGGATGTTTGTAAAAGAAGAGGAAGAGGTCCAAGGTGCTTGTAGAAGAAGGAAGAGATCAGCTGTCGAAGTTATTCATAGACTAGCATCTCCGAGTCCCTGATCTGTGCTAGTCTTTGCATGGATTTTTTTATAGAGGCCAGATGACTTCATGTGGCTATGAGCGATCTGAGGAACATCCTCTCCAATCGTTGGATCAGAGAAGATCAAGATCAAGATTTGTTTGATAACGATCTCTAACTTATTTTGATTCCTATGGTAGATCTAATAGTTAGATCTATAATTTCAACATCGATGAGATCGAATTTTTATCTAAAGCATATATTTTTCATATCAAAGATCCTGATATGATAGTCTAAGATTAGATCTTATATATATGATTAGGATTAAATTATTTTATCTATTATTTTTGCTATATAAAATTTTTAATTACATGTACTGCATGATCACAAATTTTTTTCAACTGGTATCAGAGTCAGGTTGTTTTGATTTGAATTAATATGAGTTTAGATCTGATTTTTTATTATTAGATCTGATTATTTATTATTTAGATTAGATTTAAATTAATTTATTTTTAGATCTGATTATTGTTTATTTAGATTAGATGTTCTGAGTAGTAAAATACTTGGATTGGGTAATCATCAGGTCGTCCAGTCATAGGAGTAAGTAGGATTTCATGACCCTCTCCTCCCATTCAATGAGATGCTCTTCATGGCGTGTAGGGGTGCCACTGTGAGGTCCCATGAAGAAGAAAGTGAAAAGAGAAAATTTATTTTCTTGTAAAATCCTAGATCTTGAAACCTTATGTGTTGTTGTATGTGATGCAAGTTGCGAAGATAGTTAGTTACATCTAATCTTATTTAGTCGAAATTATTTTGATCTAAAATCATAAAAAATTTAGATTTGATCTAAATGATTTTATGACTTGATGTAAAATATTTACATAAAAAATTATTTTCAAAATCTTAATCATGTTGATGCAAAACTTAATTGAGAATTAAGTATCAAGCTGATTGGATCTAGAATTGTGATTTAGATCTAATGACATTGCATAAAACATGGGGCATGGATTAGCTCAAATCATGTCTTTCTCTTTAATTGGGTTAGACCTAAGGTTAGAATCAAAAAATTGATTGATCATGTAGAGAAATTGATTAAGTCTAATCAAATATTGAATTAGATTAATCAGGATTTTCTAGTATAATAGTTATAGATGGTCAAGTCCATATCTTTGATTAGACCAAATGGACCTTGATTGTAGCTCAGTGGTTGAACCTGAACTATTAGATTGATCAAATCGAAACTAGTTAACCAATTAGTGTCTAAGATAAGTTTGATATTTTGATCGGTGATTTTTAATTAAGAGCGGCTTACCTGACCATTTCGATGGTGTTTAAGGCAAGCTTAGCAGACCTCCCACCGATCTTACTTACTTGGCCAATTTGATGAACTAGATTTTGATTAGATCGCTAAGTGATTCGAGTTAACCGACACCATTAAGGTTGATCAGTGTAACTGATCTAGGTGCCAATTCAATCAGCATGACCTAACCCGATTCAATGACTTAGTGAAGTCAGTGGGACGATTATGGTCTATTGATTGATCTTTTCTTCTCTTCTCTCTTCTCTAAATCGATTAAATTCTCTAAATTATTAGATCCTTAAGATGAGCTAGTTATGGTGATAATTAGATCATTGCCTCCCATTAAGGTGAGTGATAATGAGTCCATTATTTCTGATTGACATTGCAGGCGCTATCTGTCTGATGTTCTCTCTGAATGATGGAATTATCATTCATCATATGATAACTCTGATGAACTATCTGATGATGGTTGGGTTGATCGAGCCATCCTTAGACCTGATCACTCATTAGGTAGAATCACTGAGTAGGTTCATGTTAATAGTTTGACCTAACCAAAATTTCAGTGGAGGCCTATCACCTACTGAAATGAAATCTGAGGCTAAATTAAATACTGAAAGTTGTTTGGAGAAATAATTGATTGAGAACCTACCCATAGGTGCATATAGGTTGACTGAGCCATCTTCGGACCTATATGTGGTCTGTGTGGATTCTAGTATCTGCTAAGGAATTAAGGTAATTCTTCGAATTGGAGGTAGAGACTACCAATTCGTATAAAATAGTGGGAGGATCTTTAGACTAAAGTCCAAGTCTTTAGAATTAATAAATTCATATACTAATTAGGCTTTGTTCTTTCTTTGTGTGTATAGATATGGCTTCAAACTTGTCACTTTGATCACTGTTAGACAGTAAGAAGCTAACCAGATCGAATTTTGATAATTAGTATCAAAAATTAAAGATTATCTTGGAGCATGAGTGGATGTTTTATGTGATAATGGATTCAGCACCTGAGGAGCCTACTCCTAATGCCCGAGGAGTGGTCCAAAATACTTATTTAAAGTGGCTCAATGACCGCACCACAGTTCGTTGCATCATGCGGGCCTCCATGAATGACGAGTTCAGTCGAAAGTTTGAAGAAGCTCAGCTAGATAAAATACTTCAAGTGTTGAGGGATTCCTTTGGTACTCCTGATGATGTTGAGCGGCACAAGACTAGTTACACTATTTTCAGTATCCGAATGAGGAAGGGTGCACTGTTATCGATCATGTATTGTACATGATCAGCAGATTCAAAAATTGAGCAAACTCGACTTCCCTTTGCATGAACAGTTGCAGAAAGATGCGATCCTGAACTCTCTTCCCAAGTCCTACTTGCCGTTCCTCGATTATTTTAAAATGACGAAGCCTATAGTCAACTACCACAGTCTGTTGGGATTGTTACAGATTTTTGAGAAAGATCACCAGCTCTACAAGGAGACAGTGAATCTAGTGGAAGGATCTTCTTCGGATAGTCATCATCCCTTTAAGTGTTGGGTTTTGGGTCACGCAACGGAAGATAGGATTTCAAAAAGTATATGAAATCCAATAAACCCGAAAACCAAAATCCTAGGATCTCCCTTGGTGTATTCAATCAAACATATATGCCTATAAGTGAGGTTTAGATACGAAACCTTAGGTCGGTGAAGAATAGAAGAAGCCGGTATCCTTTTCTTTTTCATGAGGTGCCCAAATGTTCGTCCTCCAATAGGTGATCCACCTGATATCAGGATCAAGAAAATGCTCCAGTAGAACCTTACCTTGTCAAATTCTCCTCCCGAGAACTATCTTGCCTTGCTAGGACCAATTCGCAGCACTCCTTCACCAATTCTCTCTTAAATAGCCTAAACCCCTCCCTTAGCCTTTCAAAAGGATCTTCCTAAATCCTTGTCCTAATGGAAGACTCCTTGTCTTGAAGTCTGAGACCTTGTCTTAAGGAAGACCCCTTGTCTTAGCACTACGAGACCTTGTCTTAATAAGGGAAGGAAGAAACTTTATCAGACTTTTGATTGATATTTATCCAGACTAAAGGGGGGTATTTATAACATACGAATATATGCTAATATGTCTATTCACAAAGGCCTTAGATCTGGTTATTAAAATATCAAATACGTTCTTTAATCGAAAAGACTGTTAGTTACATCTTAAGAACCCATACGATGTTTAAGCTATTGGGAAATGTGTTCTAACCAATCATCTAAGTGGTAGATGATTGGAATTAGTATATAAATTATCTAATAATAATAGTTATTTGGCAAGTTCATCATAAAAGTTCTATCTTCCTTAAATGAACTCCTAAATTATGGTGAACTCCTTAGAACACAATCAATCGATAAAGGAGGATTTATCGGATGATTCTTAAATTATTTACGACCAAATGATAAGTTATTAACAAGGATGATAACTTATCAAGGGTTGGTCACTGTATGCCATATGCGTTGGTTGTCCTCGTAACCAAATATTGTGGAGACACTGGTATGGCATCTAGGTGAGATATAGAGTACATCTGTATTGAACGTGACCAATGTAAACTCTACTATCAAGAGTAGTTAGCTAAGGCCAATGGGTATAAGTGTACCTCCGATCTGAGATCACTATGGTGACTTGCAAGCAACTCACTGTGCTTTGGTGTCGGACTGCCTGTATTTTTAATATAGTTCAAAAAATTTTTGAGTACAGTCAAGTACTTGTAAGTCAGTGTGTGAGTCAAAATGGGATTGACCACTCCTGATTAACTTCAGAAAGAGAATGTCTCACTGTGTTTCAATTTAGCAAAACCTAGGCCTGGTAATCCTCGTGAGGAGTCACGAGATTTGTAAAATTTTGAGACACAATAGAGATGACTTATATGAGTGTTAACAATATACTCAAAGTCATCTTGAGCATTATTGATCAAAAAGATAATTATACGGTAACCATGGGTCAGGGTTCTTAGAATATTGCTTTGCATACATTCGACCTATCTAGACGTCGGAAACCATTGCTAGATGGTTACTTTGACTGGTATAGAAATTGGTTTCTATGCTACCAGCTTAGGTTCGAACCTATAGAGTCAACATATAAGAGGTTGTAACCTAATCAGATGGTTAATCGATGATTGAGAATCATTCTAAGGTTAAACAATCAATGTGATTGATGTTTGACCTAATACAAGTGTTGCAGGAGGATCAATTAGCAATTGAATTGCTAATAGGCTCAATCTGATTGAGTAATTATGCTGAGATCTAGTCTAATTAAATTTAATTCAATTAGAATTAGTTTGAATTTAATTGGATTAAGTCTAATTGATTTATTGGATAAGTCAGTTACAAGGGAGAACAAGTCCCTGTTCGACTAGGACTTGTATGCACCTAATTCTTAATTAAGTTAGGATTTAAATTAGAATTAAATATGATTTAATTTGATTTAATTAGACTCCTAGTTGGATTAGGATCACCATTAATTAGGTTACAATTAATTTAGATTGGATTCAAAGTGTTTGACCTAATCTACATAAGAATCCTAGTTAGACTAGGACTCCATCTCTTCTCTCGCCACCTAAGAATCTCAAGCCCACGCCCACTAATTAATTTTTAGATATTTTTCTATGATATCTATATCAAAAAAATATTATCTCACATCACTTATTGTAGAGATTTGAATCAGATTTGATTTGATTCAATATGGAAAGAGATTTGGCTAATTATAGAAAGTGGTTTAGGTTTATCCTTTTTTTGAAAGAGTCCCTCTTCACAAGGACTCTTCTCTCCTCTCTTGCATCAACTTTCCCAAGCTTATCTCTTCTTTTTATAGCCCCTTTTATGAGTTATTTCATGCAACCCATGAAATTTATGAGGGAGGGGGCGTCCAAGAGTTGGACACCCCATGGACTCCTTGTTAGACTAGGTTTTATGACCTAGTCTACCATATAAAAAGTTGCCGCTCCATATGCTATCAAATAAGAGTCAAAAATTTGTGGCTTTTAGATAAAAATAGCCGAGGAGAAAGAGGAAGGCATGGATGGTTTGAGGCACCAAAATCCTTGGAGGAGAGTCTTCAATCAAGAGATCAAAGGTTGATATCTTGTAGAGAGAAAGGTAAGAGAAAAGATTATCTTCTCTCATTATTTTTCTTTCATATTATTCTCTCTTGTTTTTCATATTTTTTATGTGAAAAAATTTGAGAGAGAAAGAGGATGGAATGGTTAGTTTGGGGTATCAAATTTCTTGGAGAAGAGTCTTCTATCAAGAGATCAAAAGTTGATGTCTTGTAGAAACAAAAGGTAAGAGAGAAGATATTTTTTTCTTATTGTTTTTCTTTTCAGTTTATTTTCTCTTTATTTTGTATTTTTATGTGATAAAAATCTGAGAGAGAGAGGGATGGTGTGGTGGATTCATGCTCCAATGAGTTGGAGCATGGTGATCTTATTTTGGACATGATCTGATCATGTTCTGATGAGAGAAGAAGAAAAAAAGAAGATCTTTTTTAAGGTTTCTTTTAGAACCCTTCTTCTTCATAAATCATGAGATTTTTCTATGAAAAAATCAGACATCATAAGATCTGGAAGTTAGAGAAATATCTAGAGAAGAAGGTCTTCTCATATCCTAGCATAGAGATGTTCTCAGGACATCAATCGTTGATGTACTGAAAGAGAAGAACTGTCTTCTCTTAGGGATTTTTTTTTTTATATTATTATTTTTGATTTTAGGAAGGTCAAAAGTTTGACTTCTCCCTTGTTCTTCTCATATTCTTCATCTCTTGGAATGTCCAAGAGATCCGAAGAATATCTTCTAGATTAACCATCCGGAGGGATCTGCAAGAAGCTAGCACTTCGAGCGGATCTTCATTTGACGAACCTCCGATTTTATTGCAGCCTCATGTGGATCACCTGTAGAGGTCGGACATGTATGTGGCTCCAAAAGCAACAAGAAAAATCAACCATGGAGTTCTCAATATGCATGAAGGTAAGAGATCTGATCTCTTCTCTTATCTAGATGTGATCTAGGTTTTAGATCTAAAACTGTTTCAGATCTAGGGTATTGATTTGATCAATACCAAAGCTTTTATTTTCTAATTTATAAATCAATATGACATATTATAGGTCCTAATTGTAGGGTTTAGTAATTTGATTACATACATTTGTAGATTAAATTATTTAATTTATATGTTCCACTATGTTATATTTCAAAAATATTTTGAAATTCATGCATGAAACCCTGTACCTTTTCTAATAGTGGTATCAGAGCATCTAGGTTCTTTTATAACATGTTTATAATTATATTAAAATTAATATAAAAATAAAATAATGATCGCACAGACTGTAGGTTGTCCTGCTGTAAGATTTACCCCTTACAGTGCAAAGGTTGTCCCGGTACGTTGCGATCTAAAAAATTTAAAAGAGTTTAAATAAATCTTATCATGAATATTTTAGATTAGATCTATTTTATTTCATAAATTTTTATGTAATATACATAGATTAAAATCAGCCAAGAATAGGATCTTACGAAGGTTCTATTTGTTGATCGGGCTGGCTCGACCAGCATGCCAGCTTGACTGAAAAGTTGGCTGAATTTAATTATTTTAACCTACAATTAGTGTTTGTTAGTGAAATAAGTGATCCATTTTTGAAATGAGTCGACCTATTTAGTGAAACAACACTAGATTGTATTAAATTTTTCAAAATTGAAAATAGATTTCAAAATTGTGAACCCCAACCCTCACCATGAACTTAATTAAAAGAATTAAGTGATTATTTAGGATCTAGGTTTGTAATTTAAAGATCCTAAGACAATTTCATAAAATATGATTAAAGGGTAATGGGTTAGCTTTGATCAAGTCATTAACTGGGTTAGACCTAGGGTTAGACTAAATATGGACTAAGTTAAGAAATTGATCAAATCTAATTAAAGTTAATTAGGATTAGGTCATTTCTATAGATCACTTCAATAGTTGTAGTTGATCAAAGTCCATATATCTAATAAATGAACACTGATCATGGCTAGCGACTGAGCCTGAGTCTTTAGGCAGATCAAATCAAAACTGATAAACCAGTTGGTGTCTAAGATAAACTTGATCGGTGATTTTTAATTGGGATCCCACTTACATGACCATTTCTTATGGTGTCTAAGGCAAGCTTTGGTAAACCCTCCCACCGATCATACTTACCTGACCAATGTGGTTAATCAGATCTTGATTAGGTTGCTCATTGATTCGTGCTAACCCATGTCACATAGAAAATCAGTGAGTCTGATTTCATTCAGTGAGACTGATCTAGGTACGCATGGACCAAATTTGATCCTAGTCCTTGTTAATGACTTGAGAAGTCAGTGGGAGGACTTGACTTGATGAAGTCAGTGGGAGCAAATTGGTCCATATCCTTTCTATCCTTAAATCACTAATAATTTTAAATCTTCTAAAATTATTAGGTCCTTAAAATGATAAAGTTATGGAGATAACTAAGTCATAGCCTCCCATTAAGGTGTTTGATAATGAATCCATTAACTCAATAATCATTGCAGACCCAAAAGCCTGGTGCTTGTTGACTAATGGAATTATCACTCATCATATAACGACTTGAAAGTGTCTCTCTAATGCTAGTTAGGTGAGCCAACCAAAGTTGGGCTTAATCATTCATTGGTTAGATGCACCAAGTATGGTCTTGTTAATGGTTGGACCTAACCGAATTCTTACAATGGAGGCCAAAGCCTACTGATTAGGTTTCTGGGGCAAAATTAAATTATTAGAAGTTGTTTGGAGAAATAATTAGTTAACAAACCTACCTGTAGATGCAGATGGGTTGGCCGACCAAAGTCGGGCTCGTGTGTAGTCTATGTGGATTCTAGTACCTACTAAAAAATTAAAGTAATTTTCGAATTGGAGGTAGAGGCTACTAATTTGAATAAAATAGTGGGAGAATCTTGAGACTAAAGTCCAAGTCTCTAGGCTTAAAATAATTCATATACATTAGGTCATTGTTCTCTTTTCTCAAAATAAGGCTAAACTTTAATTGCTCTGATCGCTGTTAGACAGTGATGACTTATGGGATCCAACTTCGTTAATTAGTATCGAAAGTTGAACTTGGTTCAGCAATACGAATGGGTTCGTATTGGAGCTTCTTAGTCCAGTCAAAATAATTAGTCCAAAATTGATCTAAATCAGGCATGTTGCTTCTATTGTAAGAAGCAGGATCATAGGAAGAAGAATTGTCTTGCTTCCCTTGACCATAATAGGCTGAACAAGAGAAAGGAGCAAGAGTTTCTCATCAAGGATGTTATATGATAATACCTTAAAATTTCTCTATGTAATTCTACTACCTAGGTATTAGATACCGATGGTCTTATACAATTTGTTGCTAGTAAGTGGAATGTTTGAAAATGGTGAGAAATTCTTGAATGCTAGGGATGGAAGTCTTATTCCAATCTTAACTTTAGAATTGTAGAGCTTATTTTCAAATATTGTCATTTAGAGTAATTGTTACTATTGTCCATTGTTTATGATGAATGTAATCTTTGTTGGCCTTTTGGCCAAAGATGATCATCATTCATTAATAAAGGAAGAGTATTGTGATATTATTATGAATAATATTATAATAATATATGGATAATAAGGAAATGATATTTAACATTTACACAGCCTATTAAGTGTAATGTACACAGCCAATTTAGATAATATCATGAAAGTCTATCTTTGGCTTAGTCACCTTGACAAGAATAGGATAAACGGATTAGCTTGAGAGAAAAATCTCAACATCAATGATTGTGAATCATTGATAGCCTGTGAGTCTTGTCTTCTTAGAAAGATGACAAAGTCACCTTTTAATGAAAAAAGTGAAGGAGCTGATAAAGTTCTAAGTCTCATACATAGTGATGTATGTGGACTTGTGAACTTAAGTACTAGAGGAAGATATTAATATTTCATTATAGATGACCTATCTGGGCATGGGTGCGTCTGGCCTAATCATTTGAAATATTCAAATGATTCAATAATGAAAGATTGAAACAAACTGAATAAGGTGTTAGAACTCTTCGATCAGATCGAGGAGGAAAATACTTATCCAGTGATTTTGTGATATATCTAGGAGAGAATTAGATTCTCTCTCAGTAAATTTCTTTCCAAAATACAGTGTATCTGAAAGGAGAAGTTGAACTTTGTTAGACATGGTTCAATCCATGATAGGGTTCACTTCTCTGCCTATTTCAGGATTGTGCTCTTTTGTGATTACCTATTTTACTCTGAAAATATACTGAGTAAGTCTGTTGTGTAGATTCCATATGAGATATGGATCGGGTATGGACCTACATTCTCTCACCTTTGGGTTTGGAGTTGATCGGCCTATGTCAAAGATTTGCATACAGATAAACTTGGTTCTTGGTCCAATAGGTGTTTAAGGGTTACTAATTCTATCATGCTGAAGAACATAAGATGCTCATCAGCAGTAGGGCATTCCTTTTAGAAAGAAGTTCCTTAGAGAAGGAACTGATGCCTATCAAGTTGAACTTAGAAGTTTAACTGATAGAAAATGAACCGACATAATCTAGTAAACCTACAGAACCAAATTTGATTAGATCAAACTCAGAGCCCATTAAAGTAATACCTTTAAGGAGATCTAATAGAGTACTATGTTAGCCGGACAAACACTTCAGTGTCTAGGTTTGGGACGACGATCCTGTTGAGCTCGATGAGATTAACAAGGATCTGATCACTTATAGGGATGCAATGCAGTGGTCTAACTCTGAGAAGTTGCTTGGAGCCATTAAATCCAAATTGAAGTCCATGAAAATCAATAGTGTATGGACACTAGATGATTCACCTGAAGGGATAAAACCCATTAGGTGTGAATAGATTTTTCAAAAGGATCAGAGTAGCGCAGATGGAAAGGTGGAGACCTATAAAGTCCGTTTTCACTATTATCCCAGAGACAGAACATACGTTTTGAACATATATCTTTGTTATGAACAAAAAGGAACCCTACATTTATAAATGGGCAAAATATTCTGTAGTGTTATTCCTTATATTGTCTGTGGATGAAATTCTCTTTATCAGGAATGGCATTCCAGCATTGTAAAGAATAAAGGTTTGAGTGTCATCTAATTTCTCCATGTTCAAGACCAGATATGGTATACTCACTAATTGTAGTGAGCAGATACCAGTCTGATCTAAGTAAGAACCACTGAAAGATTGTATAGACAATCCTTAAGTATTTGGAAAATAATAAAGTCCAGTGACTCAAATATAGAAATATTGACTTTAAACATATGGATGTTTCTATTTTAGTCAGATCAAGATGACAATAAGAAAGTGTCGGATCATACCCTAATTATAGGAGCAATTTGCTGGAAAGGTTCTAAGCAGGATACTTTAGCCTACTCAGTTAGTGATGTAGAGTACATCGTAGCATATGATGCTGCTATGTAATTGCTGAGCTTCATTAGCAGGTTGGGAGTGGCACCCTCTATCGATGATCCAGTCTTATCGTAGCACTGGAGCCATAAATGTGGCTAAAGAACTGAAGGACCAGCATACTCTGTATTGCTATCACTTTTGATTTTAGATCAGGGTGACATCGATCTTTGGAAGATCGATGATAAAGGAGAACTTGACCGACCCATTTGCTGAAGCCTCGGAACTAAGAAGTTCTACGAACTCAAGTGGAAGATAGGATATTTGATATCATTCTGATTGGCTTTAGTACAAGAGGGAGTTGTTGGAAAATATGTCCTAAAGCCAATCATCTAAGTGGTAGATGATTGGAATTAATATATGAATTATCTAATAATAATAGTTATTTGGTAGGTTCATCATAAAAGTTCTATCTTCCTTAAATAAACTCCTAAATTATGATGAAGTTCTTAGAACCATAATCAATCGACAAAGGAGGATTTATCGGATGGTTCTTAAATTGTTCACAACCAAATGATAAGTTATTAATAAGGATGATAACTTATCAAGGGTCGGTCGTTGTATGCCATATGCGTTGGTTGTCTTCATAACCAAATGGTGTGGAGATACTGGTATGACATCTAGATGAGATGTAAGAGTACATCTGCATTGAACGTGACCAATGTAACACTTTACTGTCAAGAGTAGTTAGCTAAGGCTAATGGATATAAGTGTCCCTCCGACCTGAGATCACCATGGTGACTTGCAAGCAACTCACTGTGCTTTGGTGCCGGACTGTCTGTATTTTTAATATAGGTTTGAAAGATTTTTGGATACAGTCAAGTACTTGTGAAGTCAGTGTATGAGTCAAGATAGGATTGATCACTCTTGATTAACTTCAAGAAGAGAATGTCTCACTGTGTTTCAATTTAGCAAAACTTAGGCCTGGGTAGTCCTCGTGAGGAGTCATGAGATTTATAAAATTTTGAGACACAATAGAGATGACTTATATGAGTGTTGACAGCATAGTCAAAGTCATCTTGAGCATTATTGATCAAAAGGATGAATTATACGGTAACCATGGGTCAGGATTCTTAGAATGTTGCTTTGCATACATTCGACTTATCTGGACGTCGGGAACCATTGATAGATGGTTACTTCGACTGGTACAAGAATTAATTTTTATACTATGAACTTAGGTTTGAACCTATAGGGTCACACACATAAGAGGTTATAACCTAATCAGATGGTTAATCGATGATTGAGAATTGTTCTAAGTTTAAACGATCAATGTGATTGATGTTTAACCTAATACAAGTGTTGTAGGAGGATCAATTAGCAATTGGATTGCTAATAGGTTCAATCTGATTGAGCAATTGAGCTGAGAACAAGTCTAATTGAATTTGATTTAATTAAAATTAGTTTGGATTTAATTGGATTAAGTCTAATTGGTTTATTGGATAAGCCAGTTGCAAGGGAGATCAAGTCTCTGTTCGACTAGGATTTGTATGCACCTAATTCTTAATTAAGTTAGAATTTAAATTAGAATTAAATATGATTTAATCTGATTTAATTAGACTTTTAGTTAGACTAGGATCACCATTAATTATATTGTAATTAATTTAGATTGGGTTTAAAGTATTTGACCTAATCTACATAAGAATCCTAGTTAGACTAGGACTCCATCTCTTCTCTTGCGCCACCTAAGAAATCTCAAGCCCATGCCCACTAATTAAGTTTTAGATATTTTTCTATGATATTCATGTCCAAGGAATGTTATCTCACACCACTTATTCTAGAGATTTGAATCAGATTTGATTTGATTCAATATGGAAAGAGATTTAGCTAATTATGAAAAGTGGTTTAGGTTTATCTTTTTTTTGAAAGAGTTCCTCTTCACAAGGACTCTTCTCTCCTCTCTTGCACCAACTTTTCCCAAGCTTATCCCTTCTTTTTGTAGCCCCTTTTGTGAGTTATTTCATGCTCTCCACAAAATTTATGAGGGAGGGAGCGTCCAAGAGTTGGACGCCCCATGGACTCCTTGTTAGACTAGGTTTTATGACCTAGTTTACCATATAAAAAGTTGTCGCCCCATATGCTATCAAATAAGAGTCAAAAATTTATGACTTTTAGATAAAAATAGCAAAGGAGAAAGAGGAAGGCATGGGTGGTTTGAGGTACCAAAATCCTTAGAGGAGAGTCTTCAATCAAGAGATCAATGGTTGATATCTTGTAGAGAGAAAGATAAGAGAAAAGATTGTCTTCTCTCATTATTTTTCTTTCATATTATTCTCTCTTTATTTTTTATATTTTTTATGTGATAAAATTTGAGAGAGAAAGAGGATAAAATAGGTGGTTTGAGGCATCAAATTTCTTGGAGAAGAGTCTTCTATCAGGAGATCAAAAGTTGATGTCTTGTAGAAACAAAAGGTAAGAGAGAAGATATTTTTCTCTTATTGTTTTTCTTTTCAGTTTATTTTCTCTTTATTTTATATTTTTATGTGATAAAAATCTGAGAGGGAGAGAGGGATGGCATGGTAGATTCATGCTCCAATGAGTTGGAGTATGGTAATTGTTGGTGCAAAAATCCGCTTGCGCCGGAGAAGCTGGAGTCGGGGAAGCCGCGGTCGCCGCCGGGACCTGCAAGGGAAGTCTAAACCGGAGGTGGGGTTGCTCCAGCAAGACCCTCCGACGCTCAAGTCAGTTCTCTGCCTCAACAAGAATGGAGTGCTCAAACGGAGAATTTAGCAGAGTTTTGAGATAAGGAAAAATGAGCTTAAAGAATAACGTATCTGGTCCCCCTTTTATAGGCGGAGGAGGCAACGGATTGATGGCGACGTTTGTAACCGCCTGGTAGTGGGCCGCCCATGGTCAGGGGAATTGATTGCGAAAGATAGTGGGGTGGACCCGTGGCTATCGTCATAGCCCGCCACGTAGGGCCTGTTGCAAGTAGTGGAGCGGCGTCCGTTGCCGCTAGCTGTCAGCGAGTAGTGGGATCGTGCAGCACCTGTCGCAGGGAATGGAGCAGCATCGTGGCCGTTGACACAGCCTGTCAGAGAGTAACGGGTCCACTGCAGGGGGCGATGGAGCCGCACGGAATCCGCTATAGAAAGTGGAACAGGATCATGGTTGTTATTGTGATCTGCCAAGGGGCGCGGATCTGTTGATCGAGGCTCGGCAGTGGTCGGAGTTTGGCCTTTGTAGGAGTCTGGGAGGGGTCCTCCTTTCGGTTGAGGTCGTGGGTGGAGTCCGGCTCCAGCAGCTGATACTGAGGTCGGAGACTGAGGGCGGAGCCTGACTCCCGTAGGAGTCCGGGCGGAGCCGTCCCGCTGTCGATGGTGAAGCCCGGCTCCCGTAGGAGTCCGGGCGAAGCCGTTCTGCTGTCGACGGCTGAGCCCGACTCCCGTAGGAGTCCGAGCGAAGCCGTTCTGCAGCCGATGGTGGAGCACGGCTCCCGTAGGAGTCCAGGTGAAGCCGTTCTTCTGTCGATGGTGGAGCTCGGCTCCCGTAGGAGTCCGGGCGAAGCTGTTCTTCTGTCGATGGCGGAGCCCGGCTCCCATAGGAGTCCGGGCGAAGCCGTTCCTCTGTCGATGGCGGAGCCCGGCTCCCGTAGGAGTCCGGGCGAAGCTGTCCTGCTGTCGATGGTGGAGCCCGGCTCTCGTAGGAGTCCGGGCGAAGCCGTTCTTCTGTCGATGGTGGAGCCCGGCTCCCGTAAGAGTCCGGGCGAAGCTGTTCTTCTGTCGATGGTGGAGCCCGGCTCCCGTAGGAGTCCGGGCGAAGCTGTTCTTCTGTCGATGGCGGAGCCCGGCTCCCGTAGGAGTCCGGGCGAAGCCATTCTTCTATCGATGGTGGAGCCCGGCTCCCGTAGGAGTCCGGGCGAAGCTGTTCTTCTGTCGATGGTGGAGCCCGGCTCCCGTAGGAGTCCGAGCGAAGCCGTTCTTCTGTCGATGGCGGAGCCTGGCTCCCGTAGGAGTCCAGGCGAAGCCGTTCTTCTGTCGATGGCGGAGTCCGGCTCCCGTAGGAGTCCGGGCGAAGCTGTTCTTCTGTCGATGGTGGAGCCCGGCTCCCGTAGGAGTCCGAGCGAAGCCGTTCTTCTGTCGATGGCGGAGCCCAGCTCCCGTAGGAGTCCGGGCGAAGCTGTTCTTCTGTCGATGGTGGAGCCCGGCTCCCGTAGGAGTCCGAGCGAAGCTGTTCTTCTGTCGATGGTGGAGCCCGGCTCCCGTAGGAGTCCGGGCGAAGCCGTTCTTCTGTCGATGGTGGAGCCCGGCTCTCGTAGGAGTCCGGGCGAAGCTGTTCTGCTGAGGATTTCGGCTGTGGATATTTTATACCCAACACCAGTCCCCCTACTTCCGAGTTTGAATTTCAAGCGAAGGAAGTACACACAGAGAGAGATGTGCACAGTCGGAATCGCCCCTTCGAATTCTGCACACTGCCGCCCCCAGATATTTTGACATTTAATGCGCGCATGTCAGAGTCTGCTTTTCGGTGAAGGCGACTTGAAGAGTCTTTTCAGAATCTTCGTTGAAATGCGATCCCAAGCATCGTGCTGCGGGAATTCGTGAGCGATCAACCCTCGATGGCGATAAAGGGGGATAAGCGCGACACGTGGCACACACCAGCTGGCCCAGGAATACACGCCGCCATAACTGCGCCAGGACCCGTCGGCTTATTTAAACCCCTCAGTCCCTTCATGGCTTCATCCTGGCGCTTTCTTTTCGTCTGAGAGTCCTGCTTCTCTCGCCCCAGTCTTTGTCTCCTTCCCTCGCACCATGTCTTCTACTCGGGAGGCTGTTCTTGAGGGAATTTTTAGGGCTTGGAGGAAGGTGAGGAGGAGAACGACGGTCGATGAGAATCTCCATCGTTCTAAAGGGAGCCCAAGGAACAATTCTTTCAACAACAGAGGTTTAATAACGGGGGCTGTCGGTGAAGTTACTCTGCCTGCGAATTTCGGAGTAGCAAGATGGGGTGATACCGGTCAAGAGGGCAGAGCAGTCGTCATAAGCCATGACGGGATCCTTGACGCCGTCGGGGTCGAGAGACCAGAGGCGGTCGGCGCCGACGGTGGGGCAGTAGAACTTGTTGCGGGGATGGTGGAAGTAACGCATGCCGACCTTGTCGGAGCGTCTTGGGTGGCGGCCGTCGTGGTGCATTCGGAGATGGGGCACATCTCTGGTGTCCCTACTGCTCTTGAAGCGGCTACGGTTCTTCTTGAAACAGGTCTTCGCTACTGCCGCCGTTGCCCTTACCGCCTCCGGAGGTCTATCCCACCCCTTTCCCGCTAAGGTTGGGACTTCGGAAATAGAATGAGGCGAGATGGGGCGAGAGCTGTTACACGCACTAGAGAACACGACTGAGAAGGATAGAGGGGAGTTCGTAGCTCGGAGCAGCCTCCGGTTCGTCCTGCCCGAACCGTGCCTGCGAGACTTGCGATGACGTATATCTTCTTTTTCTTCTTCTTTTTTCCCTGACCCACCGGGTCCTGTAACGTATACTTCTGTTAAACGAGAAAGTGATTTTGGTACCTTGTTTGCATCTTGTGTTAAATAGTTGTCTGTCGAACTTCTTCATTTTCCTTTCCTTCTCTTTGTCTGTGTTACGTCGTCCTAAGTTCATCGGCGACCTCTTCAGTTTATGTGGGGTCGTTATTCGCCGAGCTCCTTTTCGGCTTTTATGCTGTTCGAAGATACCCACTTGTCAGGTTTGCTTGGATTTTTCTCCGCTGAAGTCGGGGCTAAGTTCGACTCCCTTGATAGTCCGAACGGAGAAGCCCTCCTGAAGTTGGAGTAGCCCGGCTCTCGTAAGAGTCAGGACAAAGTTTTCCTGCAATCAAAGTCATAAGCAAAGTCTGGCTTCCGTAGAAGTCCGGGCAGGGTTGTCCTGTAGCTGATGTTGGCGATGGAGCCCGGCTCCCGTAGGAGTCCGGGTGAAGTCTTTTTTGTTGTTGGAACCCGGCTCCCGTAGGAGTCCCGTAGAAGTCCGGGCAGGGTTGTCCTGTAGCTGATGTTGGCGATGGAGCCCGGCTCCCGTAGGAGTCCGGGTGAAGTCTTTTTTGTTGTTGGAACCCGGCTCCCGTAGGAGTCCGGGTAAAGTCTTCTCTGCCTTTAGAACCTGGCTCCCGTAGGAGTCCGGGCCTTTCATTTTGCTTGAGCTGGCGTGAGGTTCTCCTCGTGTTCCTGACACGGCCGCGGGGGTACATTGGGGCGTTGTAAGGCCTCTCCCCCTATCCGATCTAAAAGAACTGGGTTTTTGACTTTGCTCAAGTTAGGGCGAAGTTTTTCTTCTGTCCCTAACAGGGCTGTGGGAGCACATATGGGCGTTGCGAGGCCTCTCCCCCCATCCAGTCTAAAAGAACCGGGCCTTCGACTTTGCTCAAGTTAGGGCGAGGTTCTCCTCCTGTCCCTAACAGGGCTGTGGGGGCACATATGGGCGTTGCGAGGCCTCTCCCCCCATCCGGTCTAAAAGAATCGGGCCTTCGACTTTGCTCAAGTTAGGGCGAGGTTCTCCTCCTGTCCCTAACAGGGCTGTGGGGGCACATATGGGTGTTGCGAGGCCTCTCCCCCCATCCGGTCTAAAAGAATCGGGCCTTCAACTTTGCTCAAGTTAGGGCGAGGTTCTCCTCCTGTCCCTAACAGGGCTGTGGGGGCACATATGGGCGTTGCGAGGCCTCTCCCCCCATCCGGTCTAAAAGAATCGGGACTTCGACTTTGCTCAAGTTAGGGCGAGGTTCTCCTCCTGTCCCTAACAGGGCTGTGGGGGCACATATGGGCGTTGCGAGGCCTCTCTCCCCATCTGGTCTAAAAGAACCGGGCCTTCAACTTTTATAAGGTTGCCCTCTCATTTTTGATACAGTCTGCTTGAATTGTCCCAAGACAAATGGGCACGCATTTTTTGATTAGGATGAAATTACTGGTAGTACATCCGTAAGTTTTCTGAGCTCCAAGGTCGCGGGAGGTCGGCTCCTCCGAGCTCCTTGAGATAATAAGCTCCAGGCCGGACTACTTCTTTGACCTCATATGGTCCCTCCCAGTTTGGGGCAAGCTTCCCCTGGCCCTGTGGTTGTGAGACAGCAACTTGTCGGAGCACTAGATCCCCTGCTTTAAATGCCTTGTTCTTGACTCGGGCGTTGTAATATCGGGCAACTTTCTGTCTGTAGGCTGCCATTCGAACCTGAGCAATCTCCCGCCTTTCCTCCAGTAGGTCGAGGTTGGCTCTGAGACTTTGCACGTTTTGGGGTTCGTCGAATGCCACGACTCGTGCCGACGGGAGTTTAAGCTCGATCGGGATGACGGCTTCCGTACCAAAGGCTAAAGCAAAGGGAGTCTCCCCTGTAGGCAACCTCTGGGTGGTTTGATACGCCCATAGCACATGATAAAGTTCGTCCGCCCAAGTTCCTTTTGCTTTTTCGAGCCTGGTCTTAATCTCCTGTAAAAGGGTTATGTTAGTTACCTCAGCTTCGCCGTTCGCCTGTGGATGGGCCACTGATGTGAAGTTGTGGGAGATGTTTAGATCTTCACAGAATTCAGCAAATCTGGCTCCCGCGAATTGCCGTCCGTTATCAGTGATTAGGGTTCTGGGCAAACCGAACCTGCACACGATCGATTTCCAGACGAAGTCCTGCACTTTCGCTTCCGTGATTTTGGCTAGTGGCTCGGCCTCGACCCATTTGGTGAAGTAGTCGATTGCTACAAGGAGGAATTTTCTTTGACCAGACGCCATGGGAAAGGGGCCAAGAATATCCATCCCCCATTGCGCAAAAGGCCATGGGGCACTCAAGGGTGTGAGCTCGGTAGCAGGTTGTCTCTGGACGTTGGCGTATCTCTGGCATTGATCACACTTTTTGACATATTTGATTGAATCACGATGCATTGTTGGCCAGTAATATCCTTGGCGGAGTAGCTTGTGGGATAGAGACCTGGCACCCAAATGGCTTCCGCAAGCTCCCTCGTGTACTTCCCATAAAGCGTAGTCAGCTTCTGAGGGTCGGAGGCATTTCAAGAGGGGCAAGGAGTACGATCTTTTGTACAATTTGCCCTCATAAAGGATGTACCGGGAGGCTTGATTTCGGAGTTTCCGGGCTTCTTTCGCGTCCTGGGGGAGAATCCCATCTCTCAGATAGGTTATCAGTGGGTCGACCCAGCTGGGCTCGTGGTCGATCTCCATTACGAGCCGTGGTTCTTCCGTACTCGGATGTTTTAAAACTTCAAAGAGGATGCCTTTGGGTAATTCGGTCGGGGCCGATGTCGCCAGTTTGGAGAGAAGATCGGCTCTGGTATTCTCCGACCTTGGAATTTGCCTGATGTCGAAATTGCCAAAGGCAGGGGTGAACTCCTTCACCTTCTCAAGATATTTGGCCATACTGTCCTCCCGCACTTTGAAGCTCCCACTGACTTGCCCCACCACAAGTTGGGAATCGCTGTGCACCCAGAGTTGATCTATTCTGAGCTCCCTGACGATCCTCAATCCTGTGATCAGAGCTTCATATTCCGCTCCATTATTTGTTGCGGGGAATTCAAAACGCAGAGCGTACTCCACAACGACTCCTTCTGGGCTGGTCAAGATCAGGCCCGCACCCGCGCCTGTCATGTTGGAAGATCCGTCCACATGGAGGGTCCAAAAGCGATCGGAGCAACTGGCTTCTTCGTCGGGGGAGTTCGGTTGAGTCTTCAGGTCGTCAATTTTGCTTTGCTCAGGTTCAGCCTCCTCGGGGATGGTGCATTCTATTATGAAATCCACCAATATTTGGGCCTTTATTGCCGGTCTAGGTTTGTAGTTGATGTCGAATTCTGTGAGCTCGATTGCCCATTTCGCCATTCTCCTAGAGGTGTCAGCTCGGTGTAAAACTGCCTTGATTGGTTGGTCGGTGAGTAACGTCACCGTGTGCCCTTGAAAGTAAGGTCGGAGTCTCCGAGCTGCAATCAACAAGGCGTAGGTCAGTTTTTCTAATTTAGTATACCTGATCTCGGCGTCCCTCAACACGCGACTAATGTAGTAGACCGGTCGCTGGACTTTCATTTCCTCTTTAACAAGGACAGCTACAAGGGCTGTGGGAGAGACTGCCAGGTACAAAAATAGTTCCTCCTTAGGCTCGGGTTTCGCCAGCAGTGGGGGCGAGCTAAGGTAGCTCTTTAATTTTTCGAATGCCTGTTGGCATTCAGAGGTCCAACAGAAGTTCTTCGGTTGCTTGAGGGTTTGAAAGAAGGGCAAACATCGTTCGGCCGACCTCGCGACAAAGCGATTGAGAGCCGCAACTCTTCCCGTGAGGCACTGAACCTCCTTGATCGACCTTGGGGCAGTCATATTTTGGATGGCGTGAATTTTCTCCGGATTGGCCTCGATCCCGCGCCCCGATACCATGAAGCCCAGGAACTTTCCTGAGGTTACCCCAAAGGCGCATTTGGTCGGGTTCAGCTTCATTCTATACTTTCGAAGAGCGCCAAAGGTTTCCTCGAGGTCGGCGACATGATTTCCAGAAGATCTGCTTTTCATGAGCATATCATCCACATAAACCTTCATGTTTCGGCCGATCTGCTCCTTGAAAATTTTGTTCACCAGTCGTTGATAGGTTGCGCCCGCGTTCTTGAGGCCGAACGGCATAACCCTATAGCAGTAAAGGCCGTGATTAGTGATAAAAGCTATCTTTTCTTCATCTTCCGATGCCATTCTAATCTGGTTATAGCCAGAGAACGCGTCCATAAAAGTGAGAAGCTCATGGCCCGAGGTTGCGTCCACCAGTTGGTCGATCCTGGGAAGGGGGTAGCTGTCTTTTGGGCAAGCTTTATTCAGCTTTTTGAAGTCGATACACATCCTCCAATTGCCGTTTGCTTTCTTGACCAAGACAACATTGGATATCCACTCAGGATAATTGACTTCCTTGATAAATCCGGCCTTGAGAAGTTTATCCACTTCCTCGGCTATTGCCTTTTGCCTCTCCGGGGCTTGACTCCGGATTTTTTCTTTTGTCGGCCGATGTTTAGGGTCGACCGCCAGACGATGTTCCATGACTTCTGTGTCAATCCCCGGCATATCCACCGGGACCCATGCGAAAACGTCCGCATTCCTTCGAAGGAAATCCACGAGACGCGTCCGCACCTCCTCCTCCAGGTTGGAGCCAATTAACACCACATGCTCCACATTCCCATCATTCAAAGGAATTGGTAGTAGGTCCTCGATCGGACCGCCCCTCTCTTCAATGAGGTCATCACGCGCATCCAACCCATCGACCGGACAGAGGTCCGCTTGATCGTTTCTCTGCAGGGCAATGTTGTAGCATTGCCTGGCCAGCGCTTGATCTCCCCGGACTTCTCCGATCCCCTTGTTGGTGGGGAACTTCAATTTCAAATGGTAGGTCGAAACAACGGCTTTGAGGGCATTGAGGCTGGGTCGGCCAAGAATTGCATTGTAGGCAGATGGCGCCTTCACCACCAAAAAATTCACCAGGGCTCTAGACTGCTTTGGATGCTGACCCGCGGTCACAGTTAGAGCTATCGTTCCTTCCGTCGGAACGGCGTCACCGGTAAACCCTATTAAGGGGGAGCAAATCGGCCTTAGATGACCGCCAAGAGTGGCCATTCTTGAAAAGGCACCGTAGAATAAGATGTCGGCCGAACTCCCGTTGTCGATGAGAATGCGACGGACGTCATAATTTGCTATGTTCAAGGAAACTACGACCGCATCGTTGTGAGGGAATTGGACTCCCTGGGCATCTTCTTCAGTGAAGGCTATGGGTTCTTCAACTTTTTGCCACTTGAGGGGTGCAGCTGATGTGCTGATTGCCTCCTGTCGGGATTCCCCCGAGATGACACTGACGGAATCCGACGGAGACTGGTCGCCCGGCCACCCTTTATCGGCGACCACAACTGGAGGTAGTTGTGCAGGAACCTCGTGAGAGGGCATCGGACGGGGAAAAGAGGATTGGGTGCCGAAAATGGTGGCCGGAAGTGGATCCGTTGAGCGCTCCTTCAAGAACAAGGGTGCTGCGAAGACACACGCCCTTCCTCTAGCGCCAATCCTGTTGGTGCAAAAATCCGCTTGCGCCGGAGAAGCTGGAGTCGGGGAAGCCACGGTCGCCGCTGGGACCTGCAAGGGAAGTCTAAACCGGAGGTGGGGTTGCTCCGGCAAGACCCTCCGACGCTCAAGTCAGGTCTCTGCCTCAACAAGAATGGAGTGCTCGAACGGAGAATTTAGCAGAGTTTTGAGATAAGGAAAAATGAGCTTAAAGAATAACGTATCTGGTCCCCCTTTTATAGGCGGAAGAGGCAACGGATTGATGGCGACATTTGTAACCGCCTGGTAGTGGGCCGCCCATGGTCAGGAGAATTGATTGCGAAAGATAGTGGGGTAGACCCGTGGCTATCGTCATAGCCCGCCACGTAGGGCCTGTTGCAAGTAGTGGAGCGGCATCCGTTGCCGCTAGCTGTCAGCGAGTAGTGGGATCGTGCAGCACCTGTCGCAGGGAATGGAGCAGCATCATGGCCGTTGACACAGCCTGTCAGAGAGTAACGGGTCCGCTGCAGGGGGCGATGGAGCCGCACGGAATCCGCTATAGGAAGTGGAACAGGATCATGGTTGTTATTGTGATCTGCCAAGGGGCGCGGATCTGTTGATCGAGGCTCGGCAGTGGTCGGAGTTTGGCCTTTGTAGGAGTCCAGGAGGGGTCCTCCTTTTGGTTGAGGTCGTGGGTGGAGTCCGGCTCCAGCAGCTGATACTGAGGTCGGAGACTGAGGGCGGAGCCCGGCTCCCATAGGAGTCCGGGCGGAGCCATCCTGCTGTCGATGGCGGAGCCCGGCTCTCGGAGTCCGGGCGAAGCCGTTCTGCTGTCGACAGCTGAGCCCGACTCCCGTAGGAGTCTGGGCGAAGCCATTCTGCTGCCGATGGCGGAGCCCGGCTCCCGTAGGAGTCCGGGCGAAGCCGTTCTTCTGTCGATGGCGGAGCCCGGCTCCCGTAGGAGTCCGGGCGAAGCCATTCTTCTATCGATGGCGGAGCCCGGCTCCCGTAGGAGTCTGGGCGAAGCTATCCTGCTGTCGATGGCCGAGCCTGGCTCCCGTAGGAGTCCGGGCGAAGCCGTTCTTCTGTCGATGGTGGAGCCCGGCTCCCGTAGGAGTCCGGGCGAAGCTGTTCTTCTGTCGATGGCAGAGCCCGGCTCCCGTAGGAGTCCGGGCGAAGCCGTTCTTCTGTCGATGGCGGAGCCCGGCTCCCGTAGGAGTCCGGGCGAAGCCGTTCTTCTGTCGATGGTGGAGCCCGGCTCCCATAGGAGTCCGGGCGAAGCCGTTCTTCTGTCGATGGCGGAGCTCGGCTCCCGTAGGAGTCCGGGCGAAGCTGTTCTTCTGTCGATGGTGAAGCCCGACTCCCGTAGGAGTTCGGGCGAAGCCGTTCTTCTGTCGATGGCGGAGCCCGACTTTCGTAGGAGTCCGGGTGAAGCCGTTCTTCTGTCGATGGCGGAGCCCGGCTCCCGTAGGAGTTCGGGCGAAGCTGTTCTTCTGTCGATGGCGGAGCCCGGCTCCCGTAGGAGTCCGGGCGAAGCCGTTCTTCTGTCGATGGCGGAGCCCGGCTCCCGTAGGAGTCCGGGCGAAGCCGTTCTTCTGTCGATGGCGGAGCCCGGCTCTCGTAGGAGTCCAGGCGAAGCTGTTCTGCTGAGGATTTTGGCTGTGGGTATTTTATACCCAACAGTAATCTTATTTTGGACATGATCTGATCATATTCTGATGAGAGAAGAAGAAGAAAAGAAGGTCTTTTCTTAAGGTTTCTTTTAGAACCCTTCTTCTCCATAAATCATGAGATTTTTCTATAAAAAAAATCAGACATCATAAGTATTAGATGTGTGCCCTAGATGCTAGATTGACTGACATATTCCTGTACAAATGTAAAGGTAAATTTATAATTTTGACTATAAATGAATAAAAGGGTTATTCTACTATCACATTGTATACATTATGTCTGTGATACATCCTTTGAGTTAGTAGGAATGTTAATTCATATTTTCAAGAGTTGAAAATTTAAGGCATGAATTTACATAACTAACTCATAAACAGCTCCTGACCATAGGATCATCACGAAGATGGTGATCGATCCAGAAGATTGGTGTACGATCACTTCCTTAGGATAGATGTGTCTTGAGTCTACAATGTGGAGACACCGAGCAAGAGTACAGGTATTCATTGAGAATGAGAGTACTGAGTGTGACCACCTCGAGCAGTCATAAGGAAGTCTACCTTCTCATCGATGACTAGCTCGATGTTGCAGCTGTGGTCTAGTTCTTTGACCTGAGGTGCATCGACAGTTCACCTTGAGTGTGTTATAGTTTGACTATACCATAACTCGATCTCCTAGCCATTCAAAACTCTGAGATGTATGTTGGCTGTAGCATATTCATTGTAGAAATCAGATTGCATCAAGATGGGATCTATCAACCTCAGTAGATAAGAGGAGTAGTCCTATGATGATCGAAAGATCGAGTCCTTAAGCCCATGGCCATGGCAGAGTGAAATAATGGAAAAGAGTTTTTATTGGAGTTTCACATCAGACTCGGATCGATCGATTGATTCATACGACTGATGTTGGGTTTGACGAGTTCACCTTAACCCTAATTCACCGGGACTCATGATAGAAGAACTCAATCACACAGGTAGCTGCACCAAAAGGTTTATCTTCATTTCTGATGGGTTGCCACATATACTGCTAGATGTCACTGGTGGATTTTGGAAACAATTAGAATGATCTTGATGATCGATCATTCTAATTGTCTGAATCAGAAGAGTTCTGATCCATTGAAAGGAGTTTCGATGATGTCGATGATGAGATCACGACATATTTTATTACTATACAGAAATAAACCTAACTGGGTCACACAAATAAGAGTTAGGGTCTGGATGTTATCAATTGAGCTAGCCCAGTTCGATTGATTTGGATTAGATCCAATTAGGTTCAAGAAAATCGTGCTAGCACACGATTGAGCCTAACTTTTTTCTCATGTAATCTTTTTCATCTCGACTTAGCCAAATATGATTTGACTCATCCAAAAAATCTTGAGAAGGTTTTTCTCAGTCTGACTGAAGCCAGTCTAGCTCAAAAAAGTCTTGTCTTAATTCATGAGATGAATTTAAGACAACACCTGTCAATTTCTATCACTTGTCATTTTTATTTTAGGACATCGGTCAAACATTGACTTATGGATCTTAAACTGAAGGCCACTTGGCAAGAGGTCATTAGAGAGTTTTTGTAGGGTGTCCACCTACTAAATTAGGCCTCAAAGTGGGCACCAAGATCAGATTGGGCATGCACCCCAAGTGGATAAGGATAGAGTCCCATGAGATGAGGACTCTATGCCTTGATCGACTCAAACTGTTGGGCGCCAATCTCACTGTGTTTATCAGTGTTGGCCAATAGTAGGAGGGTTTGGTGGGGTTCTTATCTGATATGATCAGATGACATCACTCCACCAATCAAAATTTTTTCAGAATTAATTAAAATTTTTTGATTGATCGAATGATGTGGCACTGCATGGCACAGCAGGATCTATTTAAACCTTGTCTGCACCTAGGGTTTAGAGAATCTGCTCAATCCCCAGTAAAAGGCTAATATCCCTCCACTTCTCCATATCCCCTCTGGTCTTCTCTCTTTCTCTTCACATCCAAGAAGTTGGGCATCTATCTGGTGCTTGTCCAAGGCTGGTGGCTCCCTGATCAGAAGGCTGTAGGGATTTATCGAGAAGCTGCTGCTCCAGCTTCAGAAGATCTTTTGAAGATCTTCTAGATCAGATCCAGATTTAATTTTTGGAGCAAAGATTTGCAAGGTGAAAATAATCTAGATCCTACTCAATGGATACCAGTAGAGGCCAGACGACTGCGTGGCTATTTTTGAACCTCGGGCATTGCTATGATCATCTACAGGATAATCTAGTTACCCTAGAGGTATTTCTCTAATCCTCAAGTTTTAGATTTAATATCAGATAATAAGAATCAGATCTAATAGATCTTAGATCTAAAATAAAGTAGGATAATTTTTTTAAAAATATTCTACCCCAGATCTCATTAGATCTGGAAGATCCTATAAGAAAAAAGCAGTTTTTCCTTCAACAAGATCTGAAAGTTAAGAAAATATCTAGAGAAGAAGGTCTTCTCATGTCCTAGTATAGAGATATTCTCAGACATCAATCATTGATATACTGAAGGAGAAGAATTGTCTTCTCTTAGAATTTTTTTTTTATATTATTATTTTTGATTTTAGGGAGGTCAAAAGGTTTGTCTTCTCCCTTGTTCCTCCTCATATTCTTCATCTCTTGGAATGTCCAAGAGATCCGAAGAATATCTTCTAGATTAACCATCTGGAGGATCTACAAGAAGCTAGCACTTCGAGCGGATCTTTGTTCGACGAACCTTCGATTTTATTGCAGTCTCATGTGGATCACCTGTAGAGGTCGGATGCTTGTGCGGCTTCAAAGTAGTAAAATAAATCAATCATGGAGTTCTCAACCTGAATGAAGGTAAGAGATCTTATCTCTTCTCTTATCTAGATGTGATCTAGATTTTAAATCTGAAACTATTTCAGATCTAGAGTATTGATTTGATCAATATCAAAGCTTTTATTTTTGATTTATAAATATAATATGACATGTTATAGATCCTAATTATAGGATTTAGTAATTTGATTACATGCATTTGTAGATTAAATTATTTAATTTGTATGTTCCACTGCGTGATATTTCAAAAATATTTTAAAATTCATGCATGAAATCCTGCACCTTTTCCAACATAAGCATCGTATGACTTCTTTCAATAACCGAACTTCCTTATGATTGTTTGACCAAGTCAAACCTGATCCTAGCCATCCAAATCCCATGCCACAATCTGATTAAGGCCTTGGATTTAATTTAAAATCTCGGGAGAGAATTGATACGTGAAAAGTTACGAAGAAGTTTTCAGCCTTCTAGAATTGGTGCCATCAAGATCCCATCTTGGCCCTCCAAATGTGTTTTGACTTGGTCAAATCACTCAATCAAAGGTAGGGATTAAATTCTTATCCCAAAAAGGTGATTAATGTGCAGAAGGACTCTTAGCCCATCTACACGCCAAGATTAAATGCCATGCACCAAGTCCATGTGCCAAACCTTATCCATTTTTATCTCCATGCCAACTTGGTATTTTAGTCCCATTAAAATTATATAAAATAGCATGTAATAAGATAAAGGAGAGAGGTTAATTGGTGTCAAAAATTGAGATTAGTCCTTCATGAGAAGGACTCTAATCCTCTCACACATCACAAGCTTTCATGCGCTAAACCCCAAACGCATGACTTGATTTCCATGCCCCATTAGCCAAAGATTTTAATCTTATTAAAATCTCATAAAATTGGGCATTGTATCTCATCAAATAAGGATTAAAATGGCATAGAAATTTGGACTAAAATCCCTTTGGAGAAGGACTTCTTGTACGTGCAAAAATCTTGTGCCAAATAATGTGGCGCCTTACACCAAGAGTCCTACCAACTTGGGACTCTTAATAAATGGCATTAAAATCATAAAAAAATCCCAATTAAGGATGATTAAAATAGACACTAATTAAATTAAGTCCTAATTAATTTTTATTGATTTATTGATAAGATTTCAAATTCAAATATATTAGGTTAGGAGCTTGGGTTAGCCAACAAGTGCTAGCTTGTCAATTAGGCACCCAATTACGATCCAATATCCCATGATTAAATCAAATAAAAACTTTGACTGATTTCTTGATGCATGTGAACCTTTAGGTTCACACCTAGCCAGTAGTAGGTCTAGATTTATGTTGACTTGAATTGATTAGAGTCCATCTAATCGAATTAGGTCAAACCGATGCATATCCAAGATGTCAAATTAGAACCCTTTCTAATTGACCCATTAATTAAACTCTTTAATTTATAAAAACCTATAAGATATGATTGAGTCTAGCAACATATCATGCCTACTCGAAAGATGTAAATTTTTTTGATAAAATATCAAAAATATTCTTCAGTGGTAAGTTACCGTGAAATTCAATCCTTCGATCATCCAGCATCCCGAATATGATTATGGATATAGGATCAAGTCAAATCAATTTCATATTCATATTTCTCTCAATCATAAGATGATGATTTGATGAAAAAAATATTAAAAATTTTTCTAATTTTTATTCTACTTTGATCAAAATCTTCTTGAATCATCTCTCGATTGGAACAAATAGGATGCTATCTCCTTTTACTAGGAGTGATCGATTCCATGTTGACTTACTCATAATCTCCATACATAATCCACTATATCCAGAAACCCCGTATATGACTAAGTCATGAATGAGTATGAACCAAAACTATGGTTTCATATGCATAAGGTACCATGGTGGTCTCAGGTCTAAGGACCACATGCACAACCCCCACTAGAGAAATATCTTTTGACATTAGAATTCATAAGATGTTTCTCATATCGGATCAATTCAGTGAACTCATTTCTAATGAGCACCCACATCCTTGTATTAGTGTCTCACACAAGTAGCTTATGAGATCATTACCCTCTCTAGTAAGCATACATAGGATGTGCTAGTTCTTTCGGAACATCGATCTCCGACTCAATGTCCCTCTAACTAAGAATATTCTAGATCAAGATTTTAAGATTTTAGGTCTCATAGGTATGATCTCATCATAACCTTAAGACCATTGCCTTGATCTATGGGATTCATCATGATCTTAATTAAAAACATAAGATGCAGTATATGATGAAATAAAAAATACCTTTTAATTAATATAAAATATCATTTACATAAGTCTGAAAGATTACAAGTCCCTTATATACATAAGTGATTGGCTTGTAGGAAATATTCCTTTCAATCTCCACTTGCACTAAAGTCAATCGCTCTTATATTTTAATCCCATACAATCGAGGTGGCGATCGAACTGTTGCTGTGGTAGAGTCTTAGTGAACGGGTTTGCTATGCTATTTTTTGTATCTACTGTTCAATGATAATATTTTATCATCGATAATCTCACGAATGAGGTGGAAGCATCTTAGAATGTGCTTGGATTTATGATGAAACTTCGGTTCTTTTGCTTGAGCAACAGCTCCAGTATTGTCATGGTAAAGTGGTACTAGATTCTTAATCTCAGGAACAACACCCAATTCGGTATTGAACTTCTTCATCCAGACAGCTTCTTGGTGGCTTCACTTGCAGTAATGTATTCTACCTCAGTGGTTAAGTCAGCTACAGTCTGCTGTTTGAAACTCTTCTAGCTCACTGCTCCACCATTTAGAGTAAAAACATATCCTGAAGTGGATTTACTATCATCAGGGTCTGACTGAAAACTAGAATCAGAATTTTCTTCTAGTTTTATTGATTTATTGATAAAACCTTAAGTCTTAACTAATTTTTGTTGATTTATTGATAAGGTTTCAAATCCAAATAGATTAGGTTAGGCGCTTCGATTAGCCAACAAGTGCTAGCTTGCCAATTAGGCACCCAATTAAGATCCAATATCCCATGATTAAATCAAATAAAATTCTTGACTGATTTCTTGATATATGTGACCCTTTGGCTCTATATCTAGCCAGCAGTAAGTCTAGATTTATGTTGATCCGAATTGATTAGAGTCCATCTAATCGAATTAGGTCAAACCGATGCATATCCAAGTTGTCAAATTAGAACCCTTTCTAATTGACCCATGAATTAAACTCTTTAATTTATGAAAACCTATAAGATATGATTTATGTCTAGCAATGTGTCATGCCTACCCATAAGGTATAGAATTTTTTGATGAAAATATCAAAAATATCCTTCAGTGGTAAGTTACCGTACAATTCAATCCTTCGATCATCCAGCATCCCGAATATGATTATGAATATGAAATAAAATTAAATCTAATTTCATATTCATATTTTTCTTGATCATAAGATGATAATTTGATTAATAAAATATTAAATTTTTTTTAATTTTTATTCTGCTTTGATCAAAGTCTTCTTGAACCATCTCTCGATCGGAACAAGTAGGATGAGATCTTCTTTTACTAGGAGTGATCGATTCCATGTTGACCTACTCAAAACCTCCATACATAATTACCATATCCAGAACACTCCATACATGGCCAAGTCATAAATAAGTATGAAACAAAACTATAGTTTCATATGCATAAGGTACCATGGTGGTCTTAGATCTAGGGACCACATGCACAACCCCCACTAGAAAAATATCTTTTGACATTAGAATTTCATAAGATATTTCTCATGTCGGATCAATTAGTGAACTCATTCTCTAATGAGCACCCACATCCTTGTATTAGTGTCTCAAACAAGTAGCTTATGAGATTAGCTACCCTCTCTACCGTGCATACATAGGATGTGCTAGTTCTTCCAGAACATCGATCCCTGACTCAATGTCCTTCTAACTAGGAATATTTTAGATCAAGATTTTAAGGTTTTAGGTCTCATAGGTATGATCTCATCATAATCCTAAAACCATTGCTCTGATCTATGGGATTTATCATGATCTTAATTAAAAACATAAGATGCAGCACATGATGAAATAAAAAATATCTTTTTATTAATATAAAATATCATTTACATAAGTTGAAGATTACAAGAAAAATCCCTTATATACATATGTCGATTGGCTTGTAGGGCATATTCCTTTCATTAAGAAAGGAAAAAAGAATAAGAATAAGAAGGTGCCTGGTGTTGGGATTCAGTCCCAGAAATTCAAGTTCAAGACTGATCAAAGTCAGGCTGGGTGCTTCTTTTACAAGAAGCAGGGTCACTAGAAGAGAAACTGTCCTCAGTATATCGCTTCTCTTGACTCAAATAGATCAAAGAAGAAGAAGCAATCAGTTGCTGGGTAAGGTACTTATGTGATAACACTTTGTAACTTCTCTCTTATAGATACAATGACTGGGTATTGGATACTGGAAGCCCTATTCATATTTGTAATTCATTACAGAATCTTCAGGTCACTAGGAGATTTGGAGAAGGTGAGAGATTTCTGAATGTTGGAGATGGAAGATCAGTTTCAATTATAGTTTTAGGAATCATCAAGCTTGTATTAGAGTCTCAGCATATTGTTCTTAATGAGTATCATTACTATCCTAGTTTTCTTTTAAATATTATTTCTGTAGGTATTTTGGCCAATTCAAATTACAAAATATCAATAAAGAAAAACTTTTGTGATATCATTTTGAATGGTGTTATAATTTTATATGGACAGTTGAACAATGGTATCTATATTGTATCTAGACCTAATGTAATGTACATTTCAAATAAACATCCTAGAATAGATGATGTCACAGATGCCTACCTTTGGTATTGTAGGCTAGGTCATATCAACAAAAACAGGATGAACAGGTTGGCTTAAGAAGAAATTCTTGATAAACACAATTATGAATCATTACCTACTTGTGAGTCTTGTTTTCTTGAAAAGATGATCAAGTCACCTTTTAGTAGAAAAGATGAACGAGCCACTGATGTGCTGGGTCTGATACATACCGATGTATATGGACCCATGAGCAAATGTGCCAGAGGAGGGTATAGCTACTTCATCACGTTCACAGACGATCTATCTAGATATGGATATGTTTACTTGATGAAACACAAGTCTAAATTATTTGAAATATTCAAATAGTTCCGTAATGAAGTAAAAAATAAACTGAAAAAAATATTAAAATTCTTCGATCTGACCGAGGAGGTGAATACCTTTTCAGTGAATTTTTGACATATGTAGGAGAGAATGGGATTCTCTCCAATAGATCCCTCCAGAGATACCACAGCATAATGATGTCTTATAAAGGAGGAATCAAATTTTATTGGACATGATTCAGTCCATGATGGGATTTGCAGCTCTGCCGATCTCCTTTTGGGGATATGCATTTGAAACAGCCTATCTTGTGCTCAATAATATTTTGAGCAAGTCAGTTAGTAAGATACTATATGAGATATGGTCAAGACGTAGGCCGAACCTCTCTTACTTTAGGATCTAGGAGTGTCTAGTTTATATTAAATGATTAGAAACTGACAAGCTTAGTCCTAAGTCCGATAAGTATAATTTCGTAGGGTATCCTAAGGAAATGAGGGGATATTACTTTTGCCTGCCTACTGAACAAAATGTGTTTGTCAGTAGTAAGGCACATTTTTTGAAAAAAAAATTCTTTAGTGAAGGAATAAGTGCCTCTAAAATCGAGCTTGATGAAGTTCGACAGAACTGACACCAATGATTGAATCTGAATCAGCTTTGATGAGATCAAACCTAGAGCCCAATGAACAAGCATCTTTCAGGAGATCCGATAGAGTACCACGTTAGTTGGATATATACTTAGGTTTCTTGGTCCAAGATGGGGATCATGTTGAACTCGATGAGAATGATGAGGATCCGATCACCTACATAGATGCAATACGAGATCCAACTCTGATAAATGACTTGAAGCCATGAGATCTGAAATAGAGTCCATAAAGGTCAACGATGTATGGAGATTAGTTGACCCACCTGAAGGGGTAAAGCCCATAGGGTGTAAGTGGGTCTTCAAGAGGAAGAGGGGTGTAGACGGAAAGGTGGAGATTTATAAAGCCCGTTTGATTGTCAAGGATTATCGTCAGCATTATGGTATTGACTATGACGAGATATTTTCTCCTGTGGTAATACTCAAATCCACTTAGATCATGCTTGCGATAGCAGCATATCTGGACTATGAAGTCTGGCAAATAGATGTGAAGATAGCTTTCCTAATTGGAGAGCTGAATGAAGAGGTGTATATGATACAACCTAAAGGGTTCATATCCACAGATGAGTCCAAGGTATGCAAGCTTCAGAGATCCATTTGTGGATTGAAACAAACATCTCGGAGTTAGAACATATATTTCGATAAGGTGATCAGAATGTTTGGCTTTATTAGAAATGGAGAGGAACCCTGCATATATAAGTGGGCAAATAGTTCGATAATTGTATTTCTTGTATTGTATGTGGATGATATTCTCTTAATCAAAAATGATGTCCCTGCATTATAGGGAATAAAAGTATGGCTGTCGTCATAATTTTTTATGAAGGATCTGGAAGAAGCAGCCAACATCTTAGAGATGAAGATCTGTAGGGATAGATCTTAGAGGCTGCTCGGACTCTCCTAATCCACGTACATAGATACTATGTTGAAAGGTTTAGCATAGACAAATCTAAGAAATGCTATCTTTCGATAGGCCAAAAAATTTCTCTTTCGAAAGGAGATTGTCCAACAACTCCTCAAGAGAGAGCGTATGAGTAGAGTCCATATGCTTCGGCATTGGGTTCTATTATCTATGCCATGACCCAAACATGGCATACTTATTAGGGGTAGTGAGTAGATACCAGTTTAATCCATGAGAAAATCACTGAAACGTCATAAAGATCATTCTTAAGTATTTAAGAAATATTAAAGATCAGTGGCTTGTGTATGGTGAAACTGACTTGAAGCTTGTGGGGTTCACTGACTCCAGCTTTCAATCAGCCCATGATGATAGTAAGAGTGTGTCGAGTTATATTTTTATCCTAAATGATGGAGCAATCTACTAGAAAAGTTTCAAGTAGAACATTGTGGCAGACTCTGTTTGCGAAGCAGAGTATATCACAGCATCCGATGCTACGAAGGAAGCTATATAGTTGTGGAAGTTCATCATTGAGCTTGGAGTGGCACCCTCCGTTGATGACCCTGTCTTATTATACTGTGACAATACTGGAGCCATTGCTCAAGCTAAGGAGTCGAGATTTTATCAGTGCACCAAATATATTTTATGCCGTTATCACCTTATCCGGGAGATCGTGGATCATGGTGACGTCGATCTTCAGAAGATCGATGGAAGGGAGAACCTAACCGACCCATTTACTAAAGCACTCAAAATTAAAGAGTTGGATGACCACAAATCGAAGATGGATATATGATACTCTACCGATTGGCTTTAGTCCAAATAGGAGTTGTTGAAAAATATATCCCAAAGCTAATCATTAGATGATTGTGCTCATCTTGTAAACTGTATATGAATTTTTATTAATAAAAGTTATTTAACATTTTCATTACAAATTGATCATCTTTAAGCTCCTATGTTGTAATGAAGTCTTTAGGACTATATATATCAATCGATAAAGGAGAATTTATCGTTAAGTCCTTAAAATTATTCACGACCAAATGATACACTATTACTGGATGATAGCGAATCAAGTGTAGGTTGTTATGTGCCGTATGAGTTGGTTGTCCTCTTAATCAAAGAGTGTGGAGATATTGTTATGGCATGTAGATGAAATGTAGAGTACATTCGCATCGAATGTGGCCATTGTTGGGAAATGTATCCCAAAAGCCAATCGTCAAGCTGTTGACGGTTGAGCAACCAAGTATTGTAATTGATTTATTAATAAATAAAATATATTTGGTATTTTCATCATAAGCTTTCATCTTCTAATGAACTCCGTTGTTATGATGAAGTCCTTAGGACTATTTAGATTCGATAAAGAGAGGATTTATCGATTAGTCCTTAAAACTGTTCACGACCAAATGATAGGCAATTAATAAGGACGACAGCTTCTATCGAGCATAGGTCACTGTAGGCCATATGGGTTGGTTGTCCTCTTAACCAAGAGTGTGGAGACACTGGTATGGCATACAGGTGAGATGTAAGGGTACATCATCATTGAACATGACCAACTCCAGAGCATTCTGCTGTCGAGAATGTCTTTGATGGGATATAGGTATAAGTGTCCCTTAGACCTGAGATCGCTCAGTGACTTGCAAGCAACTCACTGTGCTTTGGTACTGGACTAACTGAATTTCTAATTCAGGGATGGAAGGCTTCTGGGCACAGTTAAGTACTTGCGAGTCAGAGTGTGATCAAGATGGGATTGACCACTCCAAGAGTTGGAGAAGAATGAGTCGCTATATTTCAATTTAGCAAAACCTTGGCCAGGGTAATCCATCAGATGGATTTGATATTTTGAAATACAATGTGGACAACCTGATCAGAGTTGACAGTTAACTCTAGGGTGTCCTATGATCATTTCGGTCAAGGGGATGAATTATATGAAAACTATATCGCATGGGTTCTAAGGATGTTGTTCTACACATTCGACCTATCCGGTCGTCGGGTACCATTGCTAGATGGTCACTTCGATTGGTATAAAAATTTATTCCTATGCTACCGGCTTAAGTTCGGACCTATGAGGTACACACATTAGAGTTCATGATCCGATCAGATGGTTGATCAACGATTAAGAATCGTTCTAGGATTAAATGATCAATACGATTGACATTTAACCCAGTGCAAGTGTTGCAGGAGGATCTATTAGCAATTCGATTACTGATTGGCTTAATTTGATTAAGCCAATGGGCTAGATTAAGTCTAATTAAATATGATTTAATTAGATTTGATTTGGGCTTGATTGGATCAAGTCCAATTGGTTTATTGGATAAGCCAAGTGCAAGGAAAAACTAGTCCTAGTTCAACTAGGACTTGGGTCAATCTAATTTCTAATTTGATTAGAAAATTAAATCAGATTTAAATCTAATTTAATCTGATTAAATTAGATTTTTAATTGGATTAAGACTATTTTAATTAGGTTGATCTAATTTTGATTTGATTTGCTTTGGGAAACCAAATTAAAACAAGTCATAAGACAGAATCCTAGTAAGACTAGGATTCCACCTTGCGCCACATAAGCCTTCTCCACGCCCTCTCTCTTATTCAATGTCAATCTCTACTTATTTTGTGTGACAAAAGCCCTCTCCCAAATCTCTCCCACATTCACAAAAGGTCTCCTCTCTTCTTTCTTACATGGAAGGTGGTTTGGATCAAATCTAAAAGGAATAAGTTTGGATTTCGAATTCTATGAGATAGAGTTTTAGAAATCTAAAACTCTTTCAATTTTGCACCGAATTTATCCAAATATTTTTTGGAATTTTCATTGCTTTTAGGGTTTAGATTATGCACCCTTTTCTAGTGATCCATGCACAAAAATATGGAGGAGGTGCTCAAGAGTTGGGCGCCCCTTAACTTGCCATGTTTGGATAAGCCTTGATTAGGTGTTTGACCTAGACAAAGACTCTATCATATCTCTCTATATAAGATGATTTCTTTATAAATTTTAGAAAAAGTCAGAGATTTAAGAGACCTTTGTTCATCCAAAAATTAAAGAGAAATACCTTTGGGTCATGGAGATATAAAAGATGCAAATTTGGATGTCTAGAGAGAAAAATGTGAAGAAGAAGAGGGTCTTCTTCTAGGTTTTTATTTTCATATCTTTCCTCCCTCCATCTTGAGTTTCCTGAGAGTATCTCAGATCTGAAACTCCTCCTTCTACTTTTCATTTTTGGAAGAGTCCAAATCAAGAAGAAGGAGACACCTGATCAACCATCAAAGAAGGATCAGCGCATACTAGCATATTGTGCTGATTTCCTGAAGCAGGACTTCTGATCGAGATTCGTGGCTCGTGTGGAGACTCCTAGAGGCCGGACGCATGTGCGGCTTGCAACATCATCCTCAAGCCGAGATCAACAAGGTTAGAACATCTAACTTGCAAGGTAATAGATCTGATCTATTGTTTAATACATACATTAGATGTAGTATAGAAACATGTTGATATGATCAACATGTAGTTCATGCTATATTTATATATTTTAATTTCTGATTTAATGCTATATAATAATCATGTAATAGGATCTTAATCTAAGATTTTTGATTTTAAAAATAAATTTTGATTTATTTTAGTCTTCCGCTGTATGATCTTGAAAAAGTTTCAAGATCTAACCCTGAAACCCTAGATAAGGATCCTACAAATGGTATCAGAGCCTAGGTTCTTTATTACATGATTATTTATACATGCTTAGATTATTTTTTAGATTAGATCTAATTTATAATCTGATTATTAAATCTAAAATTAAAATTTTAGATCAATCACAAACTGCAAGGTTGTCCTGCTGTAAGGTTTACCCCTTACAGTGCAAAGGTTGTCCTAGTTTGTGTTGATCTATCTTTAATCATAAATTTGTTAGATATGATCTAGATTAAATTTTAATTTATTAGATTTAAAAGATGTTTAAATCTGAAATAAAATCTCTTTGTTAATAATTTTGTGCAAAAAAATTGTTTAAAGTTGAAATTGTTTCAATTACATGAACCTGTTTAGATTAGATCTAAAGTAGTTTCATTTTATTTCACTTGTATCTTGATTATGAATCAAACATGCAATATGGTTGGTAGAATCATATTGTAAAATTATTTTACAAATATGAAAATTATTTTTTGAAAAGTCAAACCCAACCCTCAGCCCAAAACTTAATTAAGAATTAAGAAGTTGTTTGATTAGGTTCTAGGATTGTGAATTGAAGAACCTAAGACACAAATCATAACACATTGGGTTAATGGGTTAGTGGAATTAGGTCCATTAATTGGGTTAGACCTATGGTTAGATTAAAGATGACTTAATTAGAGAATTGACTAAATCTAATCAATTGTTGTCTTAGATTAGGTCAAGGATTCTCTAGATCAATTACAATAGTTGTAGTTGGTCAAGTCCATGTCTTTAACGAAATCAAATGGACTTGATTCTTGGCTAAGTGATCTAGCATGAACTGTTAGGTTGATCTAATCGAAACTAATTAAACCAGTTGGTGTCTAAGGTAAACCAGACCGGTGGTTTTTAATTGGGAGCCCGCTTACTGGCCATTTCTGATGGTGTCTAAGGCAAGCTTTGGCAGACCCTCCCACTGATCGAACTTACCTGGCCTCTTGGTGAAATTATGTTTTGATCGAATCACTTGACTATTCGAGCTGACCCATGTCAGCTAGGTAAATCAGTGTGACTGATTTAGGTGCCCTAGACCAGCCCTTTTTAATGGTCTCCCTTAAGCTGACTTGGTGAAGCCAGTGGGAGGATCATGATAAGCTGGTTCATCTGACCTCATCCTCTATATTATTTAAATCTCTAAAATTATTAGGTCCTTAAAATGATAAAGTTATGGAGATAACTGAGTCATAGCCTCCCATTAAGGTATTTGATAATGAGTCCATTAACTCAATAATCATTGCAGACCCAAAGGCTGGTGCTTGTTGACTAATGGAATTATCACTCATCATATGACGACTTGGAAGTATCTCTCTAATGGTGGTTAGGTGAGCAACCAAAGTTGGGCTTAATCATTCGTTGGTTAGATACACCAAGTATGATCATATTAATGGTTGGACCTAACCAGATCCTTACAGTGGAGGCCAAAGCCTACTGATTAGGTTTCTGGGGCAAAAATTAAAATTACTAGAAATTGTTTAGAGAAACAATTGGTTATGAACCTACCCTTAGATGTACATGGGTTGACCAACCAAAGTTGGGCTTGTGTGCAGTCTAAGTGGATTCTAGTACCCGCTAAGGAATTAGGGTAATTCCTCGAGTTGGAGGTAGAGGCTACCAATTCAAATAAAATAGTGAGAGAAACCTTTTGATTAAAGTCCAAATCTTTAGGTTTAATGAATCAATTACTAATTAGGTTATGGTTCTCCTTTGTGCAAATATGGCCACTTCCCTATCGCTCTGATCATTGTTGGACAATGATAAGTTGGTGGGACCTAACTTCGGTAGCTGGTACCAAAGTTGAAGATATCCTGGAGCATGAACGGATCCTATATGTGATAATGGATCCTGCACCTGAGGAGCCAGCTGCCAATGCAGTGGAACAGTCAGAGACACTTACCAAAAGTGGCTCAATTACGGACCACGGTGCGCTGTATCATGCTGGCTGCCATGAGCGATGAGTTCAGTTGCAGATTCGAGACTGCTCAGCCAAAGGACATGCTTCAAGTGTTGGAGGATGCCTTTGGCACACCCGATGATGTAGAGAGGCACAAGACTAGTTGTGCCATCTTCAATGCCAAAATACGGATGGTGCCTCTGTCACTGATCATGTATTGTACATGATCGAGCTGATGGAATGATTGAGCAAGCTCGGCTTTCTCTTGCATGAGCAGCTTGAGAAAGATGCAATACTGAACTCGCTGCCCAAGTCTTATCTCCCATTCCTCACTCATTATAGAATGACAAAGCCTGAAGTAAACTACCACGGGTTACTGGGGTTACTTCAGAACTTTGAGAAGGATCATCAACTTCACAAGGAGTTGGTAAACTTAGTGGGAGTTCGTCTTCTAGTTCTCGACCTTTTGAGAAAGGGAAGAAGAACAAGAAGAAGAAAGTGAAGAAGGTGCAAGTTCAGGCTGGGATATCAGTGCAGAGCCAGACCAAAAAGATCAAGCCTGATAAGAGTCTATTCTACTGGCAAGCACCCTAGATTAGATAATGTGTCAGATATCTACTTATGGCACTGTAGGCTAGGTCATATAAACAAGAACAGAATAAACAGGTTGACTCAAGAGAGAATCCTCGAAGTCAGTGATTGTAATCACTTCCAATCTGTGAGTCCTATCTTCTTGGTAAAATGACCAAGTCACCTTTTACTGAAAAAGGTGAGAGAGCTACTGAGCTCTTGGGCCTAATACATACTGATGTATGCGGGCCCATGAGCACAAGTGCTAGAGGTGGATATTTCTACTTCATAACTTTCACGGATGACCTATCCAGATATGGATATATCTATCTGATGAAACATAAGTCGGATTCATTTGAAATGTTCAAACGATTCGAAGTGAAGTAGAAAAACAAACTGGGAAGAGTATTAAAACTCTTCGATCTGATCGAGGAGGAGAATACCTTTCTAGTGAATTTCTCATATATCTAGGAGAGAATGGGATTCTCTCCCAATGGACTCCTCCAAGAACACCACAGCATAATGGTGTGTCTGAAAGGAGGAATCGGACTTTGTTAGACATGGTCCGATCCATGATGGGTTTTGCTAGCTTGCCGATATCCTTCTGGGGATATGCACTCGAATCAGCCTATTATCTGTTAAATAAGGTTCCAAGTAAGTCTGTAATTAAGACTCCATATGAGATATGGATGAGACGTAAGCCAGCACTTTCACACCTTAGGGTCTGGGGGTGCTCGGCCTATGTCAAACGATTAGTCACAGACAAACTTGGACCTAGGTTTGACAAATGCTCATTCATAGGGTACCCAAAAGAGACAAAAGGATATTTTTTCTACCATGCTGATAAATAAAAGGTGTTCGTCAGCCTTAAGGCAATCTTTTTAGAAAAGAAGTTCCTTGGTGAAGGAACCGTTGCCTCTAAGGTTGAACTTGATGAAGTTCAACAGGTAGAAGGACCGACACCAATAGCTGAACCTGAGTCGGATATGATTAGATCAGATTTGGAGCCCAATATACCTGCACCATTAAGGCGATCCGATAGAGTACCGCATCAGCCGGACAGATACTACGGTTTCTTGGTCCGGGACGGTGATCCCATCGAACTTGATGAGAATAATGAGGATCCGATCACCTATATGGATGCAATGCAGAGACCTGATTTTGAGAAATAGCTTGAAGCCATAAAATCCGAAATGGAGTCCATGAAGATCAACGATGTATGGACATTGGTTGACCCACCTGAAGGGGTTAAACCCATTGGGTGTAAATGGGTCTTCAAAAGGAAGAGGGGCGTAGACGGAAAGGTGGAGACCTATAAAGCCCGTCTGGTAGCCAAGGGGTATCGTCAACGTTATGGTATTGACTATGACAAGACGTTTTCCCCTGTGGCAATGCTCAAATCCATTCGGATAATGCTTGCAATAGCTGTCCATCTGGATTATGAGATATGGCAGATAGATGTAAAGACAGCTTTCCTGAATGGAGAGCTGACCGAAGAGGTGTATATGATACAACCTGAGGAGTTTACATCCACAGATGAGTTCAAGGTGTGCAAGCTTCAGAGATCCATTTATGGACTGAAGCAAGCTTCTCGGAGTTGGAACATGCATTTTGATAAGGTGATCAAAACGTATGGCTTCATTAAGAATGGAGAAGAGCCCTGCATCTATAAATGGGCAAATGGTCCAGTTGTGGTATTCCTTGCCTTGTACGTGGATGACATTCTCTTAATTGAGAATGACATCCCCGCACTACAGGGAATAAAAGTTTGGTTGTCATCATAGTTCTCCATGAAGGACTTGGGTGAGGCATCCTACATCCTAGGGATGAAGATCTATAGGGATAGATCTAAAAAGATACTTGGGTTATCCCAGTCCATGTACATAGACACTGTGCTGAAGAGGTTCAGCATGGAGAATTCCAAGAAGGACTATCTACCGATAGGCCATGAAATTTGTCTCTCTAAAAA
>NC_025996.2:94417715-94449716 GCF_000442705.2 Elaeis guineensis
GATTACAAAGCAGATTGAAGGGATACAAACAATTGAAAAAGTCCTTATGCTCTTCAAGGGCAAAATCGTAATTTGCTAAAATCCTGATTTGATAGTACCACTTGGTAGAACAAATGATTTGAAATCTATTGGTGAAAATTTCATTGTGTTTGGACTTATACTTTTGAAGTTATGAAGGTTTGAAGTGCATGAGTCGACTCATGAGTCAACTCATGGCACTATGAGCTGAATGGCACGAAAAAAATTCCCATGGCACGCTGGATTTTTGGCTTGGCACGACCTGTGAGTCGACTCATGAGTCGACCCACAAGGCATGAGTCGACTCATGAGTCGACCCCTGCTGATTTGAGCCGAAAAATTCAGAAATCAGATCTTCTGGTCTGTTGCAACAGAAGTCGACTCATGAGTCGACTCCTGAAGCATGAGTCGACTCATGAGTCGACCCCTGCGACGGGAAATGTCAGCAACGGCTATTTTTTTGCCCGTTTTAATTGCCATTTATGCTTCCTAAAAATCCTCTAACGGCTCTTTATCTGCCTAAATTGTTTTCTCTTGCTTCTAATGCTACAAAATGCTTTATTTGATAAAAGAAATTGCAGATTAAATAGCGGATCAAACGTGAAATCAAATGAGAAGAGAAAAGAGAGGAAAAAGAGAAGAACAGAAGAGAGGATCCGAAATTTGCAAGAAAAAGCCTGAGATCAACGAAATATCCATAGAGAAAAAGAGAGAGGATCCACAATATACCAGAGAGATTGTGAAAGAGAAAAGAAAGATCTTTCAAGGAGAGAATTCTTCACGCCTATCGTTTCAACCTTGATCTAGAGATCGTTCAAAGCTTTCAAGAGATCTTCAATCAACAATCAACCTCTTCTCAAGCGTTCAAACCGTTCATTCATCTTGAGAAATCTGAAAAAGGGGTTCTTCATTTGAGTAAAGCTTTTATTGTTATATTTGCTCATTTAAGGAGCTGTTATTGTATTCATCTGTGCTCTAAATATTCTTACTCTTGTGAGTTTTTGCTCTTGTTTTTGGAGGATTTCCAAAACAAGGAAAGGTTGATCCGAACCTGAAATCGGAGTGTTTTGGGTTTGCTTGTACCCGGGAAACAAGTGTTCTAGCTTGGGATAGCTAGGGTCGGAGTTTCCGACGTCTTGTATTCTAGCTTGGGATAGCTAGTGTCGGAGTTTTCGACATTTTGTATTCGGGGTTGAATACAAAGGATAGTGGATTGAAATTCCCAAGTGGGATCTTGGGGAGTGGATGTAGGTGCAAGGTTAGCACCGAACCACTATAAATCCTTGTGTTTGTGGTGTGCTTTATCGCTTTATCTTATTTCTTTATTATATCCTTGCAATACTACTTTAGATAATTAATATTGATTTAAAGCCATTGTTTTGTTCTTCATAAGTTATTTGTTGGGCTTAAAATTTTTAGAAACCCAATTCACCCCCCCTCTTGGGTTGCATAGCTGGGCAACAAGTGGTATCAGAGCCAGTGCTCTAGCCCTTCTTTGATCTAACAATCAAAGAGCCAAAGATCTATGGCAACCCATGTTGGAACTTCTCTAGCTGAGGGGCAATCAACAAACCGACCTCCACTTTTCAATGGGTCTAATTACACCTATTGGAAAGCTCGGATGAAGATTTTCATACAAGCACTCGACTATGATATGTGGAGTATCATAGTGAATGGTCCTCACACACCCACCAAGATTATAGATGGTGAGGAGTCAACCAAACCCGAGAAAGAATGGGATGAGGTTGACAAGAAATTGGCACAATTAAATGCCAAAGCTATGAATGTTCTTTATTGTGCACTAGATGCTAGTGAATTTAATCGCATTTCTACTTGTGCATCTGCTAAAGAAATATGGAATAGGTTAGAAGTCACCCATGAGGGAACAAATCAAGTAAAAGAGTCTAAAATAAACATGCTTGTACATAAATATGAATTGTTCAAAATAGAGCATGATGAGTCCATAACTGCTATGTTTACTCGTTTTACTGATATAATCAATGGTTTAAAGAGTCTTGGCAAATCTTATACTAACAGTGAACTTGTAAGGAAGATTCTCAGGTCACTGCCAAGAACTTGGGAAGCCAAGGTGACTGCCATCCAAGAAGCAAAGGACTTGAACACTCTACCTCTAGAAGAGCTTCTTGGATCCTTGATGACTCATGAACTTAGCATGATGCAACATCAAGAGGATGAAATCAAAAAGAAAAGAACCATTGCCCTCAAATCCACAACTTCACCTGATTATGAAAAGATGACTCTGAAGATGAAGATCAGGATGAGAGATGGCTCTCATCACCCGGAAATTCAAGAAGTTTCTAAGAAAAAGGAAACAGGGGATGAGAAAGAAATTTACAAAAGGGGATCAAAGCATAGAAAAGGAGAAAGATCAAACCCCTATATGCTATGAGTGCAAGAAGCCAGGACATTTCAGATTCGAATGTCCTCAATTGAAGAAAGGTCCAAAGAAATTCAAAAAGAAGGCAATGATGGCGACCTGGAGTGCGAGTGATGACTCAAGCTCCGACGAGGAAACCTCAACCGAACAAGCCAATCTGTGCCTGATGGCACATGAAAATGAGGTAACTTCTGAATCCACTAGTGAATTTACTTTTGAAGAATTGCATGAAGCTTTCTATGATTCAATTGATGAATTAAAGAAACTAGGGAAGAAAAACAAAGAGCTGAAATTGAAAAATCAGTCCTTAGTGAAACAAGCTGAAATTCTTTCAATTGAAAAATTCACATTGATTCAAGAAAATCAAAACTTTAAGGATGAAATTAACAGACTGAAATCTATAGTAGATAAGTTCACCTTAAGTTCAAACAAGCTAAATATGATCCTTGATAATCAGAAAGCTATATATGATAAGGCTGGACTTGGTTACAAACCCCTGAAGAAACAAAAATTTTTGAAGGATATTTATGCAAATTATTCAAACAAAAAGCCTACAAATATTACTTGTTTTAAATGTGGAAGAATAGGACATAAATCATACACATGTCTTATTAACAAATATGCAAACACAAAGAAAATATGGGTTCCAAAAGGAACCATTCTGACTAACCTGAAAGGACCCAAGAAAGCTTGGGTACCTAAGACAGAAACTTGATCTGTGCTTGCAGGTGTGTCTAGCATCCCAAGAAGGAAACAGGAAATGGTATCTTGACAGCGGATGCTCGAGACACATGACTGGTGATGAATCACAATTCATCACGTTTGATGCTAAGGATGGAGGGATGGTCACCTTTGGAGATAATGGCAAAGGAAAGATCATCGGGATAGGTAACATTGGTATCACTCCCTCCAAATACATTGAGAATGTTTTACTTGTTAAAGGTTTAAAGCATAACTTACTTAGCATTAGTCAATTCTGTGATAAAGGGTATAAAGTAAGTTTTGAATCATCTGTATGCATTGTGACGAGTCCTATTAACGATGGCATTAAATTTATAGGACATAGGCATGGCAATGTTTATATGGTAGACTTGAATGATTTAACTAAATTAGACATGCAATGCCTAGTTTCCTTAAATGCTAAAATAAATGAGACTAGTTGGCTGTGGCATCGTAGACTTGCACATATTAGCATGCATTCTCTTTCAAAATTAATCAAAAAGGATTTAGTTCTCGGTTTGCCAAAATTAAATTTTGAAAAGGATAGAATTTGTGATGCATGCCAATTAGGTAAACAAACTAGAATATCATTTAAATCCAAAAATACTATTTCAACTTCTAGACCTTTAGAGCTCTTACATATGGATTTATTTGGACCAACTAAAACCACTAGTCTAGGAGGAAAACGATATGGATTTGTAATAATTGATGATTACTCTCGTTTTACTTGGGTTTTCTTTTTAGCTCACAAAAATGAAACTTTTCAAATTTTCACGAAATTTCATCGAAAAGTCACTAATGAAAAAGGGTTTTCAATTCAAAATATTAGAAGTGATCATGGAACAGAATTTGAAAATCATGACTTTGAAAATTTTTGTGATGAAAATGGAATTGGCCACAACTTCTCTGCTCCTAGGACACCCCAACAAAATGGGGTAGTTGAAAGGAAAAATAGAACCTTAGAAGAAATGGCCCGTACCATGCTCTGTGAAAGCAACCTTCCAAAATATTTTTGGGCAGAAGCTATTAACACAGCATGTTACATTTTAAATCGTGCTTTAATAAGATAATTTTTAAAGAAAACCCCCTATGAACTTTGGAAAGGAAGAAAACCAAATATTGCCTATTTTCATGTTTTTGGTTGCCGATGTTTTGTATTAAATAATGGCAAAGAAAAACTTGGTAAATTTGATGCAAAATCAGATGAAGCAATCCTTCTAGGTTACTCCTCCACTAGTAAAGCATTTAGAGTGTTCAACAAAAGAACCTTAGTAGTTGAGGAGTCCATACATGTTGTCTTTGATGAATCTAACGATCTTCCTTCAAGGAAGAATAAGGGTGTTGATGATGCAGATCCACTAATAAAGGTATGAAGGAGATCACTCTAAAAGATTCAGCAACTCCAGAAGACAAGGATCAAGAAGATGAACAAAATGAGAAAGGTGAAGAAATTCAAGAACAACCTCAAGGTACAAATGACTTACCCAAGGAATGGAGGTATGTTCACAACCACCCTAAGGAATTAATTATCGGTGATCCTATGCATGGGGTAAAAACACGTTCTTCACTTAGAGATGTACTTAATCATTGTGCTTTTGTATCTCAACTTGAACCTAAAACTTTTGAAGAAGCTGAAAATGATCATAACTGGATTAATGCTATGCAAGAAGAACTCAGTCAATTTGAAAAAATAATGTTTGGACCTTAGTGAAAAGACCTAAAGATTATTCAATAATTGGCACAAAATGGGTCTTTAGAAACAAATTAGATGAGCATGGAAATGTAATTAGAAATAAAGCAAGACTGGTTGCTAAGGGATATAATCAAGAAGAAGGAATTGATTTTGATGAAACCTTTGCACCTGTTGCTAGATTAGAAGCCATTAGACTTCTACTTGCTTATGCTTGCTTTATGAAATTCAAACTATTTCAAATGGATGTTAAAAGTGCATTTTTAAATGGATATATTTCTGAAGAAGTATATGTAGAACAACCCCCTGGATTTGAAAATCATGCTTTTCCCAATCATGTCTTTAGATTAAATAAAGCTTTATATGGTCTAAAACAAGCACCTAGAGCATGGTATGAAAGGCTAAGCAAATTTCTACTAAATAATGGTTTCTCAAGAGGCAATGTGGATACAACTCTATTTATTAAAAGAAACCAAAATGATATGCTAATTATACAAATTTATGTTGATGACATAATTTTTGGGTCTACTAATGAATCCCTTTGTCAAGACTTTGCTAAGCTTATGCAGGGAGAGTTCGAGATGAGCATGATGGGAGAACTCACCTTCTTCCTCGGACTCCAAATCAAACAATCAAAAGAGGGAATCTCCATCACCCAAAGCAAGTACACCAAGGAATACTCAAAAGATTTGGAATGGAGAACTGCAAACCAATTGGCACACCAATGAGTCCCTCATGTAAGCTTGACAAGGATGATGAAGGTAAAAGCGTAGACTTAAAATACTATAGAGGTATGATTGGCTCATTATTATATTTAACTGCAAGTAGGCCTGATATCATGTTTAGTGTTTGCTTATGTGCAAGATATCAATCTAATCCTAAGGAATCTCATTTGAATGCTGTTAAAAGAATCCTTAGATACTTAAATGGTACACAAACTATAGGGTTATGGTACTCTAAGGACTCACAAATTAATTTGTTAGGATATTCTGATGCTGATTTTGCTGGATGTAAATTAGATAGAAAAAGCACAAGTGGAACTTGCCAATTTCTTGGAGTTAACCTAATCTCATGGTTTAGCAAGAAACAAAATTCGGTGGCACTGTCTACGGCTGAGGCCGAATACATTGCAGCCGGAAGTTGTTGTGCTCAAATCCTGTGGATTAAGCAACAACTCGAAGATTTTGGAATCAAACTTAATGAAACACCAATAAAATGTGATAATACAAGTGCTATAAATCTATCTAAAAATCCAATACAACATTCAAGATCTAAACATATTGAAATAAGACATCATTTTATAAGAGAACATGTTCAAAACAAAAATATAATTCTTGAATATGTTTGCACTGAAAATCAATTAGCTGATATCTTTACAAAGGCCCTTAGTGAGGAAAGATTCTGTGAAATTAGGAGAAATCTAGGAATTCTAGATCCATTTGTCTGAAATTTCTCAATTTCCAAAGAATAGATGTCAAAAACTCTTAGAGCTCAATTTTCAACATCTATCCTGGTCCCAAAAGCTCAGGTTTATCACTCTAAAAACTTATCATTGAGCAAAATTCTTTCTCCCGAAATTTTGAATTTTTCTGGAATTTATTTGCATTTTTCTGATTTTCTGAACTTCATGAGTCGACCCCCATGAGTCGACTCAATGGCAAACTTGTAAATCCCACCAACTTCCATCGGGTTCATTGTTTTTAAAACGGAAAACCTTGTTTATGAGACGACTCATCTTCTCGTCGTCTTCCTTCCGAAAGCCGTCCTCTCCAACTCTTTTTGCTCCAAATCCAAGGATCAATTCTGAGGCAATTCTCCCTCCTCCTCTCCACCAAAAATCGCCTCCTTGAAAAAGATTTTTCTGTGCTTTCTCGCAGTGTTAGGCGCGGGTGGAACGTGCCCTAGAACTTCACCGTTCATTCAAAATCCACTTCTTTTCTCCACCAAAATTCTTCTTTACTCTTTTGTGATCCCTCCTCCACTGAATTCAAGTCTTCTTGTCTGCTACCTTATTGGATATGGCTCCAAAGATGAAACTTCCCCAAAGAAGGAAATCAATCCGAGAGCCTGAGGAAATTGTCCGAAAGAAAAGGCATGCTCAGTCTTCCACTGTTCCCAATCCAGTTTCAGTACCTGCTCAAGGTCCCTCTCAACCCTCCATAAGCCCCAGTGTAAATCTTCTTTCTGATAGAAAAGTAGAAACTGGGAAAAATATAGATTTTCGGTTCTTTGAGAAAGAAGGCTTTACTTTTGCTACCAAGATCAAAAATCAAGGATGGGAACTTTATTGCTCTCTTAAGGAAGTCACCTATGTTGATCTAGTCAGAGAGTTCTACCAGAACCTAAATTATGGAAACGGGTCTGTGACTTCAACTGTAAAGGAGATTGACATCTGTTTGGATTCTAGGATATTGGGAGAGATACTTCAGTTGCCTAGTGAAGGGTACTCATATATGGAACTCCCAATTAAAGAAGAAGGGATCAGAATTATCTTAGGAGAAGATTTTTCAGGAAGTTTAAACAAATTGGAAGCAAAGCTACTGTCCATTGAGATGAGGGTCCTGCATCAGATTGTGACAAAACTATTCTTTCCTAGGAGTGGTAGACATGACTTACTATCTGGCAGAGATGTATGTGTCATGTTTCATATCATCACTCAGACCCCCCTAAACCTCCCTACACTTATGATAGAGGCCATGAGAGAAACTTTGAACAGATCCAAGGCACACTTGCCTTATGGTATGGCCCTTACTAGAGTTTTTAGGAGGTTTGGAGTTAGCTGTGAGGGGGAGACACCTACCAAGCTCTCACATGTGGACACTTTCAACCAACACAGCCTACACCGAATGGGAATTACAAAGACTGTTGGTGGTTGGATCAAGGGCTCTGAAGAAAGAGCTGAGGAGAGAGCTGAGGAAAGAGCTGAAGACAGAACAGAAGGCAGAGTAGAAGAAGAAGGTCCATCTTCTCCTGTACATGATTTCAGGGCAGCTTCACCAGATACCCAGTTCATTCATGATACTGAGGCTGGCCCTTCTGAGTTTACTAGGATGCCCACACCAGTGTATCAGCCAGAGAGCAGAGCACCTCATTCAGAGTTCAGACTGGCTGATGATCAGATCGAGCATATATCTCAGCGTGTGGCTTCTTTGTTGTCTAGCCAGTGGAGTAGTACTTCTTTTGCACCTGGAGCTACTTCTTCTGATCAGACCATTACTCCCCACATCTCCACTATATTTCAGATGATTTCAGATCAGTCCGTCAGGATACAGCAGCTTGAGGATACAGTCTGGAGACTTACTGGCAGAGTTCTTGACTTGCAGGGGCAAGTCCTTGCATTGGCCCATCCCCAGCCACAGGAGTCTACCATTGAGGTCACAGACCTCACTGCAGAGGCTGGAAGGCTCAGAGGAGCACTAGAAGGTGGATATGAGCTACTGAGGAAAGAGATCAGAGGATCGAGTGAGCATGCTACCACCCAGTTCACTGCTCTACTTCAATCTGTTTCCAGAGCACTGAACGTACTTGATTCTATTAGACTCACCATTTCTGTTCAGTCCCTAGCATCTCAGCGTTCTCAGCCACCCAGTTCATCTCGTTCTCCTGCTCGTGGCAGAGGCAGACGGGGTAGAGGACGCACTTCTGATCCATCATCTCCTCACCCTATATCTGATGACTCTGATCATTGACTTATCTAGATCTTAGGAGTTAGTATCTTGTTCTAGGATCTATACCTTGGGGCCATGTATTGACATTTAGCTGGTTGAATTTTATGAAACAATTATGATATTAATAGAATCATCTTTTACCTATATTTCTACCTCTTTGTAATGATTATATTTTGGTTATATTTCAATCTCCGATACATCTGTTGAAATATTATCTTCTCCTTATTGTTGTTTGCTATTGATAATTGCTATATTAAGGGGGAGCAAACATCTGTGAAAAACTCTAAAGAGGAAGAAATTAAAGAATATTTTCAGAAAAGGAAAAGAAAGAGTTAACTATGTTTGATGATGTCAAAAAGGGGGAGAAATTAAAATTAAACAAAAATTGAAATTAGACAAAAAGCAAAACCCTAAATTATGAGAAAAAGGGGGAGAAATTAAATTAAAACAAATATTGAAGAAATTAAACAAATATTGGAGAAATTAGACAAAAACAAGGATTGAAAGATTAAACAAAACTTTGAGAAATTTTGGTATCGAAATTTGGTATCAGACAGAGAAATTTGGTATCAGACAGAACTTTAATCCATCAAAAGCAAAATTATGAGTACAATGCAAATAAGTATTTTTTATATATATGCTCTGATATTCAAACTTGCTTTTGAAATTTTACTCACCTTGAGACATCAATAAGAAATTTGTTTTACTCTGATACATCCTACAATTTCTTTCAACTTGATCTGATACATGATAACATTTGATCCGATACAGTGTGAAGGTTTCTCTAAAATATTATAACATTTACTCGGATACTGTATGAAATTTTCTCTGATACATTAAAAATTTTCTTGCTCTGATACATTATAAAATCTTTTCTGATATCATTGTAAAAATTATTTTTGCTCTGATACATAGAAAAAGTTATTTATCTTCTCTTGCTCTGAAATATTTTGAACTCAAAATGATCTAATACCCTTTTCAAATCTTTAAGAAAATGGACAAACTATTTTTGCATTTATATTACATGCCAAAAGAATCATACTCTTTTCAAGCATATACACCCATAATGGATTCTTTTGAAATTAATGCATTAACATAAATATTTTTGTTCATATGTTTTGTCATCATCAAAAAGGGGGAGATTGTTGCTCCTAGATTGATTTTGATGATTACAAAGCAGATTGAAGGGATACAAACAATTGAAAAAGTCCTTATGCTCTTCAAGGGCAAAATCGTAATTTTGCTAAAATCCTGATTTGATAGTACCACTTGGTAGAACAAATGATTTGAAATCTATTGGTGAAAATTTTATTGTGTTTGGACTTATACTTTTGAAGTTATGAAGGTTTGAAGTGCATGAGTCGACTCATGAGTCAACTCATGGCACTATGAGCTGAATGGCACGAAAAAAATTCCCATGGCACGCTGGATTTTTGGCTTGGCACGACCTGTGAGTCGACTCATGAGTCGACCCACAAGGCATGAGTCGACTCATGAGTCGACCCCTGCTGATTTGAGCCGAAAAATTCAGAAATCAGATCTTCTGGTCTGTTGCAACAGAAGTCGACTCATGAGTCGACTCCTGAAGCATGAGTCGACTCATGAGTCGACCCCTGCGACGGGAAATGTCAGCAACGGCTATTTTTTTGCCCGTTTTAATTGCCATTTATGCTTCCTAAAAATCCTCTAACGGCTCTTTATCTGCCTAAATTGTTTTCTCTTGCTTCTAATGCTACAAAATGCTTTATTTGATAAAAGAAATTGCAGATTAAATAGCGGATCAAACGTGAAATCAAATGAGAAGAGAAAAGAGAGGAAAAAGAGAAGAACAGAAGAGAGGACCCGAAATTTGCAAGAAAAAGCCTGAGATCAACGAAATATCCATAGAGAAAAAGAGAGAGGATCCACAATATACCAGAGAGATTGTGAAAGAGAAAAGAAAGATCTTTCAAGGAGAGAATTTTTCACGCCTATCGTTTCAACCTTGATCTAGAGATCGTTCAAAGCTTTCAAGAGATCTTCAATCAACAATCAACCTCTTCTCAAGCGTTCAACCGTTCATTCATCTTGAGAAAATCTGAAAAAGGGGTTCTTCATTTGAGTAAAGCTTTTATTGTTATATTTGCTCATTTAAGGAGCTGTTATTGTATTCATCTGTGCTCTAAATATTCTTACTCTTTGTGAGTTTTTGCTCTTGTTTTTGGAGGATTTCCAAAACAAGGAAAGGTTGATCCGAACCTGAAATCGGAGTATTTTGGGTTTGCTTGTACCCGGGAAACAAGTGTTCTAGCTTGGGATAGCTAGGGTCGGAGTTTCCGACGTCTTGTATTCTAGCTTGGGATAGCTAGTGTCGGAGTTTCCGACGTTTTGTATTCGGGTTGAATACAAAGGATAGTGGATTGAAATTCCCAAGTGGGATCTTGGGGAGTGGATGTAGGTGCAAGGTTAGCACCGAACCACTATAAATCTTTGTGTTTGTGGTGTGCTTTATCGCTTTATCTTATTTCTTTATTATATCCTTGCAATACTACTTTAGATAATTAATATTGATTTAAAGCCATTGTTTTGTTCTTCATAAGTTATTTGTTGGGCTTAAAATTTTTAGAAACCCAATTCACCCCCCCTCTTGGGTTGCATAGCTGGGCAACACTGTAGAAATCTCATTGTCGGAGAAGCTCGGATGCTGACGAAGCCCGAAAGAAGTTTGGGGGTAGTCGATTGCTGTAGAAGGATGACTAACAGCGAGGCTCAGAGGGTCTTTGGGGCGGCCCGATGGGTGAACACTGAGGCCCATCGTCGAAGAAGTCCGGATGGCCGAGGGAGTTCGGAGAGGCGTCACGTATAAGGTCAGGAGCCGGAGGAGCCCCGAAGGATCAGTCCTCTGTAGACTTCGGCCGGGGGGCACTTTATACCCAACAGTATCCTTGAATCATCTATGAAATTAGCATTTCGATACATATTCTCAAAGTATTGAGAATTAGAGACATGTATATAATTCCTAAATTCTTCCGATCATAGTATCATCATGAGGATGGCGATCGATCTAGATAGATCGATGCATAGATCGCTTCTTTTGACGTAGATGAATCTCTGATCTATAGTATAAAGATACTGAGTGATGAGTACGGATAGTTGTTAGAGAATAATTAGTACTGAGCGTGACCATAAGAGAGATCACTTGAATTTCTACTCAATCGTTAGTGATTGTCTCAATGCTATAATTGTGCAAATAATCTTTTGATCTGTGATGGTATGACTGCTCATAGTGAGACTGCTGAAGTTTGACAGACATATAAATATGATCTCAATGAGTCTTTGTAGTGGATGTTGGTGACAGTTGGCCTACTGTAAAAGTAGGGTGCACATCTAGATGGAACCTACCGACCTTGATAAAGAGGAATAGTCCTATGAAATTTGAGAGGCTATGTCTGAGAATCTATGGCCACAGTAGTATGATTGATGAAAAAAAAATTTCATAAAGATTGCAATTAGACTTGAGCTAATCGAATCTATCATATGACTGATGATGAGATTTGATGATTTATCCATGACTTGTCATCTAGTTGGGACTCACGATAGAGAGACTAAATCATATGTGAACTATATCTTGAGGTTCTTTTTGGATTCTGCTAGATTGTCACTACATATTGCTAAGTGTCACTGGTGGATGGTGAGAGCTCATTAAGATTGCTCAGGATCGACAATCCTTGATGAGTTAGAGTGAAACTATTCCGACCTATTGAAAGAAGTTTCAATGATACTATGATAAAGATCATTATATATCTCACTATCAGATAGAATTAAACCTATGGGGTCACACAACAAAGGATTAGACTTGAAATAAGCAATTGGACTTATGAAGTCTCAATTGGATTTAGAGAAACCCTATTGGATTCAGAGTAACCTTGCTAGCACATGATTCAACCTAATTTCTTCTTTGCATGTGAATTTCTTATTTGATAAGATTAATTTAAGTTTAATTATCTGCTAATAACCTAAATAAATTAGATTAATTGAGCTCTAATTATTAGATGCCTAGGATTTTGGATCAAACGAATTAAGGGTTCAAACCCTTAAACAATTTTCTTGATAGTTTTGATTGGGCACCACTTAATTTGATCAAGTTGGGCATGCACATACTAGAGAGGGTGTGTGGAACTGATTAGGCCATCCCATGGCAGCCATGTGGCATGTGTATTTGTGGGTGCAAGAGCTCCAAAAGTTGATGCCTAAAGGATCTTATAAAGGTGGTCAAATAAGTAAAGGAATAAGGATTCCCAATGCAAGTAGGACTTATATTAAGTGGTTGTTTGGTTTTGAATATGATTCAAACTTTATACCTATTTAAAGGGATCTTTCCTAAGGCTCTTTAGCTCTAAATTCTAGCAGCCCATGCCTCTCTTAGAAGCTCCCCACACCCTCTTTCTCTTCTCCCCTTGAAGTCCAATGCCCAAGGTGTTGGGCGTCCCACTTCTCCACACCCAAGAGGAGCTTGAGCGTCCCTTTGCTTACTAATTTTTCAATCCTTGATTGCTTCATAATCAAGAGAAAAAAAGCAAAAGAAGAGAAGAAAAGATTAAGGAAAGAATCAAAGAGTTCATTGTGGTCCAAGCTTTGTTCAGATTCGCCGACTGATTGTTCTTAGAGAAGAAGGATCAACACCAAAGAGGGCTGTTCCAGACCAATCCTAGGTCGATACCCATAGAGGCTGAGCACTTGCATAGCTAAGAGAGAACCTATTCTTTTTCAAATCCAGATTTAAAGAAAAAAATTATGAACAGGTATGTGATTCGATCATATATTCAATTTCAGCATAAAATTGAGCATATGTTCAATTTCAGCATATGAAGTAGATCTTTGTATTCTATATTTTATGCATGCATGATTTAGATTAAAAAGATTTTAATCTTCTATTCTGCTGTATTATTTAGAAAAAAAAAAAAAACATACATGCTGTTGTGCAGGATCTGGTACCAAATGGTGTAACAGAAAGAAAGAAAAAATAAAATAAGAAATACAATATAAATACGTGGATCAGCCTCAAGCCTATCTCCACAAGGTGTGTAAGCTTCACTATGAGAAAATAAAATACAACTAATACAAGAGAAACTCACCACTCAACCCTTATACAAGAGTCTCTTAACAAGAAGCTCTAAAATTTTCATAAAAGCTCTCTAAAATCTCTTTTGAAGCTTTTCTGTACCTCCAAGATGTCACCAGTTACCCAACGCAATAAATGACTCATCAATCGGAGCTATATAGGCTCCAGAATCTTAAAAATACTATTATACTAGGAATACTATTATCTAATCAATCCTAGAACCATCCGTAGCCATCCGATCATGATCGACTCACACCAGAACTGTCTGATCATGCACTACAGCCTCTGATCACATCTGATCATACTCAGAGTCATCCTCAGCTATCCGATCGTGAATGGCTCACTTTAGAGCTGTCGGATCATGCAAAATCGCTCGAGGACCACACGTGAATTGTGTGATCGATCCACATGGCTTCCATGGACTGCCTAGCACCCTGCGATCCATGGTGGACTGCATAGGGCACTGGGCCTGGGCGCTTGCGCATGCTAGGCTGACCCACATGCGTGCCTACATTGGGCCTGCCAGTGCACTGGGACGCATGCGCATGCATGTTCATCGGGCCCAACTGCACCACCATCGCGTCGTGCATCATGCCACCTGCTTTAAGATTCTTTCACACATATCTTCACCGTCCAGACTTCGTTTGGGCCATTCTTGGGCTCGTTGGACTCTTTTCGTCATCCTAGACCTCACTATGAGCTCATTATAGATCGAATCTTGAAGCATCAAATCTCAACAATCTATATCTTGACTCGATATTCGACCTCCACCTATCTTTGAGAGCCTGTGATCCATCTCACCCACACATCCTGGGGCATGCCTGCTGTCTCATGGATGGACAAATGTGAGAATCAAGCCACGCCGCTCAATCCCACCTCCATCATGGGCTGTGTTCACTCTGAACAAAGATCTGCTAGGGGAAGTCTCCTATGGCTATAGAAACTTCACTCTGCGACGTCGCCTCTCATTCTCCCAAGTCTCTAATCTAGTATCTAATCCATCTCCGTCTGGAGCTCCACCTAGCTCTGAGCTCCACTTGGCTCCTGAAGCTTCACCTCACACTGGGCTCCCTACAAGATAGTAATATCTTTTTGTCCTCTTTTTTTTCTCTAGAATAACCCTATCGCTATGCAACACCTTTAGGATTCCTCTATTAGCTACCATCCTATATCCTCTCAAATTCAGTCTGCTCAGCAAGATAAGATTCCACCTGAAATTGGATATATATCGGACCTTCTCTAATCTCCTCACTACACTATCATGTGTCCTCCACTGACCATTCCGATGCGTCTAATCACACAGATCAATCCATTCGATAGATAAACAGTGTCCTCACTATTCTCTAGAGAGTCAAACTCTCCTCTCTGCAATATACATGATAGGTGCATACTGAATCTAAGATCCACTACTAGAAAGAAGTAGATACCTCATCAGATATCTCTAGGACATCATCCTCTGACTCGCTACTGACCGTCGCTGTAGTAGCCCTCGTTCGATCCCTGAGTTGAGGGTAATCTCTAGCTAGATGCCATAACTCATCACATCAATAACATCTGGTCTTGCTCAAGTCTCTCATCCTAGACTTGGATCGCCCTCATCGTGATCTCTTGTCGCTCTGTCTATACCTCCTGCTCCTACAGAAACCATCAAAGCTGAGCTACCACCACCTGAGCTCGAAACTGGGTTCTTCCTTCTGAGAACCTCGATTTGGAGAATCATCATGGTGACCTCATCTATCTTGATGGTGCCCTTCTCCACTAGAAGAGCAATCATCAAGGACTCATATGAAGGAAAAAGTGATGCTAGCAAGACCAGCACCCTGATCTTCTCCTCAACTTTCTCGCCAATGCTAAAGAGATCGATGAGGATCTTCTGAAAGTGGCTGAGATGCTCCTGTATGCTCTATCTCTCAATCATCCACAGCTGGTAGAACTACCTCTAGAGAAAGAGGGTGTTGGTGAGAGACTTTGTCAAGTACAACTCCTCGAGCTTCGACCACAGCATCATCGGAGAAATCTCACCAAGCACATAATCACCACCTCATCCACTAGGTACAAGCAGATCGTACTCACTGCCTACATCTGGAGCTGTCTCTAATTCTATACCTTCATAGTAGTCGACTTCTTCTCGTACAAGAGAGCATCGATCAACCCTTGCTAGATGAGCACAACCTTCACCCTTGTCTATCACAGAGAGAAATTACTCTTATCAACAAACTTGTTGATCTCCATCTTTATTATGCTTATCTTCACCATCTTCCATCTCGATCACCACCACTGCAATCTATGCTCTGGTACCATTTTGCTCTGATACCAATTGTTATGTAGGATTCGGTACCACACGATGCAGTAGGAAGAAAGAAGAAATAAAATAAGAAACATAATACAAATACATGGGTCAGTCTCAAGCCTACCTCTATGGGATATGCAAGCTTCACTATGAGAAAATAAAATACAACCAATATAAGAAAAACTCATCACTCAATCCTTGTACAAGAGTCTCTCAATAAAAAGTCTCAAAACTCTTACAAAAGCTCTTTGAAATCTCTCTTAAAGCCTTTCTGCATCTTCAGACATCACCAGCTATCCAACGTAATAAATAGCTCGTCAATCGAAGCCATATAGGCTCCAGAATCTCAAAAATACCGTAACACTAGGAAAACTGTATCCCAACAACCCTAGAACCATCCATGGCCATCCGATCATGATCGACTCACACCAGAGCCGTCCGATCATGCAGTACAGCCTCTGATCATGCCTGATCACACCCGAAGTCATCTTCAGCGATCTGATTGTGAACAGCTTGCTCCAGAGCCGTCGAATCACGTAAAACCTCCCATGGATCATGCGTGGACTGTGTGATCAGTCTACGCAGCTTCCATGTACCGCCCAACACCCTGCAGTCCATGGTGAACCATATAGGGTGCTAGGCCTAGGCGCCCGCGGGCACTGGGCCAGCCCACGTGCGCGCCCGTGCTGGGCCATGCATGCATTCGCCGGGCCCGACTGCACCGCCACCAGCCTCCATCGGCCCACCATCGGCCTCCACCTCGTGCATCGTGCCACCTACTCCGAACTGCTTTCGTACGTATCTTCACCATCTGAACTCTGTTTGGACTGTTCTTAAGCTCGTTAGACTCCATTCGTCATCCTGAACCTCACTACGAGCTCAATATGGATTGAATCTTAAGGCATCAAATCTCAACACATGCATGCTCTGACATCAAATTCCAATAGCCTTTAGATAGAAGGACTCCTCTTCTGCACCCATTTATTCCTAAAAAACATTTGATGGCATGTGGAATAAAGGAAAGCATAGGAATTTTAGTGGCATGGAAAGATAAGGATATTTAAAAGGAGTAGGCCAAAAGGACTCTTCCTTCTAGGCACCATTTATTATGGGTGTTGGTTTTCTTTGGCATGAAGAAAATGGTGTGGAAAGATGGTTTCACATGGAACTCTTCCATGTGATAAAGTTCAACCACCTAAATTTCCATAGGTTCAAACCTACTCTAATTAGGTCAAGGCATCAGGATTAGAGTTAGCTCAAACACTTTGGACTAAATCTAATTGGAAACTTGGGTTAATTCAATATGCTAGCATGTCAATTAAACCCATAGGATTAACAATAAATTCTGATTAGATTAGACCATGATCAAATCCTAAAGTATGTGATCCATTGGGTTCTATACTTAGCTAGCAGTGGACTCCGACTTCTGACCTAAATTAATCTGATTAGATTAGGTCAGTCCAAATGCATCAATTAATTAGAATACTTTTAAATTAATTTTTAAATTAATTTTTTTTAATTTTTATAAATTTAAATATCAAGATTGATGTCCAGTAACATGTCATGTCTATCCGAAAGACATAAAATTTGATAGAAATACCAAAAATACCCTTCAATAGCATGTTATCGTGTGATTCAATCCTTCGATCATACAACATCCCAAATGAGCTATGGGTATGAAAATATGTCAAGCCCAAACACTTTGTTGGGAAATGTGTCCCAAAAAGCCAATCGTCAAACTGTTGACGGTTGAGCAATCAAGTATTGTAATTGATTTGTTAATAAATAAAATATATTTGGCATCTTCATCATAAGCTTTCATCTTCTAATGAACTCCGTTGTTATGATGAAGTCCTTAGGACTATTTAAGTTTGATAAAGAGAGGATTTATCGATTAGTCCTTAAAACTGTTCACGACCAAATGATAAGCTGTTAATAAGGACGACAGCTTCTATCGAGCATAGGTCGCTGTAGGCCATATGGGTTGGTTGTCCTCTTAACCAAAGAGTGTGGAGACACTAGTATGGCATACAGGTGAGATGTAAGGGTACATCATCATTGAACGTGACCAACTCTAGAGTATTCTACTATCGAGAATGTCTCTGATGGGATATAGATATAAGTGTCCCTTAGACTTGAGATCGCCTCAGTGACTTGCAAGCAACTCACTGTGCTTTGGTACTGGACTAACTAAATTTCTAATTCAGAGACGGAAGGCTTCTGGACACAGTCAAGTACTTGCGAAGTCAGAGTGTGATCGAGATGGGATTGACCACTCTAAGAGTTGGAGAAGAATGAGTCGCTGTATTTCAATTTAGCAAAACCTTAGTCAGGATAATCCATCAGATGAATTTGATATTTTAAAATATAATGTGGACAACCTGATCAGAGTTGACAGTTGAACTCTGGGGTGTCCTATGATCATTTTGGTCAAGGGGATGAATTATATGAAAACTATATCCGCATGGGTTCTAAGAAGTTGTTCTACACATTCGACCTATCCGGTCGTCGGGTACCATTGCTAGATGGTCACTTCGATTGGTATAGAAATTTGTTCCTATACTACCGGCTTAGGTTCGGACCTATAAGGTCACACACATTAGAGTTCATGATCCGATCAGATGGTTGATCAACGATTAAGAATCGTTCTAGGGTTAAATGATCAATACGATTGACATTTAACCCAGTGCAAGTGTTGCAGGAGGATCTATTAGCAATTCGATTGCTGATTGGCTTAATTTGATTAAGCCAATGGGCTGAGATTAAGTCTAATTAAATATGATTTAATTAAATTTAGTTTGGGCTTGATTGGATCAAGTCCAATTGGTTTATTGGATAAACCAAGTGCAAGGAAAAACTAGTCCTAGTTCAACTAGGACTTGGGTCAATCTAATTTCTAATTTGATTAGAAAATTAAATCAGATATAAATCTAATTTAATCTGATTAAATTAGGTTTTAATTGGGTTAAGACCTATTTTAATTGGGTTGATCTAATTTTGATTTGATTTGATTTGGAAAACCAAATTAAAACAAGTCATAAGACAGAATCCTAGTAGGACTAGGATTCCACCTTGCGCCACATAAGCCTTCTCCACGCCCTCTCTCTTATTCAACGCCAATCTCTACTTATTTTGTATGATAAAAGCCCTCTCCAGATCTCTCCCATGTTCACAAAAGGTCTCCTCTCTTCTTTCTTACATGGAAGGTGGTTTGGATCAAATCTAAAAGGAATAAGTTTGGATTTCGAATTTTATGAGATAGAGTTTTAGAAATCCAAAACTCATTCAATTTTGCACCGAATTTATCCAAATTTTTTTTAGAATTTTTATGGCTTTTAGGATATACATTGTGCACCCTTTTATGGTAATCCATGTACGAAAATATGAAGGAGGTGCTCAAGAGTTGGGCGTCCCTTAACTTGCCATGTTTGGAAAAGCCTTGACTAGGTGTTTGACCTAGATAAGGACTCTATCATATCTCTCTATATAAGATGAGTTTCTTTATAAAATTTTAGGAGAAGTCGGAGATTTGAGAGACCTTTGTTCCATCCAAAACTCATAAAGAAATACCTTTGGTCATGGAGATATAAAAGATGCAAGTTTGGGTGTCTAGAGAGAAAAACGTGAAGAAGAAGAGGGTCTTCTTCTAGGGTTTTTGTTTTCATATCTTTTCTCCCTCCATCTTGAGTTTCCTGAGAGCGTCTCAGATCTGAAACTCCTCTCTATTTTCATCTTTGGAAGAGTCCAAATAAGAAGAAGGAGGCACCTGATCAACCATCAAAGAAGGATCAACGCAGTACTAGCATACTGTGCTGATTTCCTAAAGCAGGACTTCTGATCGAGATTCGTGGGCTCATGTGGATGACTCCTAGAGGCCGGATGTGTGTGCGGCTTGCAACATCATCCTCAAGCCCAGATCAATAAGGTTAGAACGTCTAACTTGCAAGGTAATAGATCTGATCTATTGTTTAATACATACATTAGATGTAGTATAGAAACATGTTGATATGATCAACATGTAGTTCATGCTATATTTATATATTTTAATTTTTGATTTAATGCTATGTAATAATCATGTAATAGGATCTTAGATCTATAGATTTTTTATTTTAAAAAATAAATTTTGATTTCTTTTAGTCTTCCGCTGTATGATCTTAAAAAGTTTCAAGATCTAACCCTGAAACCCTAGATAAGGTTCCTACAATTGGTATCAGAGCCAGGTTCTTTATTACATGATTATTTATACATGCTTAGATTATTTTTTAGATTATATCTAATTTATAATCTGATTATTAAATCTAAAATTAAAATTTTAGATCAATCACAAACTGCAAGGTTGTCCTGCTGTAAGGTTTACCCCTTACAGTGCAAAGGTTGTCCTAGTTTGTGTAGATCTATCTTTAATCATAATTTGTTAGATATGATCTAGATTAAATTTATAATTTATTAGATTTAAAAGATTTTAAATCTGAAATAAAATCTCTTTGTTAATAATTTTTGTGCAAAGAAATTGTTTAAAGTTGAAATTGTTTCAATTACATGAACCTGTTTAGATTAGATCTAAAGTAGTTTCATGTTTATTTCACTTGCATCTTGATTATGAATCAAACATGCAATATGATTGGTAGAATCATATTGTAAAATTATTTTACAAATATGAAAATTATTTTTTGAAAAGCCAAACCCAACCCTCAGCCCAAAACTTAATTAAGAATTAAGAAGTTGTTTGAATAGGTTCTAGGATTGTGAATTGAAGAACCTAAGACACAAACCATAACACATTGGGTTAATGGGTTAGCGGGAATTAGGTCCATTAATTGGGTTAGACCTATGGTTAGATTGAAGATGGACTTAATTAGAGAATTGACTAAATCTAATCAATTGTTGTCTTAGATTAGGTCAAGGATTCTCTAGATCAATTACAATAGTTGTAGTTGGTCAAGTCCATGTCTTTAACGAGAACCAAATGGACTTGATTCTTGGCTAAGCGGTCTAGCACGAACTGTTAGGTTGATCTAATCGAAACTAATTAAACCAGTTAGTGTCTAAGGTAAACCAGACCGGTGGTTTTTAATTGGAAGCCCGCTTATCTGGCCATTTCTGATGATGTCTAAGGCAAGCTTTGGTAGACCCTCCCACTGATCGAACTTACCTGGCCTCTTGGTGAAATTATGTTTTGATCGGATCACTTGACTATTCGAGCTAACCCATGTCAACTAGGTAAATCAGTGTGACTGATTTAGGTGCTCCTAGACCAGCCCTGGTCTCCCTTAAGCTGACTTGGTGAAGCCAGTGGGAGGATCATGATAAGCTGGTTCATCTGACTTCATCCTCTATATTATTTAAATCCTCTAAAATTATTAGGTCCTTAAAATGATAAAGTTATGGAGATAACTGAATCATAGCCTCCCATTAAGGTGTTTGATAATGAGTCCATTAACTCAATAATCATTGCAGACCCAAAGGCCTGGTGCTTGTTGACTAATGGAATTATCACTCATCATATGATGACTTGGAAGTGTCTCTCTAATGGTGGTTAGGTGAGCCAACCAAAGTTGGGCTTAATCATTCGTTGGTTAGATACACTATGTATGATCATGTTAATGGTTGGACCTAACTGGATCCTTACAGTGGAGGCCAAAGCCTATTGATTAGGTTTCTGGGGCAAAATTAAAATTACTAGAAATTATTTAGAGAAACAATTGGTTATGAATCTACCCCTAGATGTACATGGGTTGACCAACCAAAGTTGGGCTTGTGTGCAGTCTAAGTGGATTCTAGTACCCACTAAGGAATTAGGGTAATTCCTCGAATTGGAGGTAGAGGCTACCAATTCGAATAAAATAGTGGGAGAAACCTTTTGATTAAAGTCCAAATCTTTAGATTTAATAAATCAATTACTAATTAGGTTATGGTTCTCCTTTGTGCAAATATGGCCACTTCCCTATCGCTCCGATCATTGTTGGACAATGATAAGTTGGTGGGATCGAACTTCGGTAGCTGGTACCGAAAGTTGAAGATAGTCCTGGAGCATGAACGGATCCTATATGTGATAATGGATCCTGCACCTGAGGAGCCAGTTGTCAATGCACGTGGAACAGTCAGAGACACTTACCAGAAGTGGCTCAGTGACCGGACCACGGTGCGCTGTATCATGCTGGCTGCTATGAGCGACAAGTTCAGTCACAGATTCGAGATGGCTCAGCCAAAGGACATGCTTCAAGTGTTGGAGGATGCCTTTGGCATACCCGATGACGTGGAGAGGCACAAGACTAGTTGTGCCATCTTCAACGCTAAAAAGCGGGATGGTGCCTCTGTCACTGATCATGTATTGTACATGATCGAGCTGATGGAATGATTGAGCAAGCTCGGCTTTTCCTGCATGAGCAGCTTGGGAAAGATGCAATACTGAACTTGCTGCCCAAGTCTTATCTCTCATTCCTCACTCATTATAGAATGACAAAGCCTGAAGTAAACTACCACGGATTACTGGGGTTACTTCAGAACTTTGAGAAAGATCACCAACTCCATAAGGAGTCGGTGAACTTAGTGGGAGGTTCATCTTCTGGTTCTCGACCTTTTAAGAAAGGGAAGAAGAATAAGAAGAAGAAAGTCAAGAAGGTGCAAGTTCAGGCTGGGACATCTATGCAGAGCCGACCAAAAAGATCAAGCCTGATAAGAGTCTATTCTACTGGCAAGCACCCTAGATTAGATAGTGTGTCAGATATCTACTTATGGCACTGTAGGCTAGGTCATATAAACAAGAACAGAATAAACAGGTTGACTCAAGAGGGAATCCTCAAAGTCAGTGATTGTGAATCACTTTCAACCTGTGAGTCCTGTCTTCTTGGTAAAATGACCAAGTCACCTTTTACTGAAAAAGGTGAGAGAGCTACTAAGCTCTTGGGCCTAGTACATACTGATGTATGCGGGCCCATGAGCACCAGTGCCAGAGGTGGATATTTCTACTTCATAAATTTCACGGATGACCTATCCGATATATGTCTATCTAATGAAACATAAGTCGAATTCATTTGAAATATTCAAACAATTTCGAAGTGAAGTAGAAAAACAAACTGGGAAGAGTATTAAAACTCTTCGATCTGATCGAGGAGGAGAATACCTTTCTAGTGAGTTCCTCACATATCTAAGAGAGAATGGGATTCTCTCCCAATGGACTCCTCCAGGAACACCACAGCATAATGGTGTGTTTGAAAGGAGGAATCGGACTCTGTTAGACATGGTCCGATTCATGATGGTTTTTTCCTAGCTTGCTGATATCCTTCTGGGGATATGCACTCGAATCGGCTAGTTATCTGTTAAATAAGGTTCTAAGTAAGTCTGTAATTAAGACTCCATATGAGATATGGACGGGACGTAAGCCAGCACTTTCACACCTTAGGGTCTGGAGGTGCCTGGCCTATGTCAAACGATCAGTCACAGACAAACTTGGACCTAGGTCTGACAAATGCTCATTCATAGGGTACCCCAAAGAGACAAAAGGATATTTTTTCTACCATGCTGATAAACAAAAGGTGTTCGTCAGCCTTAAGGCAATCTATTTAGAAAAGGAGTTCCTTGGTGAAGGAACCGTTGCCTCTAAGGTTGAACTTTATGAAGTTCAACAGGTAGAAGGACCGACACCAATAGCTGAACCTGAGTCGGATATGATTAGATCAGATCCGGAGCCCAATATACCTGCACTATTAAGGAGATCTGGTAGAGTACCGCATCAACCGGACAGATACTACGGTTTCTTGGCCCGAGACGGTGATCCCATCGAACTTGATGAGAATAATGAGGATCCGATCACCTATATGGATGCAATGCAGAGACCTGATTCCGAGAAATGGCTTGAAGCCATAAAATTCGAAATGGAGTCCATGAAGGTCAACGATGTATGGACATTGGTTGACCCACCTGAAGGGGTTAAACCCATTGGGTGTAAATGGGTCTTCAAAAGGAAGAGGGGCGCAGACGGAAAGGTGGAGACCTATAAAGCCCGTCTGGTAGCCAAGGGGTATCGTCAACGTTATGGTATTGACTATGACGAGACGTTTTTCCTTGTGGCAATGCTCAAATCTATTCGGATAATGCTTGCAATAGCTGCCCATCTAGATTATGAGATCTGGCAGATGGATGTAAAGACAGCTTTCCTGAATGGAGAGCTGACCGAAGAGGTGTATATGATACAACCTGAGAGGTTTACATCCACAGATGAGTCCAAGGTGTGCAAGCTTCAGAGATCCATTTATGGATTGAAGCAAGCTTCTCGGAGTTGGAACATGCATTTTGATAAGGTGATCAAAACGTATGGCTTCATTAAGAATGGAGAAGAGCCCTGCATCTATAAATGGGCAAATGGTCCAGTTGTGGTATTCTTTATCTTGTACGTGGATGACATTCTCTTAATCGGGAATGACATCCCCGCACTACAGGGAATAAAAGTTTGGTTGTCATCACAGTTCTCCATGAAGGACTTGGGTGAAGCATCCTACATCCTAGGGATGAAGATCTATAGGGATAGATCTAAAAGGATGCTTGGGTTATCCCAGTCATGTACATAGACACTGTGCTGAAGAGGTTCAGCATGAAAAATTCCAAGAAGGGCTATCTACCGATAGGCCATGGAATTTCTCTCTCTAAGAAGATTGTCCGACAACTCCTGAAGAGAGAGAGCGTATGAGTAGAGTCCCATATGCTTCAGCCATGGGATCTATCATGTATGCCTTGACATGTACAAGACTAGATGTGACATACTCACTAGGAGTAGTGAGTAGATACCAATCTGATCCTGGAGAAAATCACTGAAAAGTGGTTAAAGCCATTCTTAAGTATTTGAGAAATACTAAGGACCAATGGTTGGTTTATGGCGAGTCAGATCTGAAACTTATGGGGTTCACAGACTCCAGCTTCCAATCTGACCATGATGACAGCAGGAGCGTGTCGGGTTATATCTTTACTCTGAATGGTGGAGCCATCTGCTGGAAGAGTTCCAAGCAGCATATTGTGGCAGACTCTGTTTGTGAAGCAGAGTACATCGCAGCATCGGATACCGCGAAGGAAGCTGTGTGGCTAAGAAAATTCATCAACAGCTCGGAGTAGCACCCTCCCTCGATGGTCCAGTCCTGCTCTACTGTGACAGCACTGGTACCATAGCTTAGGTGAAGCAACCAAAGCACATCAGTGGATGAAGCACATCTTGCGCGCTTCCACCTGATCCGAGAGATCATGGATCGAGGTGATGTCGACCTTCAGAAGATCGACGGAAAGGAGAACCTAGCCGACCCCTTCACTAAAGCCCTGGCGATAAAGGAGTTCGACAACCACAAGTCGAAGATGGGTATTAGATACTGTGCCGAGTGGCTTTAGGACAAGTGGGAGTTTTGGGAAATGTGTCCAAAAAGCCAATCGTCAAACTGTTGACAGTTGAGCAACCAAGTATTGTAATTGATTTGTTAATAAATAAAATATATTTGGCATCTTCATCATAAGCTTTCATCTTCTAATGAACTCCGTTGTTATGATGAAGTCCTTAGGACTATTTAAGTTCGATAAAGAGAGGATTTATCGATTAGTCCTTAAAACTGTTCACGACCAAATGATAAGCTGTTAATAAGGACGACAGCTTCTATCGAGCATAGGTCGCTGTAGGCCATATGGGTTGGTTGTCCTCTTAACCAAAGAGTGTGAAGATACTGGTATGGCATACAGGTGAGATTAAGGGTACATCATCATTGAACATGACCAACTCCAAGTATTCTGCTGTCGAGAATGTCTCTGATGGGATATAGGTATAAGTGTCCCTTAGACTTGAGATGCCTCAGTGACTTGCAAGCAACTCACTGTGCTTTGGTACTGGACTAACTGAATTTCTAATTCAGGGACGGAAGGCTTCTGGGCATAGTCAAGTACTTGCGAAGTTAGAGTGTGAACGAGATGGGATTGACCACTCCAAGAGTTGGAGAAGAATGAGTCACTGTATTTCAATTTAGCAAAACTTGGCCAGGGTAATCCATCAGATGGATTTGATATTTTAAAATACAATGTGGACAACCTGATCAGAGTTGACAGTTGAACTCTGGGGTGTCCTATGATCATTTTGGTCAAGGGGATGAATTATATGAAAACTATATCGCATGGGTTCTAAGGATGTTGTTCTACACATTCGACCTATCCGATTGTCGGGTACCATTGCTAGATGGTCACTTCGATTGGTATAAAATTTTTCCTATGCTACCAGCTTAGGTTCGGACCTATAGGTCACACATATTAGAGTTTATGATCCGATCAGATGGTTGATCAATGATTAAGAATCGTTCTAGGGTTAAATGATCAATACGATTGACATTTAACCCAGTGCAAGTGTTGCAGGAGGATCTATTAGCAATTCGATTACTGATTGGCTTAATTTGATTAAGTCAATGGGCTGAGATTAAGTCTAATTAAATATATTTAATTAGATTTGGTTTGGCTTGATTGGATCAAGTCCAATTGGTTTATTGGATAAGCCAAGTGCAAGGAAAAACTAGTCCTAGTTCAACTAGGACTTGGGTCAATCTAATTTCTAATTTGATTAAAAATTAAATCAGATTTAAATCTAATTTAATCTGATTAAATTATATTTTAATTGGGTTAAGACCTATTTTAATTGGGTTAATCTAATTTTGATTTATTTGGTTTGAAAAACCAAATTAAAACAAGTCATAAGATAGAATCCTAGTAGGACTAGGATTCCACCTTGCGCCACATAAGCCTTCTCCACACCCTCTCTCTTATTCAATGCCAATCTTCAATTATTTTGTGTGACAAAAGCCCTCTCCCAGATCTCTCCCACATTCACAAAAGGTCTCCTCTCTTCTTTCTTACATGGAAGGTGGTTTGGATCAAATCTAAAAGAATAAGTTTGGATTTCGAATTCTATGAGATAGAGTTTTAGAAATCCAAAACTCTTTCAATTTTGTACCAAATTTATCCAATTTTTTTTGAAATTTTATAGCTTTTAGGGTATACATTGTGCACCCTTTTCTGGTGATCCATGTACAAAAATATGAAGGAGGTGCTCAAGAGTTGGGCGTCCCTTAACTTGCCATGTTTGGATAAGCCTTGACTAGGTGTTTGACCTAGACAAGGACTCTATCATATCTCTCTATATAAGAGAGTTTCTTCATGAAATTTTAGGAAAGTCAGATATTGAGAGACCTTTGTGCATCCAAAAATCATAGAGAAATACCTTTGGTCATGGAGATATAAAAGATGCAAGTTTGGGTGTCTAGATAGAAAAACGTGAAGAAGAAGAGGGTCTTCTTCTAGGGTTTTTGTTTTCATATCTTTCCTCCCTCCATCTTGAGTTTCCTGAGAGTGTCTCAGATCTGAAACTCTCCTTCTACTTTTCATCTTTGGAAGAGTCCAAATCAAGAAGAAGGAGGCACCTGATCAACCATCAAAGAAGGATCAGCGCAGTACTAGCATACTGTGCTGATTTCCTGAAGCAGGACTTCTGATCGAGATTCGTGGGCTCGTGTGGACGACTCCTAGAGGCCGGATACGTGTGCAGCTTGCAACATCATCCTCAAGCCCAGATCAACAAGGTTAGAACGTCTAACTTGCAAGGTAATAGATCTGATCTATTATTTAATACATACATTAGATGTAGTATAGAAACATGTTGATATGATCAACATGTAGTTCATGCTATATTTATATATTTTAATTTTGATTTAATGCTATATAATAATCATGTAATAGGATCTTAGATCTAGAGATTTTTTATTTTAAAAATAAATTTTGATTTATTTTAGTCTTCCACTGTATGATCTTGAAAAAGTTTCAAGATCTAACACTGAAACCCTAGATAAGGTTCCTACACACTTATCTATATGTATCTCGATCAGAAGATAATGACTCAATTGATGATACATTAGAAATTCTTTCTAATTATCATCCTGCTTTAGCCAAAGACTTTTTGAATCATTAACCTATGAGATCACATAGGATGTTCTCTCCCCTTATAAAGAGTGAACGATTTTTTGTTGATTACTCACAACCTCTATGCATACTTCACCATATCCAGAACACCCCACACAAGACTCAAAGGGTCAAGTTAGGAATGAACCAAAATATAGATTCATATACACAAGGTATCATGGTGATCTCAGATTTAAGGATCACTTACACAACTTCCATTAGAGAACAATCAGCTGATATGCATATAAGGCTCCATTAGATGTTCTCTTGTTTGGTCATTTCAGTAAACTCACTCTCTAATGAGTACTAATATCTTTGATTAGTATCACTATACAAGTGATTGTGAGATCAACCATTCTCTCCATTGAGCATATATAGGATGTACTAGTCTTATCAATATCATTGATCTCCGACTTAATGATCCTACGACTAAAATATTTTAGATTAAGGCTATCAAGGATTTAGCCTCACTAACATGATCTCATCATGGTTCTAAATCATTGTCCTAATCTATGGGGTTCATTATAATCTTAAACAAGTATTAAGATGCAGTATGTAATGAAATAAAATACCTAATATTATTAATAATTAAATATCAAAAATATGAGTTTGGAATATAAATACGGAAAACATCCCATCGCATCATACATATGATGGATTTGTAGGGTATTATTCTTTCAATCTCCCATTGTACTAAACCAATCACCCCATGCAATATAGGTGGTGATCAAACTGCTACTGTGATAAACTTTAATGAATGGATCTGCTATATTATTCTTGATGTCAACTTGCTCTATGATCACATTACAATAAGGTAGAAGTATCTTAGAATGTACTTGAATTTCTAATAGATCTTGGTTCCTACTAGAACCACACCTAACACGTGATGAACTCTTTCATCCAAACCACTTCCTTAGCAGCCTCACTAGCTGAAGGAACCAGATCTAGGGTTTCAGGGTTAGATCTTGAAACTTTTTCAAGATCAGACAGCGGAAGATTAAAATAAATCAAAATTTATCTTATAAAACTAGAGAATCCCTAGATTTAAGATCCTATTACATAATTATTCCATTGATTAAATCAAAATTAAAATATAAAGAGCAAGAACTCATGTTGATCATATCAACATATTTTTATACTACATCTAATGTATGTAAAATATAATAGATCAGATCTATTACCTTACAAGTTAGACGTTCTAACATTGCTGATCCAGGCTTGAGGATGATGTTGCAAGCCACACATGTATCCGGCCTCTAGGAGTCGTCAACATGAGCCCACGAATCATGATCAGAAGTTCTGGTCCAGAAAATTAGCACAGTATGCTAGTATTACGATGATCCTTCTTCGATGGTCGATCAGATACCTCCCTTTTCTTGATTAGGACTCTTCCAAAGATGAAAAGTAGGAGTTTTAGATCTGAGACACTCTCAGAAAACTCATAGATGGAGGAAGGGAAGAGGTGAACTCAGCAACCCTAGAAGAAGACCTTCTTCTTCTTCTCTTTGCTCTTACCTAGACACCTAGTCTTATGTCTATTGTATCTCCACACCCCAACCTTCTTTCTCCTTGATTTTTGCATGCCCCAAAGGTCACTCTTTTCTCTATTTTTTTTGAAAACTTCATGAAAAAATTATTTTAAATAGAGAGATATGATAGAGTCCTTGTCTAGGTCAAATACCTAGTCAAGATTATCCAAACATGGCAAGACAAGGGGCGCCCCCTCTTTTTTTTATGCGTGGACCACCAGCAAAGGGCGCATATTATATTCCATAAAAGCCATGAATATTTCAAAAAAAAATTGGATAAAATCAGTGCCATAAAGAAAGATTTTTGGTTTCCTAAAACTCTATCTCATAGAATTTGAAATCCAAACTAATTCCTACTTTGACTTGATCCGCAACCACTTTCCATGTAAGAGAGAAAGAGAGAAAAGTTTTGGGCAAGTGTAAAGACCTGGGAGAGAAGTTTTATCGCACAAAAAAGAGAGAGTGGGCTTGGGATAAGAGAGAGTAGGCGTGAGGGCTAAATTGGCGCAAGGTGGAATCCTAGTCTTACTAGGATTCAATCTATATCTTGTTCCAATCTGCTTTCTCAAACCAAATCAAATCAAAACCAAATCAACCCAATTAAAATAGATCTTAACCAATTAAGAATCTAATTTAATCAAATTCAATTAAATTTAAATTTGATTTAATTTTTAATCGAATTAAAATTAGGTTGACCCAAGTTCTAATTGAACTAGGACTAATTTTTTCTTACACTTGGCTTATCCAATAAACTAATTGGACTTGATCCAATCAAGTCCAAACCAAATATAATTAAATCATATTCAATTAGACTTAATCTCAGCTCATTGGCTTAATCAAATTAAGTCAATTAGCAATCGAATTGCTAATCGATCCTCTTGCAATACTTGCACTAGGTCAAATATCAATCGTATTGATCGTTTAACTCTAGAACGATTCTTAATCATTGATCAACCATCTGATCGGATCATGAACTCTAATGTGTATGACCTCATAGGTCCGAACCTAATCGGTAGCACAGAAATAAATTTTTATACCAATCGAAATGACCATCTAGTAATGGTACCCGACGGTCAGATAGGTCGAATGTGTAGAACAACATCCTTAGAACCCATGCGGATATAGTTTCCATATAATTCATCCCCTTGACCAAAATGCTCATAGGATACCTCAGAGTTCAACTGTCAACTCTGATCAGGTTGTCCACATTATATTTCAAAATATCAAATCCATCTGATGGATTATCCTGACCAAAGTTTTGCTAAATTAAAATACAGTGACTCGTTCTTCTCCAACTCTTGGAGTGGTCAATCCCATCTTGATCACACTCTGACTTTGCAAGTACTTGACTATGCTCAAAAGCCTTCCATCACTGAATTAGAAATTTAGTTAGTCCAGTACCAAAGCACTGTGAGTTGCTTGCAAGTCACTGAAGCGATCTCAGGTCTAAGGACACTTATACCTATATCCCATCAGAGATATTTTTGACAGCAGAATGCTCTGGAGTTGATCATGTTCCATGATGATGTACCCTTACATCTTACCTGTATGACATACCAGTATCTCCACACTCCTTGGTTAAGAGGACAACCAACCCATATGGCCTATAGTGACCTATGCTCGATAGAAGCTGTCGTCCTTATTAACAGCCTATCATTTGGTGTGAACAGTTTTAAGACTAATCGATAAATCCTCTCTTTATCGAATCTAAATAGTCCTAAGACTTCATCACAACAATGGAGTTCATTAAAAGATGGAAACTTATGATAAAAATATCAAAAATATATTTTATTTATTAACAAATCAATTACAATACAAGGTTGCTCAACTGTCAACAACTTGACGATTGGCTTTTGAGATATATTTCTCAATAACCTCACTTGTCCTAAAGCCACTCGGCACAATATCTAATACCCATCTTTGATTTGTGGTTGTTGAACTCCTTTATTGCCAGGGCTTTAGTGAAGGGGTCAGCCAGGTTCTCCTTTCTGTTGATTTTCTGAAGATCGACATCATCTCAATCCATGATCTCCCGAACCAGGTGGAAGTGATGCAAAATGTACTTCGTCTGCTGGTGTGCTTTGGGTTCCTTCGCCTGAGCTTTGGCACCAGTGCTGTCACAGTAGAGCAGGACCAGACCATCGAGGAAGGGTGCTACTCCGAGCTCGACGATAAATTTTCTCAGCCACACAGCTTCTTTCATGGCATCCGATGCTGCGATGTACTCCACCTCACAAATAGAGTCTACCACAGTATGCTGCTTGAAACTCTTCCAGCAGATGGCTCCACCATTCAGAGTAAAGATATAACCCGACACGTTTTTCAGTCATCATGGTCAGATTGAAAGCTAAAGTCTGTGAACCTCACAAGTTTCAGATCTGACTCACCATAAACCAACCATTGGTCCTTAGTATTTCTCAAATACTTAAGGATGGCTTTAACCACTTTTCAGTAGTTTTCTTCACGATCAGATTGGTATCTACTCACTACTCCTAGTGAGTATGCCACATCTGGCATATACATGTCATGGCGTACATGATAGATCCTACGATCGAAGCATATGGGACTCTACTCATACGTTCTCTCTCTTCAATAGTTGTCGGATAATCCTTCTTAAAGA
>NC_025996.2:94449816-94521383 GCF_000442705.2 Elaeis guineensis
AGTGTGAAAGTGCTGGTTTACGTCCGGTCCATATCTCATATGGAGTCTTAATTACAGACTTACTTGAAACCCTATTTAATAGATAACAGACCGATTTGAGTGCATATCCCCAGAAGGATATCGGCAAGCTGGCAAAATCCATCATGGATCAGACCATGTGTAACGGAGTCCGATTTCTCCTTTCAGACACACCATTATGCTGTGATGTTCCTAGAGGAGTCCATTGTGAGAGAATCTCATTCTCTCCTAGATATGTGAGAAACTCACTAGAAAGGTATTTCTCTCCTCGGTCAGATCGAAGAGTTTTAATACTCTTTCCAGTTTATTTTTCTACTTCACTTCGAAATTGTTTGAACATTTCAAATGAATCCGACTTATATTTCATCAAATAGACATATCCATATCTGGATAGATCATCTATGAAAGTGATAAAGTAGAAATATCCACCTCTAGCACTTGTGCTCATGGGCCCACATACATCAGTATGTACTAGGCCCAAGAGCTCAGTAGCTCTCTCCTCTTTTTCAGTAAAAGGTGACTTGATCATTTTACCAAGAAGACAGGACTCACAGGTTGGAAGTGATTCACAATTACTGACTTCAAAGATTTCCTCTTGAGTCAACCTGTTTATCCTGTTCTTGTTTATATGACCTAGCCTACAGTGTCATAAGTAGATATCTGATACACTATCTAATCTAGGGTGCTTGCCAATAGAATAGACTACGTTAACAGGTTGTGATAACATATACACACCATTATTCAAATATCCACAAAATATAGTAACACCATTCATAATGATATTACAAACTTGTTTCTTTATTGAAATTTCATAATCATTTTTTATCAGAAGGCCTACAGAAATAATATTTAAAAAGAAACTAGAATAGAAATGACAATCATTAAGAACAACAGTATAGGACTCAAATACAAGTTTCAAGATTCCTAATGCTAGAACTGAAACTAGTCTTCCATCTCCAACTTCAGAAACCTCTCGCCTTGCTCGAATCTCCTACAGACCTACAACCCCTGCAACAAATTGTAAATATGGTAAGGGCTATCGGTATCCAATACCCAGTCAGTTATATCATAAATAGAGAAATTACAAGGAGTTATCATATAAATATCTTGCCCAGCAACAGCTTGCTTCTTTCTCTGCCTGTTCGGGTCCAGAGAAGCAATGTATTGAGGACAGTTCTCTTCCACTGCCCCTGCTTCTTGCAAAAGAAGCATTCAGCTTGACTCTTATCAGGCTTGATCTTTCTGGTCTAGTCCTACACAGATGTCTTAGCCTGAATTGTACCTTCTTCACTTTCTTCTTCTTGTTCTTCTTTCCTTTCTCAAAGGGTCGGGAACCAGAAGACGAACCTCCCATTAAGTTCACCGACTCCTTGTGGAGTTGGTGATCCTTCTCAAAGTTCTGAAGCAACCCCAGTAACCCGTGGTAGTTTACTTCAGGCTTTGACATTCTATAATGAGTGAGGAATAGGAGATAAGACTCGGATAGTGAGTTCAGTATTACATCTTTCCCAAATTGCTCATGCAAGGGAAAGCTGAGGTTGCTCAAATGCTCCATCAACTCGATTATGTACAATACATGATCAGTGACAGAGGCACCATCCTGCATTTTGGCGTTGAAGATGGCACAACTAGTCTTGTGCCTCTCCACGTCGTCGGGTATGCCAAAGGTATCCTCCAACACTTGAAGCATGTCCTTTGACTGAGCCGTCTCAAATCTGCGACTGAACTCATTGCTCATGGCAGCCAGCATAATGCAGCACACCGTGGTCCGGTCTCTGAGCCACTTCTGGTAAGTATCTTTGACTGTTCCACGTGCATTGGCAGTTGGCTCCTCAGGTGCAGGATCCATTATCACATATAGGATCCGTTCATGCTCCAGGACTATCTTCAACTTTCGGTACTAGCTATCGAAGTTGGGTCCCACCAATTTATCATTGTCCAACAATAATCGAAGCAATAGGAAAGTGGCCATATCTGCACAAAGAAAAATCATAATCTAATTAGTAATTGATTCATTAAACCTAAAGATTTGGACTTTAATCAAAAAATTTCTTCCACTATTTTATTCAAATTGGTAGCCTCTACCTTCAATTCGAGGAATTATTCTAATTCCTTAGTGGGTACTAGAATCCACTTAGACTGCACACAAGCCCAACTTTGGTTGGCCAACCCATGTACATCTAAGGGTAGGTTCATAACTAATTATTTTTTAAATAATTTTTAGTAATTTAATTTTATCCTAATCCCTAATCAGTAGGCTTTGGCCTCCACTGAAAAGGTCTGGTTAGGTCCAACCATTAACATGACCATACTTGGCCCATCTAGCCAATGAATGATTTGGCCTAATTTTAGTTGGCTACCTAACCACCATTTAGAAAGATACAGTCAAGAAATCATATTATGAATGACAATTCCATCAACTGATAAGCACCAAACCTTTGGGCCTCCAATGATTATCCAACTGATGGATCCATTATCATCCACTTAATAGGAGGCTATAATCTAGTTATCACCATAACTATTTTATTTTAAGGATCTAATAATTTTAAAAATTTAATTGATTTAGAGGAGGAGGTCAGATGAACCAGCTTATCATGATCCTCCCACTGGCTTCACCAAGTCAGCTTAAGGGAGACCATTAAAAGGGCTGGTCTAGGAGCACCTAAATCAGTCATACTAATTTACCTAGCTGACATGGGTCAGCTCGAATAGTCAAGTGATCCGATCAAAATATAATTTCACCAAGAGACCAGGTAAGTTCGATCGATGGGAGGGTCTGCCAAAGCTTGCCTTAGATACCATCAGAAATGGCCAGGTAAGTGAGCTACCAATTAAAAACCATCGATCTGATTTACCTTAGACACCAACTGGTTTAATTAGTTTCGATTAGATCAACCTAATAGTTCGTGCTAGACCGCTTAGCCAAGAATCAAGTCCATTTAGTTCTCGTTAAAGATATGGACTTGACCGACTATAACTATTGTAATTGATATAGAGAATCTTTGACCTAATCTAAGACAACAATTATTAGATTTAGTCAATTCTCTAATTAAGTCCATCTTTAATCTAACCTTAGGTCTAACATAATTAATGGACCTAATTTCTACTAACCCATTAACCCAATGTGTTATGGTTTGGATCTTAGGTTCTTCAATTCACAATCCTAGAACCTAATCAAACAACTTCTTAACTCTTAATTAAGTTTTGGGCTGAGGGTTGGGGTTCGACTTTTTGAAAATAATTTTCATATTTATAAAATATTTTTATAACATGATTCTACCAACCAAGTTACATGTTTGATTCATAATCAAAATGCAAGTGAAATAAGCATGAAACTACTTTAGATCTAATCTAAACAGGTTCATGTAATTGAAATAATTTTAACTTTAAACTGCGCAAATTTTTCAGACAAATATATGATGGTTCTTTGCATGAGAATTATTAACAAAAAAATTTATTTTAGATTTAAATATCTTTTAATCTAATAAATCATAAATTTAATCTAGATCACATCTAACAAATTTATGATTAAAGATAGATGTACACGAACTAGGACAACCTTTGCACTGTAAGGGATAAACCTTACAGCAGGATAACCTAAAGTTCGTGATTGATCTATAAATTTTAATTTCAAATTTAACAATCAGATTATAAATTAGATCTAATCTAAAAAATAATCTAAGTATGTATAAATAATCATGTAATAAACAACCTAGGCTCTAATACCAATTGAAGGAATCAGATCTAGGGTTTCAGGGTTAGATCTTGAAACTTTTTCAAGATCAGGCAGTGGAAGACTAAAATAAATCAAAATTTATTTTATAAAATCAGAGAATCCTAGATCTAAGATCCTATTATATGATTATTATATGATATTAAATCAAAAATTAAAATATAAAGAGCAAGAACTACATGTTGATCATATCAATATGTTTCTATACTACATCTAATGTATGTAAAATATAATAGATCAGATCTATTACCTAGCAAGTTAGATGTTCTAACTTTACTGATCCAGGCTTGAGGATGATGTTGCAAGCCGCACATACATCCGACCTCTAGGAGACATCCACACGAGTCCACGAATCATGATCAGAAGTCTTGGTCCAGAAAATCAGCACAGTATGCTAGTATTGCGCTGATCCTTCTTCGATGGTCGATCAGATGCCTCCTTCTTGATTAGGACTCTTCCAAAGATGAGAAGTAGGAGAAGAAGTTTTAGATCTGAGACACTCTCAGAAAACTCACAGATGGAGGAAGGAAAGAGGTGAACTCAGCAACCCTAGAAGAAGACCCTCTTCTTCTTCTCTTTGCTCTCACCTAGACACCTAGTCTTGTGTCTATTGTATCTCCATGTCCTAACCTTGTTTCTCCCTGATTTTTTATGGCCCAAAGGTCTCTCTTTTCTCCATTTTTTACAAAAATTTATGAAGAAATTCATTTTAAATAGAGAGATATGATAGCGTCCTTGTCTATATCAAATACCTAGTCAAGGATTATCCAAACATGGCAAGACAAGGGGCGCCCAACTCTTGGGCACCCCCTCTTTCTTTTTGTGTGTGGACTACCAGAAAAGGGCATATATTATATTCTATAAAAACCATAAAAATTTTAAAAAAAAATCTGGATAAAATCAGTGCCATAAGGAAAGAATTTTGGTTTCCTAAAACTTTATCTCATAGAATTTGAAATCCAAACTAATTCCTACTTTGACTTGATCCACAACCACTTTCATGTAAGAGAGGAAGAGAGAAAAATTTTGGGCATGTGTGAAGACCTGGGAGAGAAGTTTTGTCACACAAAAAAGAGTGAGTGGGCGTGGTGTTAGAAAATATGTACTAAAACCTATCATCTAAGTGGTAGATGATTAAAATTAATATATAAATTATCTAATAATAATAGTTATTTGATAAGTTTATCATAAAAGTTCTATCTTCCTTAAATGAACTCCTAAATTATGATGAAGTCTTTAGAACCACAATCAATCGATAAAAGAGGATTTATCGAATGGTTCTTAAATTGTTCACGACCAAATGATAAGTTATTAACCAGGATGATAACTTATCAAGTGTAGATCGCTGTATACCATATGTGTTGTCCTCATAACCAAGTGATGTAGAGACACTGGTATGACATCCAGGTGAGATGTAGGAGTATATCTGCATTGAACTTGACCAATGTAATACTCTACTGTCAAGAGTAGTTGCTAAGTCCAATGGATATAAGTGTCCCTCCGACCTGAGATCACCACGGTGACTTGCACGCAACTCATCGTGCTTTGGTGTCGGACTGCCTGTATTTTTAATATAGGTTCGAAAAGTTTTTAGGTACAGTCAAGTACTTATGAAGTCGATGTGTGAGTCAAGATGAGATTGATCACTCCTAATTAACTTTAGGAAGAGAATGTCTCACTGTGTTTCAATTTAATAAAATCTAGGCCTGGGTAATCCTCGTGAGGAGTCACAAAATTTGCAAAAATTTTGAGACACAATAGAGATGACTTACATGAGCATTGACAGCATACTCAAAGTCGTCTTGAACATTATTGGTCAAAGAATGAATTATACGATAACCATGGTCAGGATTCTTAGAATGTTGCTTTGCATATATTCGACCTATCTGGACATCAGGAACCATTGCTAAATGGTTACTTCGACTGGTATAAAAATTGATTCCTATACTACCAGCTTAGGTTCAAACCTATAGAGTCACACATATAAGAGGTTGTAACCTAATCAGATGGTTAATCGATGATTGAAAATCATTCTAAGGTTAAACAATCAATGTGATTGATGTTTGACCTAATGCAAGTGTTACAGGAGGATCATTAGCAATTGGATTGCTAATTGGCTCAATCTGATTGAGAATTAGGTCGAGATCAAGTTAAATTGAATATGATTCAATTAGAATTAGTTTGGATTTAAGTAGATTAAGTCTAATTGATTTATTGGATAAGCCAGTTGCAAGGGAGAATAAGTCCCTGTTTGACTAGGACTTGTATGCACCTAATTCCTAATTAAGTTAGGATTTAAATTAAATATGATTTAATCTAATTTAATTGGACTCTTAGTTGACTAGGATCACCATTAATTAGGTTATAATTAATTTAAATTAGGTTCAAAGTATTTGACCTAATTTAAATAAGAATCTTAGTTAGACTAGGATTCCATCTTCTCTTGCACCACTTAAGAAAATCAAAGCCCACGCCCACTAATTAATTTCAAATAATTTTTCTATGATTTTCAATTTAAGAAAAGTAATCTCACACTACTTATTCTAGATATTTGAATCATATTTGATCTGGTTCAATATGAAAATTAATTTGGTTCATTGTGGAAAGTGGGTTAGCCTATTTCTCTTTTTGAAAGAGTCCCTCTTCACAAGGACTCTTCCCTCCCTCTCTTGCGCCAACTTTCTTCATGTTTATCCTCTTTTTTGTTGCCCCTTTTGTGGTTATTTTCATGCTATTCATGAAATAAATGAGATAGGAGGCATCCAAGAGTTGGATGCCCCAAGGACTCCTTGTTAGACTAGGTCTTATGACCTAGTCTGCCATAAAAAAAGAGACCACCCCATATGCCATGATACAGGAGTCAAAAATTTATGAAAAATTAAGAGAATTACAGAGGAGAATGAGGAAGACCTGGGAGATTTTAGGTATCAAAATCCATGGAGGAGAGTCCTCTAACATGAGATCAAAAGTTGATGTCTTGTAGAGAAGAAAGGTAAGAGAGAAGATTGTCTTCTCTTATTGGTTTTCTTTCATATTTTTTCCTCTTTATTTTTGTGTTTTTATGTGATAAAAATATGAGAGAGAAAGAAGGATTACATGGGTGGTTTGAGGTACCAAAATCCTTGGAGGAAAGTCTTCAATCAAGAGATCAAAGGTTGATGTCTTATAGAGAGAAGATTGTCTGCTCTTATTATTTTTTTCTTTCATATTAATATTTCTTTATTTTATATTTTTTTATATGATAAAAAATCTGAAAAAGAAAAAGGGATGGCATGGTGAATTCATGCTCCAAAGAGTTGGAGCATGGTGATCTTATTTTGGACATGATATGATCATATTCTGATGGAAGAAGAAGAAGAAAAGAAGGTCTTTTCTTAAGGTTTCTTTTAGAATCTTTCTTCTCCATAAATCATAAGATTTTTCTATGAAAAAAATCAGATATCATAAGATCTGGAAACTAGAAAAATATCAAGAGAAGAAGGTCTTCTCAAGTCCTAGCATAGAGATATTTTCAAGATATCAATTGTTAATGTACTGAAGGAGAAGATCTGTCTTCTCTTAGGATCCTTTTCTATTAAATATTAATTTTAATTTTAGAGAGGTCAAAAGGTTTGACTTCTTCCTTATTCCTCCTCATATTTTTCATCTCTTAGAATATCCAAGAGATTTGAAGAATATTTTTTAGATTAACCATCCGGAGGGATCTGCAAGAAGCTAGCACTTCGAGTAGATCTTCATTCGATGAATCTCTGATTTTGTTGCAGCCTCGTGTGGACACCTGTAGAGGTCGGATGCATATGCGGCTCCAAAGACAATAAAAAAATCAACCGTGGAGTTCTCGACCCGCATGAAGGTAAGAGATCTGATCTCTTCTTTTATCTAGATATAATCTAGGTTTTAGATCTGAAACTGTTTCAGATCTAGAGTATTGATTTGATCAATATCAAATCTTTTATTTTTAATTTATAAATATAATATGACATATTATAGATCTGATTATAGAATTTAGTAATTTGATTACATATATTTATAGATTAAATTATTTAATTTACATATTCCGCTGTGTTATATTTTAAAAAAATTTAAAATTCATGCATGAAACCCTATATCTTTTTCAATAGTTGTATCAGAGCCAGGTTCTTTTATAACATGTTCATAATTATATTAAAATAAATTTAAAAATAAAATAATGATCGCACGGACTGTAGGTTGTCCTGCTGTAAGGTTTACCCCTTACAGTGCAAAGGTTGTCCTGGTACATTACGATCTAGAAAATTTAAAAGAGTTTAAATAAATCTTATTATGCATGTTTTAGATTAAGTCTATTTCATTTCATAAATTTTTATATAATGTACATAGATTAAAATCAGCCTAGAACAGGATCTTCTGAAGGTTCTATTTGCTGATCAGGCCCGCTCAACCAGCAAGCCAGCTCGACCAGCATACCAGCTCGACTGAAAAGTTGACTGAATTATATTTCTAACTGATTTTAATTGTTAGTGAAATAAGCTGATCCATTTTTAAAATGAGTCGACCTATTTAATGAAAAACACTAGATTGTATTAAACCTTTCAAAAGTTGAAAATATTTTTCAAAATGCCAAACCCCAACCCTCAGCCATGAACTTAATTAAAAGAATTAAGTAATTATTTAGGATCTAGGTTTGTGATTTAAAGATCCTAAGATAATTTCATAAAACATGGGTTAAAGGGTAATGGGTTAGCTTTGATCAATCATTAACTGGGTTAGACCTAGGGTTAGATTAAATATGGACTAAGTTAAGAAATTGATCAAACCTAATTAAAAGTTAATTAGGATTAGGTCATTTCTATAGATCACTTCAATAGTTATAGTTGATCAAAGTCCATATATCTAACAAATGGACACTGATCGTGGCTCAGCGACTGAGCCCGAGTCTTTAGGCAGATCAAATCAAAACTGATAAACCAGTTGGTGTCTAAGGTAAACTTGACTGATGATTTTTAATTGGAAGCATGCTTACTGGCCATTTCTTATGGTGTCTAAGGCAAGCATTGGCAGACCCTCCCATCGATCATACTTTTCTGGCCAATGTAGTTAATCAAGTCTTGATTAGGTTGCTCATTGATTCATGCTAACCCATGTCACATAAGAAATCAGAGAGTCTAATTTCATTCAGTGAGACTGATCTAGGTGCCCATGGATCAAATTTGATCCTAATCCTTGTTAATGACTTGAGAAGTCAGTGGGAGGACTTGACTTGATGAAGTCAGTGGGAGCGAATTGGTCCATATCTTTTCTATCCTTAAATCACTGATAATTTTAAATCTTCTAAAATTATTAGGTCCTTAAAATGATAAAGTTATGGAGATAACTAAGTCATAGCCTCCCATTAAGGTATTTGATAATAAATCCATTAACTCAATAATCATTGCAGACCTAAAGGCCTGGTGCTTATTGACTAATGAAATTATCACTCATCATATGATGACTTGGATGTGTCTCTCTAATGGTGGTTAGGTTAGCCAACCAAAGTTGGGCTTAATCATTTGTTGGTTAGATGCACCAAGTATGGTCATGTTAATGGTTGGACCTAACCGGATCCTTACAGTGGAGGCCAAAGCCTACTGATTAGGTTTCTGGGGTAAAATTAAATTACTAGAAGTTGTTTGGAGAAATAATTGGTTAATGAACCTATCTGTAGATGCACATGGGTTGGCCGACCAAAGTCGGCTTGTGTGTAGTCTATATGGATTCTAGTACCTACTAGAAAATTAAAATAATTTTTCGAATTGGAGGTAAAGGCTATCAATTTGAATAAAATAGTGGGAGAACCTTGAGACTAAAGTCCAAGTCTCTAGGCTTAAAATTATTAATATACATTAGGTCATTATTCTCTTTTCTCAAAATAAGGCTAAACCTTAATTGCTCCAATCGCTGTTAGACAGTGATGACTTATGGACCCAACTTCATTTATTAGTATCGAAAGTTGAATTTGGTTTAGCAGTATGAATGGGTTCGTATTGAGGCTTCTTAGTCCAGTCAAAATAATTAGTCTAAAATTGATCCAAATCAAGCATAAGCACAGGGTCATAGGAAGAAGAATTGTCTTGCTTTTTTGACCATAATAGGCTGAACAAGAGAAAGGAGCAAGGGTTGCTCATCAAGGATGTTATATGATAACACCTTAAAGTTTCTCTATGTAATTCCACTACCTAAGTATTAGATACCGATGGTTTTATACAATTTATTGCTAGGACTACAAGTAAGTGAATATTTAAAAATGATGAGAAATTCTTGAATGTTAGAGATGGAAGTCTTATTTCAATCCTAACTTTAAGAATTATAGAGTTTATTTTTAAATATTGTTATTTAAAGTAATTGTTACTATGTCCATTGTTTATAATCTTTGTTAGTCTTTTGGCTAAAGATGATCATCATTCATAAAGGAAGATTATTGTGGTATTATTATGAATAATGTTACAATAATACATAGACAATAAGAAAATGATATTTATATAGCCTGTTAAGTGTAATGTACACACCCAAGTTAGATAATGTCATGAATATCTATCTTTGGTATTATAAGCTTAGTCATCTTGACAAGAACAGGATAAACGGATTAGCTTGAGAGGAAAATCTCGACATCAATAATTGTGAATCATTGATAGCCTGTGAGTCTTATCTTCTTGGAAAGATGACAAAGTCACCTTTTAATGAAAAAGGTGAAGGAGCTGACAAAGTTCTAAATCTCATACATAGTGATGTATGTAGACCTGTGAACTTAAGTGCCAGAGGAAGATATTAATATTTCATTACAGACGACCTATCTGGGCATGGGTGCATTGACCAAATCATTTGAAATGTTCAAATGATTCAAACGATAAAAAGGATGACATATCTAGGAGAGAATTGGATTCTCTCTCAGTGGATTCTTTTTCAGAACATAGTATATCTGAAAGGAGAAGTTGAACTTTGTTAGACATGATTCAATCCACGATAGGGTTCACTAATCTGCCTGTTTCAGGACTGTGCTCTTGTGTAATTACTTATTTTACTCTGAAAATATACTGAGTAAGTCTGTTGTGCAGATTCTATATGAGATATGGATCGGACATAGACCTAGATTCTCTCACCTTTGGGTTTGGAGTTGATCGGCCTATGTCAAAGGTTTGCATACAGATAAACTTGGTTCATGGTCCAATAGTTGTTTAAGGGCTACTAATTCTATCATGCTGAAGAACATAAGATGCTCATCAGCATACAGCATTCTTTTTGGAAAGGAGTTCCTTAGAGAAGAAACTGATGCCTATCAAGTTGAACTTGAAAGTTTGACTGATAGAAAATGAACCGACGTAATCTAGTAAACCTACAGAACTAGATTTGATTAGATCAAACTCGAAGCTCATTAAAGTAAACGCAATGCAGTGGTCTAACTCTGAGAATTGGCTTGGAGCCATTAAATCTAAATTGAAGTCCATGAAAATCAATAGTATATAGACACTAGATGATTCACCTGAAGGAATAAAATCCATTGGGTGTGAATGGATTTTTCAAAAGGATCAGAATAGCACAGACGGAAAGGTGGAGACCTATAAAGCTCGTTTTGCTATTATCCCAGAGTTAGAACATACGTTTTGAACATATATCTTTGTTATGAACAAAGAGGTACCCTACATTTATAAATGGATAAAATATTCTGTAGTGTTATTCCTTGTTTGTCTGTGGATGAAATTCTCTTAATCCAGAATGGCATTCCAGCATTGCAAGGAATAAAAGTTTGGGTGTCATCTAATTTCTCCATGTTCAAGACTAGATATGATATGCTCACTAATGGTAGTGAGCAGATATCAGTCTAATCTAAGTAAAAACCACTAGAAGATTGTATAGACAATCCTTAAGTATTTGAAAAATACTAAGATCCAGTGACTCAATTATGGAAATACTGACTTTAAACATGTGGATATTTTGATTTTAGTCAGATCAAGATGACAACAAGAAAGTGTCGGATCATACGCTAATTATAGGAGCAATCTGCTGGAAAAGTTTCAAGCAAGATACTTTAGTCTACTCAGTTAGTGATGTAGAGTACATCATAGCATATGATGCAGCCATGTAAGCTGTGTAATTGCTGAGCTTCATTAACAGGTTTGGAGTGGCACCCTCCATCGATGGTCCAGCCCTATCGTAGCACTAGAGCTATAAATCTGGCTAAAGAATCGAAGGACTAGCATACTCTGTATTACTATCACTTTTGATTTTAGATCAGGGTGACATCGATCTTTGGAAGATTGATAAAAAGGGAGAACTTGACCGACCCATTTGCTGAGGCCTCGAAACTAAGAAGATCTACAAACTCAAGTGGAAGATAGGATATTTGATATCATTCTGATTGGCTTTAGTACAAGTGGGAGTTAATGTGTCCTAAAGTCTATCATCTAAGTGGTAGATGATTGGAATTAGTATATGAATTATCTAATAATAATAGTTATTTGACAGGTTCATCATAAAAGTTCTATCTTCCTTAAATGAACTCCTAAATTATGATGAAATCCTTAGAACCACAATCAATCGATAAAGAAGGATTTATTGGATAGTTCTTAAATTATTCACGACCAAATGATAAGTTATTAACAAGGATGATAACTTATCAAGTGTAGGTCGCTGTATGCCATATGCATTGGTTGTCCTCGTAATCAAGTGGTGTGGAGACACTGGCATGGCATCCAGATGAGATGTAGGAGTACATCTGTATTGAACGTGACCAATATAATACTCTACTATCAAGAGTAGTTAGCTAAGGCCAATAGGTATAAGTATCCCTCCGACTTGAGATCACCACGGTGACTTACAAGCAACTCACTGTGCTTTGGTGCTGGACTGCCTGTATTTCTAATATAGGTTCGAAAGGTTTTTGGATACGGTCAAGTACTTGTGAACCGGTGTGTGAGTCAAGATGGGATTGACCACTCCTGATTAACTTCAGGAAGAGAATGTCTCGCTGTGTTTCAATTTAGCAAAACCTAGGCCTGGGTAATCCTCGTGAGGAGTCACAGGATTTGCAAAAATTTTGAGACATAATAGAGATGACTTACATGAATGTTGACAGCATACTCGAAGTCATCTTGAGCATTATTAGTCAAAAAGATGAATTATATGGTAACCATGGGTCAGGGTTCTTAGAATGTTGCTTTGCATACATTCGACCTATCTAGACGTCAGGAACCATTGCTAGATGGTTACTTCGATTGGTACAAAAATTGGTTCCTGTGCTACCAGCTTAGGTTCAAATCTATAGGATCACACACATAAGAGGTTGTAACCTAATCAGATGATTAATCGATGATTGAGAATCATTCTAAAGTTAAACAATCAATGTGATTGATATTTGACCTAATGCAAGTGTTGCAAGAGGATCATTAGCAATTGGATTGCTAATTGACTCAATCTGATTGAGCAATTGGGCTGAGATCAAGTCTAACTGAATATGATTAATTAGAATTAGTTTGAATTTAATTGGATTAAGTCTAATTAGTTTATTGGATAAGCCAGTTGCAAGGGAGAACAAGTTCCTGTTTGACTAGGACTTGTATGCACCTAATTCCTAATTAAGTTAGGATTTAAATTAAATATGATTTAATCTGATTTAATTAAACTCCTAGTTGGACTAAGATTATCATTAATTAGGTTATAATTAATTTAAATTAGGTTTAAAGTATTTGACCTAATCTAAATAAGAATCCTAGTTAGACTAGAATTCCATCTTCTCTTGCACCACCTAAGAAAATCAAAGCCCACGCCCACTAATTAATTTCAAATAATTTTTTTATGATTTTTACATCTAAGGAAAGTAATCTCACACTACTTATTCTAAATATTTGAATTAGATTTGATCTGGTTCAATATGAAAATTAATTTGATTCATTGTGGAAAGTGGTTTAGCCTATTTCTCTTTTTGAAAGAGTCCCTCTTCACAAAGACTCTTCCCTCCCTATCTTGTGCCAACTTTCCCATGTTTATCCTCCTTTTTGTTGCCCCTTTTGTGGTTATTTTCATTCTATCCATGAAATAAATGAGATAGGGGGCATCCAAGAGTTGGACGCCCCAAGGACTCCTTGTTAGACTAGGTCTTATGACCTAATCTGCCATAAAAAAGGAGGCCACCCCATATGCCATGATATAGGAGTCAAAAATTTGTGGAAAATTGAGAGAATTACCAGAGGAGAATGAGGAAGACCTGGGAGGTTTTAGGAACCAAAATCCATGGAGGAGAGTCCTCTAACAAGAGATCAAAAGTTGATGTCTTGTAGAGAAGAAAGGTAAGAGAGAAGATTGTCTTCTCTTATTGATTTTTTTCATATTTTTTCCTCTTTATTTTTGTAGTTTTATGTGATAAAAATATGAGAGAGAAAGAAAGATTACATGGGTAGTTTGAGGTACCAAAATTCTTGGAGAAAAGTCCTCAAACAAGAGATCAAAGGTTGATGTCTTGTAGAGAAAAAGGTAAGAGAGAAGATTGTCTTCTCTTATTATTTTTTTCTTTCATATTAATATCTCTTTGTTTTATATTTTTTTATATGATAAAAAATTTGAAAGAGAAAGAGGGATGGCATGGTGAATTCATGCTCCAAAGAGTTGGAGCATGGTGATCTTATTTTGGACATGATATGATCATGTCCTGATAGAAGAAGAAGAAGAAAAGAAGATCTTTTCTTAAGGTTTTTTTTAGAACCCTTCTTTTCCATAAATCATGAGATTTTTTTATGAGAAAAATCAGATATCATAAAATCTGAAAACTAAAAAATATTAAGAGAAGAAGGTCTTCTCAAGTCCTAGCATAGAGATATTTTCAGGATATCAATTGTTGATGTACTGAAGGAGAAGATCTATCTTCTCATAGGATCTTTTTCTATTAAATATTAATTTTGATTTTAGAAAGGTCAAAAGATTTGACTTCTCCCTTATTCTTTCTCATATTCTTCATCTCTTGGAATATCCAAGAGATCCAAAAAATATTTTTTAGATTAACCAGTCGGAGGGATCTGCAAGAAGCTAGCACTTCGAGCGGATCTTCGTTCAACGAACCTCCAATTTTATTGCAGCCTCGTGTGGATCACCTGTAGAGGTCGGATGCGTGTGAGGCTCCAAAGGAAATAAAAAAAATCAACCTTGGAGTTTTCGATCCGTATGAAGGTAAGAGATCTGATCTCTTCTTTTATCTAGATATGATCTAGGTTTTAGATCTGAAACTGTTTCAGATCTAGGGTATTGATTTGATCAATACCAAATTTTTTATTTTCTGATTTATAAATGTAATGTGACATATTATAAGTCCTAATTGTAGGATTTAGTAATTTGATTACATGCATTTGTAGATTAAATTATTTAATTTACATGTTTCACTGCGTTATATTTCAAAAAAATTTTGAAATTCATGCATGAAACCTTGCACCTTTTCCAACATGTGGGATAAGAGAGAGTGGGTGTGAGGGCTAAATTGACGCAAGGTGAAACCTTAGTCTTACTAGGATTCAATCTATGTCTTGTTCCAATCTGGTTTCTCAAACCAAATCAAACCAAAACCAAATCAACCCAATTAAAGTAGATCTTATTCTAATTAAGAACCTAATTTAATCAGATTAAATTAAATTTAAATCTAATTTAATTTTCTAATCAAATTAGAAATTAGGTTGATCTAAGTCCTAATTGAACTAGGACTATTTTTTTCTTGCACTTGTCTTATCCAATAAATCAATTGAACTTGATCCAATCAAGTCCAAAGTAAATCTAATTAAATCATATTCAATTAGACTTAATCTCAGCTCATTGGTTTCATCAAATTAAATCAATTAGCAATCGAATTGCTAATCGATCCTCCTGCAACACTTATACTAGATTAAGTGTCAATCGTATTGATCATTTAACTCTAGAATGATTTTAATCGTTGATCAACCATTCGATCGGATCGTGAACTCTAATGTGTGTGATCTCATAGGTCTGAATCAAAATCGATAAATAAGAATAAATTTCTGTACCAATCGAAGTGACCATCTAGCAATGGTACCCGACGGCTGAATAGATCGAATGTGTAGAACAACATCCTTAGAACCCATGCGGATATAGTTTCCATATAATTCATCATCTTTACCAAAATGCTCATAGGACATCTTAGAGTTCAACTATCAACTCTGATCAGATTGTCCACATTATATTTCAAAATATCAAATCCATCTGATAGATTACCCTGGCCAAGGTTTTGCTAAATTAAAATACAGTGACTCATTCTTCTCCAACTCTTGGAGTGGTCAATCCCATCTTGATCATACTTTGACTTCGCAAGTACTTGACCGTGCCCAGAAGCCTTTCATCACTGAATTAGAAATTCAGTTAGTCCAGTACCAAAGCACAGTGAGTTGCTTGCAAGTCACTGAGGCAATCTCAGGTCAAAGGGATACTTATACCTATATCCCATCAGGGACATTCTCGATAGCAGAATGCTCTAGAATTGATCACGTTCAATGATGATGTACCCTTATATCTCACCAGTATACCATACCAGTGTCTCCACACTCTTTCGTTAAGAGGATAACCAACCCATATGGCCTACAGCGACCTATGCTCGATAGAAGCTGTCATCCTTATTAACAGCCTATCATTTGATCGTGAATAATTTTAAGGACTAATCGATAAATCCTCTCTTTATCGAACCTAAATAGTCCTAAGGATTTCATCACAACAACGGAGTTCATTAGAAGATAAAACTTGTGATAAAAATACCAAAAATATATTTTATTTATTAACAAATTAATTACAATACAAGGTTGCTCAACCATCAATAGCTTGACAATTGACTTTTGAAACATATTTCCAACACTAGCAGCAATATACTCTACCTCAGTGACTGAGTCAACTACAATCTACTGTTTGAAACTCTTTCAACTCACTGCACCACCATATGGAGTAAATACATATCCTAATATGAATTTTTTATCATCTAGATCAGATTAAAAATTAGAATATATAAAATATGCTAGTTTCAAATCAAATCGACCATAAATAAGAAAAGTATCTCTAATCTTTTTTAAGTACTTGAGTATATTTTTTATAGCTTTCTAATGATCCTTTTCTGGATCTGCTTGAAATCTACTTACAATGCCTAAGGCATAAGTGACATCAGGTCGGATACATAGCATAGCATATATAATCGATCCTATAGCTGAAGCTTAAGGAATAGAACCTTTTTTTTTCTCTCTTCAAGTTTAAGAGACATCTTCTGAGAGAGTTGTATGCCATACTCATGAATAAATAGCCTCTTTTACTTCCATCCATGTTGAACCTATTCAACACTAGATCTATGTACCAAGACTGGGTCAAGCCTAGCATCCTTTTAGATTTATTGCTAGAAAATCGGATAGAAAGCATGTGTATATTTTAAAACTTTTGAAAAACATAGCGAAAAATAAAATGGGTTAAAGCCTTTAATCCTACATGCAAAAGATCAAATCTAATCCTACCCAAGTCCAAGAGAAAATATACATATACAATCTAAAATTTAGAAACAAATATGAGATCGAATCTCATTACCTTGGTGTGGATAGATATTCACCACTTTTGATGATCATTGATTCGTAGACGCTCAAGCCGCACACATGTCCGACCTCTACGAGTGTCCATCGGGATCAATCTCGAACTGATTTCTCCTCGTAGAAGACTCTTCCTCCCAAAAAGAATTTTAGGCTTGAACACTTTGATCAACACCTTGATCTAGACTGCAGGATCAACTCTTTGATCAGTAACCTTCTTCTTCTTCTCCTCGATCTTCACTCTTGAAGTCACAAAACACTATCTTTTGGCATGTGGAAAAGAGGAGGCCCAACTCTTGGGTGCGGAACAGAAGAGAGGAGGAGAGGAGGTATGGAGAAGGGAGAGAGAGAGAGATTTTTCACAAAAATCAATTAGCTAGAAATCCTAAAGTCATACCCTTTATATAGGCACTATCCTGACACAAAATAGGAACCCAATTATCTTAAAAAGATAGATTCTTATCTCATAAGAATCCTCCACCTTTTTAATTTGATTTATTCTAATTAAAATCAAATATAAATGGTATATGATCAGCCCCTTTAGGTAGGTACAAGAGGCATCCATCTAATACATGTCAGGTAGTTGGGGCGTCAAGAGTTGGCACCCTACAATAGGGTTTCTATCCAAAAAAGAATGGGGCATGGCCCCACCCCTTTCCTCCATGCCATGCCACATAAGGGGAGGCGGGCCCCTCTACCATATCCTAGGATTTGGCCCATTTCATGCCAAAAATGAAAGTAGGTGCCACCCTTTCTTCCATTTATTCCAAATGCACATTTAGAGATAATTAGGAGACAAAGAAGAGATAATGTTAGGATAATTATGCTAACTAATTGACTTAATCAAATCCTTTGGGCTCACAATTAAGAGTCCAATTAAATCCAAATAGATTTAGGTTACGTTCAAGGCTATAGACTTAATCAAATCAAAGTCTCAAGAAGAATTAGGTTTAACTGTGTGCTAGTATGGTTCTCATAAACCTAATAGGATTTCAATAAATCCTAATCCAAGTAAAACTTCATAAGTCCAATTGGCAAATTCAAGATTAAATCTCTTAATGTGTGACCCCATAAGTTTCATTCTATCTGATAGTGAGATATTTTATGATCTCCATCATAATATCATCGAAACTCTTTTCAATAGATTAGAATATTTTCAATTCTATCCTTCGAGGGCCATCGATCATTAAGACGATGTCTGATGAGTCTCACAATCAACCAGTAACACCTAACAGTATGTAGTGGCAACCTAGTAAAATGAAAGTATGAACTTCTAGGTACAGTTATCGTATGATTCAGTCCTTCTATCGTGAGTTTCAAACTTGATGGAGGTCATGGAGAACTCATCAGACCCCATCATCAGTCATATGAAAGATTGGCTTGACTCGAGTTCATTTGTAAATCTCGTGAAAACTCTTTTTCAATATTCACACTTGCTTTGGTCAAAAATTTTCTAAACTCAATCTCATAAATCGCATAGAATTTTCTTTTTCTATCAAGGTTGATAGATTCCATCTAAGTGCATCCTACTCCAAATAGCAAACCTGAACCTACTGAAGCCAACATACACAGTAAGCACCGAATGGCTAGGGACCAAGAGAACGTGCAGTCAAACCCAGTAGCCTCACTGCGAATAGCCAATGGCACCACAAGTCAAAGGACCACTCACACCACTGCAGTATCGAGAAGACCACTGACGAGTGAGTAGACATCCATATGATTCTCGTGTTGGTCACACTCAGTATAAGTTATTCTCTAACAACCACTCACACCTTCATCCCAGTGTCTTTACACCACAGATCCAAGACTCATCTACCCACATGGGAGATGAACTGTGCATCGATCTCAAATAGATTGATCACTGTCCTCTATGATGATCCTTTGATCGAGAGCATTTAGAAATTAACCACTAATTAATATATGTCACAAATTCTTAACTCTTTAAGAATATACAAAAATCATCTTCGTTAATTTCTAAGACAAATCATGGACACATAAACATGATTGAAAAAAAAAATTCTTTTATTGATAATAAAAAAATTACAAGTACAAGTTTAGGTCCTGAAATTACATAATGTATCAGGCAACAATTAGCTTCTAGGACACAAATCCAACAAACTTCCACTTAACCTCAAGCCAATTGCCCATATATCTAAGCCCCATCTTATCAAGGTGAGCTTCGATCTTCTACTGGCTGAGAGGCTTGATCAGTGGGTCCACCATGTTCAATGCGGAGTTGACTCTCTGCACCTCGACAAATTTTTTCTCGAGGTATTCACGTATGATGTGAAATCATCGTTCTATGTGTTTGAACTTTTGATGAGATTTGAGCTCCTTAGCAAAGGCTATGGCACCATTGTTGTCGCAGTGCAGTGCAATGGCATCTGATGGCATCACATCCAGCTCCGCAATGAACTTCTTGAACCAAAAGGCTTCCTTAGCAACTTCAGAGGCAGTGATGTACTCGACTTTCATGATCGAATCTGTAATGATCGGCTACTGAAAACTCTTCTAGCTAACTGTACCATTATTACACAAGAAAATACACCCCGATATAGACTTTCTATCATCGATATCAGTCATAAAGTCTGAATCGATGTATCCCTCAATTTTCAGCTCCGATCCTCCACCAAAGACCAACATCAAATTCTTAATCCTTCTCAACTATTTAAGGATGTTCTTAATAGCAATCTAGTATTCTTCATTTGGATTCACCTGATATCTACTTGTGATACTCACGACAAGTGCTATATCAGGGTGTATACATAACATGGCATACATGAGGCTCCCTATTATCGAAACATAAGGGATCTTGCTCGTGCGCTAGATCTCCTCAAGTGTATCAGGACACATCTTCTTAGAGAGATGAATATCATGTCTAAGGGGTAAAAGATCCCTCTTAAAGTTTTTCATGCTGAACCTCTTCAGCACCTCCTCTATGTACATATACTGTGAGAGTCTCATCGTTCTCTTAGATCTATCCCTATAGACCTTTATACCAAGAATGTAGGAAGCTTCTCCTAAATTTTTTATGGTGAACTCTTTCGACAACCATACTTTGACCGACGTCATTATGGAAATATTATTTCCAATCAGGAGGATGTCATCCATAAACAATACGAGAAATGTGACAGTGCTCCCACTGACCTTTTTGTACACACACGGCTCCTCCTCATTTTTGATGAAATCCAACATTTTGATCATATCATTGAAGCGAGTGTTCCAACTCTGAGATGCTTGCTTAAATCCATATATAGATTTTTACAGCTTGCAGACCTTGTGATCACTATCATTGGATGTGAAATCCAGAAGCTGCTCTATATAGATATCTTCCTCAAGATATCTATTTAGAAAAGTAGTTTTCACATCCATCTACCAAATTTTATAATCATGAAATGCTGCTATAGCAAGAAAAGTATGGATGGATTTTAGCATGGCTACGGGCAAAAGAGTTTCATGATAGTCAATGCTTTCACATTGACTATAACCTTTCGCAACTAGCCTTACCTTATAGGTCTCTACCTTACCATCCAATCCAATTTTTTTTTTGTAAATCCATTAACACCCAATAGGTACAATACTTTCAGTTGGATCTACTAAGGACCAAACCTGGTTGGAATGCATGGAATCAATTTCTGACTTTATCACTTCCATCTATTTCTCGGAGTCCACATCTAACATTACCTCATCATAGGTTTTGGGATCATTCCTAATATTCCTATCTCCCATAAGGAATGCTTCCTCAAAATCCTCTGTAAAAATACCTAAGTATCTTTCAGGAGGACGGAAGATCCTACTTGATCTATGAGGTGGAGGAGGTATCGCATCTACTAGCTCATTATTAGATTTAGGTTTTTGGACTCGATACTCTTCAAAGATTTTCTCCCACTGCCTCCATCTTGGATAAACTCTTTTTTCAAAAAGACAGCATGATGGCTCACAATCACATTGTGATCCTCAGAAAGATAGAAGTAGTATCCTATGATTTTCTTAGGATACCCTATAAAACGAGCCCTAAAGGATCTAGCCTCTAACTTGTCTGCCTGCTGTCGCTTGACATGGACCGAACATCTCCAAATCTTGAGATCTCCAAGAGTTGGCTTCTTACCATGCCATAACTCATATTGTGTGGTAAGAACGGATTTAAAGGGACCCGATTCAAAAGATGAATCGTAGAAACAAAGCATGTCCCTAGAGAAAGTCAGGAAGGTCTGTAAAGCTCATCATGGACCGTGCCATATCTAATAGGATCCAATTCCTCCTTTTGGATACCCTGTTGAGCTGAGGTGTCCACTATGAGACTGTGCCATTATCTTTGAGATAGGTCCAAAATTCTCCACAAAGATATTTTCCTCCTCGATCTAATCGAAGACCCTTTATGGACTTTTTGATCTATTTTTTTACTTCATATTTGGACTCTATGAACTTTTCAAAGGCTTCAGACTTTCGATGTATCAGATACATAAACCCATACCGTGAATAATCATCGGTAAAGGTTATGAAGTAGATATAGCTATCTCTAACTTGTACATCAAATGGACCACACACATCAGTATGTACTAAGGCTAATATCTCAGTGGCCCTTTCTCCTTGTCTCATAAAGGGCACCTTGGCCATTTTTTCTTAAAGATATGATTCACAGACTGGATAAGACTCAAAAGTCAATGGTCTGAGAAGATCATCTTTCTCCAGTTTATTGAGTCTGTCCTCTCCAATATGGCCTAGCCTAAGATGTCATAGATACTTTTGGCTAATCCTATCCCTAGATCTCTTAGATCCTATGACATTCACTATTTGCTCGTTAATATTTACACTCACATCTGTATGCAAATGGTAAAGACCATCAATCAAGAAAGCATATGCAATAATTTTATTTTTGAAATAAATTGAACTCATATCTTTATTGAAATAAAAATTATAGTTATCTTGTGCCAGTACAAAGATAGAAATTAAATTTTTACTAGTTACAGATACATAATAACAGTCTTTCAAAAATAAATTAAGTCCTAATGGTAGTCATAGAGGGTAGGTTCCGACAGCTACAGCAGTGATCCTTGCTCCATTACCGATTTAGAGAGTGATCTCGCCTTCCCTCAACCTCTTAACTTCTTCAAGATCCTATATTGAAGTGCACAAATGAGCACTTAAATCAGAATCAAAAACCCAACTAGAAGAAGAAAAAATCATTAGATTAGTTTTCGTTGGTGCAAAAATCTGCCTGCGTCGGAGAAGCTGGAGTCGAGGGAGTCGCGGTCGCTGTCGGGACCTGCAAAAGAAGTCTAAACCGAGGTGGGGTTGCTCCAGCAAGACCCTCCGACGCTCAAGTTAGTTCTCTGCCTCAACAAGAATGGAGTGCTCGAACGAAAATTTTAGCAGAGTTTTGGGATAGAATTTTGAGCTTAGAGAATAACATATCTGGGATCCCTCTTTTATAGGCGGAGGGAGCAACAGACTGATAGCGATGTCTGTAACCGTCTGGCAGTGGGCTGCCTAGAGTCAGGAGGAGTTTGTTGCAAAGAGTAGTGGAGTGAATCGTGGCTATCACCGAACATGCCACGTGGAGTCTGTCGCGGGGAGTGGAGCGGCGTCCATTATCGTGACTTGCCAGAGGATGGAAGAATCACCGGTATCCATCGCAGGAAGTGGAGCAGAGTCGTGGCCATTACTGCGGCCCACCAGGGAGTGATGGGGCCGCACGGAATCCATCGCAAGAAGTGGAGCAGAGTTGTGGCTGTTACTGTGGCCTGCCAGGGGGTCCAGGCCTGTCGGCCGAAGTTCGGCTGGAGTGTCTGGCGGAGAGAGGTGGTTAGCTACCCATCTGAGAGGAGCTCGGAGTCCGACTCCCGTAGGAGTCCGGACGAAGTCTTCCTTCAATCGAAGTCGGGACGTGGTCCGGCTCCCGTGGGAGTCCGGACGGAGTCTTCCCGCAGCTGGAGTCGGAGACAAGATCTAGCTCCTGTAGGAGCCCAGGCGAAATCTACCTGCGATCAAAGTCAGGGGCGAAGTCCGACTCCCTAAGGAGTCTGAACGAAGTTTACCAGCAATTAAAGTCAGGGGCAAAGTCTGGCTCCCGTAGGAGTCCGAACGAAGTTTACCAGCGGTCAAAGTCGGGGAGAAGCCCGACTCCCGTAGGAGTCCGAGCGGAGTCTTCCCGTAGTCGGAGTCAGAGATGAGATCTGGCTCCCGTAGGAGTTCGGACGGAGTCTTCTTGCGGTTGAAGTCGGGGGCGAAGTCCAGCTCCCGTAGGAGTCCGGATGAAGTTTACCTGCAATTAAAGTCAGGGGCGAAGTCCGGCTCCCGTAGGAGTCTGGATGAAGTCTTCCCGTAGCCGGAGTCGGAGACGAGATTTGGCTCCCATAGGAGTCCGGATGGAGTCTTCTTGCGGTTGAAGTCGGGGGCAAGTCGGCTCCCGTAAGAGTCCGGATGAAGTTTACCTGCAATTAAAGTCAGGGGCGAAATCCGGCTCCCGTAGGAGTCCGGATGAAGTCTGCCTGCAATTGGAGTCGTGGGCGGAGTCCGGCTCCCATAGGAGTCCGGATGAAGTCTGCCTGCAGCCGGAGTCGGGGACGAGGTCCGGCTCCCGTAGGAGTCCGGACGTCGGAAGAATCCGGTCGATGCTAGCGGGTCCTGTCCATCGGCAAAACTTGGGATGCTACGGAGGCTCGGCCGCCTGGGAGGTTTGAAGAGACATTGCGGAGGTCGAAAGTTGGTTGGATCCCCGGAGGGTCACTCCCGTCATGAACTTCAGCTGGGGGGTATTTTATACCCAACACCAGTCCCCCTACTTCTGAGTTCGAATTTCAAATGAAGAAAGTACAAAAAAATTTTCGCAGCCGAAGTTGTCCCCTTGAATCCTGTGCACAATCATCCCCAGATATTTTGGCATTAAATGCGCGCGTGCTGGAGTCTTTTCGAATCGGGCGATTCGAAGGGACCTTTCAGAATTTTTGCTGGTACGTTGGCCCAAGTACGGTGCAGTAATGGCTCTGTCAGCTGTAGCCACTTTTAGCCGCCTGCTGTGGCGAGTGGGACACGTGTTGAGCGCAGATCGGCCTGGGGGATTCGCGATCATTATGGCGCCGGATCCCAGGGTCTATTTAAACCCGCCCTTCCGCCTTTAGGGGCCCTATTCTGCCTGAAAGTTCTATCGGTGTCTACCTTTTCTTCGAGAGCCCTGACCCTCCTTGGCGTCTTCCTTGGCCCTAGGCTCCTTCGAGTCATCCCTATCCTCGCCCCTCTGCGTCCTTCAGAGCGATCTAGGTTAGTCCCGGAACCTTCATTTTTCTTCTTGCCATTTAGGGGCCTTTTCTCCTCCATTTTCTTTTATCGCATTCCTCTGATTTGGTCTCCCGCAACCCCTCGTCCCTTGTCCCGCCTGATTTCTTGGGATCTTTAGGGTCTTCATTTGAAATCATTCGAAATGTCTTCCGGCACCTCTGTCTCTAGCGGTTCCAGGAGTTCTTCCGCCTCAGCCCCCCAGGACCCCCACTCTGTAGACGAACCCACATCTGGGGCTGGGCTTCGCCCAATTTTTGTGTCGGGTGCCATTCCCTACTCCCTGACTCCGGATGAACTCCTACTGATAAGGTTCAGTATGGAGTTCCTCCGGAGTACGATCTGGAGCTTCCTGGCCCCTCCGACCGGGCTAGCACTCCCCCATCCGATCGTTTCTGCCTGTATCAGGAGGCCTTCCGTATCGGACTCCGCTTTTGCTTCCGTCCTTTGTCATCATCCTTTTTCGCTTCTTAGATATCTCTTTAGCTTCAGTTGCTCCGAATTCTTTAGGTTTTTGATAGGGTTCCTCTCCCTTTGCCACGTAGTCAAAGTTCAGCCATCCCTTTTTTTATTTAGGCATTTTTACACCTTCAAGCGTCACCCTTCGATGAAGGACTGGTGGTATTTCTCCCCCCAGTTTGGCAAGAAGGGGTTGCTGAAAGGTGCTCCTTCTTCGATCCACAACTGGAAGGGGAAGTACCTCTTCGTCCACTGCCCGACCTTGAGGCTTGGATTGCCCCCTTGGGGCTCTCTGAGGGACTCTATCCGTCGGGCTCCCAGCCTGGGGGAGGACGACCTTCAGACCGCACAGAAGCTTCTTGACTATTTCGCTCCTTCCCTTCCTAACCTTCTGAAGGAGCAATTTTTGTTCAACATCGGCTTGAGCCCCAGGATCCTGCGAGTATTCCATCTTTTCTTTTCTCTTCTTTTCTTCATCCTTCTTCTTTTTTTTTCTCTTCTTTTTTTTTCTTTTTTTTATGTGTCACTTCTTCCTTTTTCACCCCATCGCTGATTTTTGATTTGATTTTTTTTTTTTTAGGAATGGACACCGAAGCAGCATGGATGCTTGCCAGGGGCCTCAAGACCCACAAAAGAAAAGGCGCTGCGGCCTCCGGATCAGCAAAGAAGGCCAGAGTGGAGGAGACAAGCTCGACCGTGCCTGTCCAGGTGGCCCCCATGATCAACGTTCCTTCAGACGCTGAACCATCAGCTCCCCGGGCCTCTTCAAGGAGTCCCCCCACTGGGGCTCTCGTTTCGGGGGTCCGTTCCACGGAGGCACCCGTAGTCGAGAGGGGAGGAGAAGGAAGTCGGTGGCCCGCAGGGTGAGTAGCCGCCGAGCCACCGTTGAAGAGTCCCTTGGTTCCGAAGAAGAGCCGGAGAATCCCTTCAATGACAGGACTTGATCAAGCGGTTGATCGACGGTTGCATTCTGCCTGAAGTCATCGAGAGGATCGATCGCGCCGATCCTGAGCAGTGGGTTTGGGACTCCCTAGGGTCCTTTCTCGAGGTAAAAAAATCTTCATTTAATTGGCTTTTCGACCCTTATTCTGATCCCCTAGCCGCCCTTATAGATTGGGCACCAGCTCCTTACTAATATCGAGGCGACGAACCGGGCGAGGAGGGATGCCATCCAGGCAGAGGAGCATCGTCGGACTGAAATGCCCGTCTCGAAGAGAAGGCAGCCGAGGTAGTTACCCTCCAAGAGGCCCTGGAGAAAGAAAAGCAGGCTCGGGAGGAAGAGAAGCAGACCTCAAAGGAGACGGTGAGAAAGGCGAAGGCCGAGGTCGCCAATTTGGCGGAGCAGATTTCGGTCCTGGTCTCGGAGGCTAGGGTTCTTGCGGTGGAGGAGTTCAAGGCCTCCACAGAGATGAGGGACCTGAACGTCCGATTCGGCCAAGAAGCATTCATCAAGGGGTTCGAGCTCTGCCAGGAGAAGGTGGCCAGAAAATTTTTCGAGCTCGATCTCAGCTTCTTGGGCGAGGAGTCTGAAGATGAGGTCGGTCCCTCTCCTGCTGCTACTGCTGCCGTAACCCCCCTTCCAGGGACACCGAGCTCCCCAACTCCTGCTGCAGAGGTCTAAGACCTCCGACCTTGTATTTTTCTTTTACTGCAATTTTTCCTTTCCTTTTTGTCTTTAAGAAATATTCAATCAATAAAGTTGAATTTCTCATCGTGGATGGCTTCTCCTCTCTTCCTTCCTCCATTTTGTTTTTCTTTCTGCAATGAGACGTGCCTTGATGCTTTTGTCTCCGATGGCAGTGTCCTGCCGAAGCACTTCCCCTGCCCCAGGGGATTCCGCTGAAGTTCACGATCCAGCGGCTGAAGAAAGAAGTTCTTCATTTGACAAAAAGGTCGAAGAAGATAGAAGGCGAGCTTCACAGATTGAGGGAGAGTCACTCTGAAGCCACCGCGGAGGCCACCTGCTTCCGGAACCTCCATGTGAAGGGGATCATGGAGTACAGTCGGAGAAAGACGAACTTCGAGAAGGAGCTCGAGGAACACAAGAAGCACGCCAGCGACCAATCTTGGGCCCAGGCTGCCAAGATCAGTTCTCTCAGAGTGGAGCTGTCGGCTGCCCAGGAGAGGATTGGCCAGTTGGAAGGAAGTTCATCCCGACTTTTGACTCGGGCCGACAGTGACCGGGAGTGGTCGAAGGTCTCCGACCTCCAGCAACAGCTCCAGGATGCCGAGGCGAGCTATGATGCGTACTGGACCGGCTGGTGCAAGCAGGTGGACGAATACAAGGGGAGGCTCAGGATGGCGACCGATGAGGTTGCCCACCTTCGAAGACAGCTAGCTGAGGGGGCTCAATCTGCTTTCGCTCGAGATTCTGACGAACTCCAATCCCTGAGAAGGACCGCAGAAGAACTATCCGTCGCTCTTGGGGAGGGGAAGGTCGAGCTGCAGCAATTGAAGATCCAGCTGGTGTATGAGCAGCAGGCAGTTAAGGATGTGGAGGCGAAATCCGAGGTCCTGAGAAAGTGGCGTCGAGAGGCGGAGAATGAAAGCCAACGACTTCGTCGGATGTTCCAAGATATGCTGCTGAAAAGAGAGAGCTAGAAGAAGAAGTTGAAAATCTGAGGCAGTCCTTGATAAGGAGTGAAGCAGATAATTCAAGGTCGGAAGGAGCAGAGCTTCCCTAGGGCTCTTTTTGGCCTTCCATCTTTCCATGTATATATTTTCTCTTTTGTTGTTTTGTTTTGTTCTTGTGGTTTTGCTTTTCTTCCTTTAGCCTTCTGGGCTTCATGGTGTATATTTCACGAATAAAATGAAAAGGGATTTTGTGTTACCTCGTCCACGTATTGTATTAAATTATCATCCGTCGAACTTCTTTTGTCTTTTGACTTGTTTGACATCGATGTCGTTTGGAGGTGCCCAGCCGTTGCCACACTGATTTTCTTTTCTTGTCGTCCATGGCCGTAGGCTTGAGCTCAATGGTCCAAACTCTGCATTACCTCGAAGGGGCCATTATTTTCTTGACCTATGTCGAGAGCCTCCTTAGAGACCGGGGATGTTTGGTAGGAACTTCCCGTCTTTGTTGAGATGAGGTTCCCTAGTCTTTGGTGTGGTTTGTTTTTCATCTATTGCCGATGTAATTTATCGCTTTCCTTTTTAATTTTCCTCCTCTTTTTCGAGTGAGGGTCCTCCCCTTGCTTTTTGTGGGGTCGCGTAGAAGTGTAGAGGTGCCATTGAGGAGACTTTTTCCTTTATCCAATTTTGTTGGGCAGCCGGGTTCTTGTCATCGTCAGGATGAGGTTCTCCTTCCATTCTTGATGTAGTCGATCTCAGCTCAGGTTAGGACGAGGTTCTCCTCCTGTTCCCAACGGAGCTGTGGGGCACATAAGAGTCATTGCAAGGGCCTCTCTCTCCATCCGGTCTAAAAGAACCGGACCTTCGACTTTACTCATGTCAGGATGAGGTTCTCCTCCTGTTCCTAACATAGCTGTGGGGGCACATTAGGGCGTTATAGGGCTCTCCCCCCATCCGATCTAAAAGAACCGGATCTTTGACTTTGCTCATGTTAGGATGAGGTTCTCCTCCTGTTCCTAACATGACTGTGGGGGCACATTAGGGCGTTGTAGGACCTCTCCCCCCATCCGGTCTAAAAGAATTGGGCCTTTGACTTTGCTCATGTTAGGACAAGGTTCTCCTCCTGTTCCTAACTTGGCTGTGGGGGCACATTAGGGCGTTGTAGGGCCTCTCCCCCATCTGGTCTAAAAGAACCGGGCCTTTGACTTTGCTCATGTTAGGACGAGGTTCTCCTCCTGTTCCTAACATGGCTGTGGGGGCACATTAGGGCATTGTAGGGCCTCTCCCCCCATCCGGTCTAAAAGAACCGGGCCTTTGACTTTGCTTATGTTAGGATGAGGTTCTCCTCCTGTTCCTAACACGGCCATGGGGGCACCTAAGGGCCGTTATATGGGCCTCTCCCCTAATTCGATCTTAAAATAATCGGACTTTCATTTTACTTATGTTAGGATGAGGTTCTCCTCCTGTTCCTAACACGGCCATGGGGGCACCTAAGGGCCGTCATATGGGCCTCTCCCTCAATCTGATCTTAAAATAATCGGACTTTCATTTTACTTATGTTAGGATGAGGTTCTCCTCCTGTTCCTAACACGACCTTATTTTGATTGTTTGAAGGGGTTATCCCTAGTCGTGACAAGCCCATGTCGAAAGGGAAAGACATGCAAAGTCGAAAAGAATTTTGATTCAAAGCAAAGTCGTTAGTAATACATTTACAGATTTTTTGAGTCCCATGATCGTGGAAGGTCTGCTCCTCTTTGGGGTCCTCCGGTGATGGAGTTGATGATCCCGATTGCAGGCCGATCTTCGGGCTGCTCTTCCCTCCTAGGCGGCTCAGGCTGCGGTAGGGCCCGTGGCCGATCTTCTCTACCCTCAGGCTGGTGCCGAATGAACCTATCGAATCGACCTCGTCGGATGAGCTCCTCGATCTCATCTCGAAGCTGGATGCATTCCTTCGTGTCGTGGCCGTGGTCATGATGGTAGAGGCAGAACTTGTTGGGGTTGCACTTTCTGGGGTGCGTGCACATCCTCTCTGGCCTTGGGAGCTGCTCTCTGACCTCTATCAGCACCTGAGTTTTCGATGCATTGAAGGGGGCATAGTTGTGGAACCTTCCTGGGGGAGAGCCCCACCGAGCCCGGCGCTCCGGGCTTCCCTGCCTGCATGCTCGAGGAGGAGTCTAGACGCACTTGTGCCCGGGAGGAGTTCGGAAACGTGGCCAAGCTTCTCTCGCCCCTTTTTCGACTGCGGGCTTACTCGAGTCTCTCGCCTGTCGCTCTCTCGCGGTCTCCTCATCCTTCATTTTGAAGGCTTCTTCCGCTCGGGCATACCCTTCGGCCCAAGCCAACAGGTCAGCAAAATCCCTGGGGTACTTCTTTTCTAGGGAGAATAAAAGGTCGTTCTCCAGAAGGCCGCCTTTCAGAGCGGCCATCGCTACCGACTGGTCCAAGTTCCAGACCTCCAGTGCGGCGATATTGAAGCAGTTGACGTAGGCCCGAATGGACCCCCCCTCCCTCTGCTTGATGTTGATAAGGGACTCCGAACCCTTCCGGGGGCGCCGACTGCTGACAAAATGAGCCACAAATTGGTGGCTCATCTGATCGAAGGAAAAGATGGTACCCGGCTTCAGCACCGAGTACCAGTTTCTCGTCGCTCCCTTCAAAGTGGATGGGAAGGCTCAGCATTGAATGGCGTCGGGCGCGCCATGAAGCAACATCATTGTCCGGAAGGCCTCCAGGTGGTCAACCGGGTCCGAATTCCCGTCGTAGCTTTCATACTGGGAGAGCTTGAAGTTCGACGGGATTGGCTCCTGCATGATCATTTGAGAAAGGGGAGGGTCAGTACAAATGTCCTCACCATAAGCGGGGGGAGCATGGCAGAGTTCTTCGATCCGTCGGTTCATCTCCTGAAGCCTCCGATCCAGGAAATCCTCTCGACTACGGGTCTCAAGGGTCTTCTGGCAGGATGGAGGTAAAGATCTTCTGGGGGTGGAATCATGGTCTGACTGGGGGCTTTCCACCCTTGGATTCGTCTTTCTGGGAAAGACTGGGTGGCTGGCCCAAGTGGCCCACCCCACCGTCAGATTTTGCAGTTCTGGCGATGCTCTTTTCGGTCGCACTGATGTCTGCGGCTGCTGCTGCTGTTGCATGGCCTGCACAGCTTCAGTGAGGCCTCTGACCTGCTGCACCCGTAGGTCGAATTGCTTCGCACCAACCACCGCTGCCGAAGGAGGGGGTAGAGGTTGGGAAACCGGAGGTGAGGTCAGAGCCTGAGATCTGGCCATGGAGGCGTAGATCGTCGTGTGGATGCTTTGCGGGGAGGCATCGGGCGAAGATCAAGTGGGGGAAGGAGGAGTGGATGTCGGAAAAGATGACCAGAGGTAGTCCCGTTGAGCGCTCCTTTAAGAACAAGGGTACTGCAAAGATACAGCCTTCCTCTAGCGCCAATCCAATCTTGTTGGTGCAAAAATCTGCCTGCGCCAGAGAAGCTGGAGTCGAGGGAGTCGCGGTCACCGCCAGGACCTACAAAAGAAGTCTAAACCAGAGGTGGGATTGCTCCGGCAAGACCCTCCGACGCTCAAGTCAGTTCTCTGCCTCAACAAGAATGGAGTGCTCGAACGGAAATTTTAGTAGAGTTTTGGGATAGAATTTTGAGCTTAAAGAATAACGTATCTGGAGTCCCTCTTTTATAGGCAGAGGAAGCAACAGACTGATAGCGATGTCTATAACCGTCTGACAGTGGGCTGCCCAGAGTCAGGAGGAGTTTGTTGCGAAGAGTAGTGGAGTGGAATCGTGGCTATCACCGGGACATGCCACGTGGAGTCTGTCGCGGGGAGTGGAGCGACGTCCATTGTCGCGACTTGCCAGAGGATGGAAGAATTGTGCGGTATCCATCGCAGGAAGTGGAACAGAGTCGTGGCCGTTACTGCGGCCCGCCAGAGAGTGATGGGGCCGCGTGGAATCCATCGCAGAAAGTGGAGCAGAGTCGTGGCTGTTGCTGTGGGCTGCCAGGGGGTCCAGGCCTGTCGGTCGAAGTTTGGCTGGAGTGTCTAGCGGAGAGAGGTGGTTAGCTACCCGTCTGAGAGGAGCTCAGAGTCCGACTCCCGTAGGAGTCCGGACGAAGTCTTCCTTCAGTCGAAGTCGGGGACGAGGTCTGGCTCCCGTGGGAGTCTGGATGGAGTCTTCCCGCAGCTGGAGTCGGAGATGAGATCTGGCTCCTGTAGGAGCCCGAGCGAAATCTACCTGCGATCAAAGTCAGGGGCGAAGTCTGGCTCTCTTAGGAGTCTGGATGAAGTTTACCAGCAATTAAAGTCAGGGGCGAAGTCCGGCTCCCGTAGGAGTCCGGATGAAGTTTACCAGCGATCGAAGTCGGGGATGAAGCCCGACTTCCGTAAGAGTCTGGGTGGAGTCTTCCCGTAGCCAGAGTCAGAGATGAGATCTGGCTCCCGTAGGAGTCCAGACGGAGTCTTCTTGCGGTTGAAGTCGGGGGCAAAGTCCGGCTCCCGTAGGAGTCCGGACAAAGTTTACCTGCAATTAAAGTCAGGGGCGAAGTCCGGCTCCCGTAGGAGTCTGGACGAAGTCTTCCCGTAGCTGGAGTCAGAGACGAGATCTGGCTCCTGTAGGAGTCCGAACGGAGTCTTCTTGTGGTTGAAGTCAGGGGCGAAGTCCGGCTCCCGTAGGAGTCCGGATGAAGTTTACCTGCAATTAAAGTCAGGGGTGAAATCCAACTCCCATAGGAGTCCGGACGAAGTCTGCCTGCAATTGGAGTCGTGGGCGGAGTCCGGCTCCCATAGGAGTCCGGACGAAGTCTGCCTGCAGCCAGAGTCAGAGACGAGGTCTGGCTCCCATAGGAGTCCGGACGTCGCAAAGAATCCAATCGATGCTGGCGGGGTCCTGTCCGTCGACAAAACTTGAGAGTGCTGCGGAGGCTCGGCCGCCTGGGAGGTTTAAAGAGACATTGCCGAAGGTCGAAAGTCGGTTGGATCCCCGGAGGGTCACTCCCGTCACGAACTTCGGCTGGGGGGTATTTTATACCCAACAGTTTCAATAACGAGCATTTCAGATGTATCCTCAGAAAGTACATCCTTCTTTCTGCTCTTGATAGTCGTCAGATAGGCCAGACAGTTCTTCCTCCAGTGGCCTTCGATGTTGCAATGAAAATATTTTTCTTTATCGTCGACCTTCTTAGGAATCTATTTCTTGGGCTTAGCTACATTCTTTTACTTTTTTGCGGGCATTTTCTTCTTCTTAAAGAAAGACTTCCTTTTTGAGGAAGCTCACTCCACAGCTAGAACTGTGCCCCTTGAACTCTTCAAGGTGCCCTCTATAGTCACCAGTATATTCAATAACTCAAGCAAAATAGCATCGATCTTATTCATATGGTAGTTCATGATGAACTGTCCATATAAATTAGAAAGAGACCGGAGGATCAGATCCACCTTTAGTTCCTTGTCCATGTTCATTCCGAACTTCTGAAGCTCCTTTATGTCCTTGATCATTGTCAGACAATGATCATTGATAGACTATCCATCACACATCTTCACTCTGAAAAATCTTCAAGAAACCTCAAAGCGAGCTGTACAATTCTGTTCACCATACAACTCTTACAGGTGAACCAACATCTCTCTGGCAGTCCTCATGTCTTCATGCTATTATTGAAGATCATTAGACATGGACACTAAGATGTAGCACTTCATCTTGTTATCTTCGTCCATTCACTTTTCAAAAGTAGCTCGTTGATCAACAGATGAGCGAGTAGATAACATAGGTGCTTCCTGATCTAGAATATGTATGAGTTTTTTAAAATTGAGAATAATTCTCAGATTCTAGAGTCAGTCTTTGTAATTGGTGCCAGTCAATCTATTTGTATCGAGGATTCGGACTAAGAGGTTTGAATTCGACATAGTTAGCTACAGAGAGAACAGTTTCTAATTAGATTTTTATACTTTTAAGATTATTTATTCTAGAAACCTTAAAAATAAACAAAGGCTCTCACTATTTGTTTGAATCTCCCACACTTCTCAGGTGGAGAAATGAAAACCTATATACGATCAGTTTCAAGTGGACACTACGGTTTCATTAATCTATACACACCTCACCTAATAGTTATTGATGAGTATAGACCAATAAGTGGACAATACTTTATCCATTGCTTCACTAAGCAAGATGCAGTGGACATGGTCTCTAAGTCTTGTGGCCTCACCTAACAGTTATTGATACATTTCTTAGCTAAGTCAGACCCATCATTCACCAGTGGGCGCAAAGCCGTCATTGGGATCCTCACTTAATATTTATTGAGTCCAACCGTATCTCTACCCCAGGATATCAAATATCAATAGAGTGGTTGTACCTTCTCGATGCAATCGAACCACTGTAACCAGTCGAAAATGATCAACGTTAGGAAGGCACCCGCATCTCTACAACGATGGAAGACCTCTAAATTTAATATTTAATAAGGATATTTGGGTTTAGATCTCTTCTAAATCAGCAGACCTAATATCCGATTGATTAAATTAAGTCAGCACATCAATATGTCTAACCATTCTAGTCGGTATGGGTGAACTCGAGTCAACAAGTAACCTAATATAAAACTGAATCTCCCAAGATGGCCAGGTAAGTTAAGATGCATAGGAATCCCCCCATTATTTTTCTTAGACACTAATCAAAATTAACCAGATAAGATAATAGAATCAATTAAGTAACCACCATCTAAATACTTATGTTAGATACCAAATTGGTCGATTAGAATCGATTAGGTTAACCTATTGAAATGGATCAGAACCACTGAGCTAAATTTGATCTTGAGTCAATCAACTCACATCAAAATATAAATCGATGCGACCAACTACAACTAAACTCGACTTTGAGCCCCTTTGATCTAATCTTAATCATCAATCGATTAGATTCAATCAACTGCTCAAAATCAAAAATGAGTTCAAGCCTGATCTAATTAATTAGATCCTAATTGTAGTTTGATCATTAGATCTAATTTGTTCAACCCATACCCACATGCAACAACATAATTTTAGATCTAAAAATAATTTTTAGATTATATTTCATTACATGCAATTAGTGGCTATGATCTTGAAACTGTTTCAGATCTAAACCTAATTTTTATATCAAATATATATAGTTTTAGATTTAAATTAAATACACATCACATATACATTAAATTTTAAATCTAAAACTAAATTTACACACATCAAATATATGCAAAACTAGCTCTAGAATAATGATTAAAATATTTTAAAAATATCTTTTCAAAAATCTATTCATATCAAACTAAGACAATCTTTACAATATAGGGGATAAATCCTATATCAAGATAACCTTATATCAGTCTGATGTAAACTTTTAATTATTCTAATTTCAGATCTAAATATAAAATTAAATATATCATATATGCTAATTTTTAAATTTAAAAGATTTAATTTAATTATTTCAAAAATAATTTTCAAAATCGATAAATCTTGTTGAAAAAATAGTGCCCCACAAGCCAACTACATGGATGATACAAAAAAACTTTTCTATATTTTTTTTCTACTCACATGCATGACATTAGTTATTTTATATGAGGTATTATGTTTTATCATTTACTGCATCATATTTTTATGATTATGATAAACCCCATAGATTAGGGTAATGATTTTAGGACCATGATAAGTCATGTCAGTGAGACCTAAAATCTTGATAGCTCCAATCTAAAATATTTTCAATCGTTGGATCATCGAGTCAGAGATCGATGATACTGGTAAGACTAGTACATCCTATGTATGCTCAATGGAGAAGGTGGTTGATCTCACAATTACTTATGTGGTGACACTAATACAAGGATGTAGGTGCTCATTAGAGAATGAGTTCACTGAACTGATCCACAGAAAGAATATCTGATAGAGCCTTACAGTATATCGACAGATGGTTCTTCAGTGGGGTGGTGCATGTGATCCTTTAATATGAGATCACTATGGTACCTGTGTATATAGATTCTTACTTTGGTTTATTCCCTAACACGCTACTTTGAGATGTGTGTGGGATATTTTAGATATGGTGAAGTGTGCATGAAGGTTGTGAGTAGTCAATAAAGAATCGATCATTGCTTGTAGGAGGAGAGAGCATCCTATATGATCTCATAGGATGATGACTATGAGAGTCTGATCAGAGTAGGGATGAACAGTAGAAAATATTTTACTGATTCATCAATCGAGTCATCATCATCAGATTGAGATACATATGGATAGATATTTGAGCTTGACATGATTCCATGCCTATGGCCTATCTAGGATGTTGTATGATCGAAGGATTGAATTGCACAATAACTCACCACAAAAGGATAATTTTAGTATTTTCATCAAATTTTAAATCTTTCGAGTAGTCATGATACATTGCTAGACATCAATCTTGACTTGTGAACTCGTCAGAATTAAAAGAGTTTAATTTGAGAATCAATTAGAAAGAGTCATAATTGATTGAAACTCTTGAGCTGACCTAATCTAATCGGATTAAGGTTATATCATGATTCTGGATCTACTGCCGGTTAGATTTAAAATTCAATAGGTCAGACACAATAGAGATTTGATCTTAGTCCAATCTATTTAGATTTATTGTAAATTCAATGGGTTAATTAAATTGCTAGCACATGAATTAACCTAAGTTCCCAATATGGTTCAATGCAAAGGTGTTTGTGCTAAACCCAAGCTTGATGCCTTGACCTAATGGGATTAGGTTTAAACCATCTAATTGTTAGATGGCTTATCTGGTTTTTAAACCTCTTCCATGCCAAAACCACATGCAAGAAAATAAATCCACGCCCCATTTAATTTAAGCATTAAGAGGAGGAGTCCTTCTCTCTTACTCCTCTTAAAATCCTTACCATATTCTACGCATTTCTTTTATTTCCTCATGTCATGTGATGACCCTTGGAAATTATGGGTGCAGAAGAGAAGGAAGAGTCTTTCTTTGACAAGGAGTTTGAACACCAAATTAAATGGGATGCCACATATATGCGTTGGATGATATGGAAGAGTCCTTAATGACATGGACTCTTTATTTCTCACATGTTCCCTTATCCCACATGCCGTATGATGGTGTTTTATTTTTTCTTAGTAAAGGAAGAGTCCTTCCACAGATAAAACACTTCCTATTCCATGCCTTGTTCTTGGGATTCCATGTTACAAATTAATTTATGGCGTGTAAGAATTAAGGGATGCCAAGACTTGGCATCCCATGGTGTCGCACCTTCTTTCCTATCAATAGCGGGTGCTACACCTAGTTTCGTGTGCCAATTTTGGCTGAGAGTAGGCATGAAAATGAGAAAAAAATGATAGAAAAAAGTTTGGAGAAAATACAAAAAAAGGAAAAGAAAAATAGTAAGGAAGGGAGAAGGATAAAGGAAAGCATGAGATGCTTGTTCGAAAATCAAATTGTTCATATGTTGAACATCAAATCTGATTTGTATGTGATGTATTATTGTGAAGAAAGATTTCTTGAGTGATCCTATAGAGATCTCGAAGGCATACAAGTGATGGTGCAATCTGTTCTTGCGAAGGACGATCGACAGTGTACTTGCGAATAAGGCTGCAGCACTACATCAAATTAGGTAAGGCCCTGATTAGTCCCGTATGGATTATCATTAAAAGGCTTCTACTTTGGAGTCTTGTGGAGATCTCAATGTTACCTGATCATCATCTTCATGTTGGTATATGGCTTCTGATCCCTTCTTGTTGTACATGCTTATTATGTTTGATTGCAATCATCAACGTGTTCTTAGGACTTTTGTGTTCCGGTAGTCTAGTTTAATTGTTAAACTTATTTTCAATTATTGAATAGATATAAAATATTTTAAAATTTATATTTCATTATATCATCAAAATTTAATAGTGATATCAGAGCCATCTTTGATTGATTCAATCAAATTTCATGTTATTATTGTGATATAGATTAGATCTAGTTCAAACTGTATCAAAATTAGATTTTTGATTAATATTTAATTGATATTTTTGATGCATCTTTTGTTAATGATAAAGTGTTATCAATTCATGATCAAACTTGGATATGAGTTTTCATAATTTTTAAACTTGTGAGACAAGTTTAAAGTTATATCCCATGATCTAATTTTGATAGAATTATAAATCCAGTGCATGTGATGCGCAAAGCCTTGAAATGATACATATGGATGTACATTGCCAAAACTTAGGATTCTTGCATTTGATACATCTACCTAAGATCTAAGGGCCGACCACTATATTATTGGGCACTCATCATTATGGGTTTACCATCTTGGTTATTGTCCAAGGTATGTGTGGAGCCAAAAAATTTTGATCATGAAAAAGAAGCATCAGCATGGATTAAGATTTTTACCGATGGATTTGTTTAACTATAAGTCATTGATCTAATATGATTAGTATTAATGATTATAGATTAAATCAAATTCATAGTTCTAATTTGATTAGAATTCATGTTTAATTTAGATTAATCAAATTGTCATTTGCCTAATTCGATTAAGGTTTAAGTCATGGTTGACCGAATCTATGCTTACCTAATTGATTTAGGTCAACCTAAAAATTGGTCAACTTAACTCAAATAGATGACAAATAATTGGCTTAAAATTAAAATTAGGTCAAATGTTGAATCGGAATCAAAAACCCTACATGGTCCTATGCCCATATATTTAAATATCTCCATTAACATGTGTCTGAATGATATCATAATTAAAATAACATGAGTAGTTTGTTATTATATTTTATAATTATTATAAAATACATGTTGAGTGATTATAATTATGGTACATCCATGTGATGGATATATGTATGAATGCTTTTCTATTGACTGATTATATAAATGCATCTGCAAGAGTTGCGATAGAGGCTGGGTGACCCTGATGCATTGTATTATCAGCTGAATTTTTTTTTATATGTTCTCAACTGTTGATTGAGATTTTTATATATAGAAAAAAAATTATTTGAGAATAGATAAAAATTATTTTTTTTATTTTCAGATAAAGATCGAGCATTCATGGCAGTCTTCATGAAGATGAAGACTGGACTACTAGTCATTTGTAGAGCAAAGGTACATTAAAATTGACAATAAAATAGTTTAATCTAGGATGCACCTAGGGTTCGACCCATAAATTATCTTGTGGCTCGGATGATTTTTCTGAAATCCATAACCATTAGTTTTCCTTTATTTGCTCTTACATGTTGGTAATTTGAATTAGAATTAAATTTAAATTGCATAAGATGCATTCCTATCTATATGTTATGGATGTGCATGAGACCTAAATTTTTCATTTAAATTATATTAAGTCATAATAGAGAAGTGTTAAGAATACTACCCATGCCTTCCTTCATGTCAAGCTAGTATTATATCAAGAACCATAGTAAGCTTATTGTACTACCCACAAAGCTTACTGTGGGGACTAATTTGATATTGTCTTGGTGCATGATGTAGCTAATGATACTTAGTTCATACTAAGTCAATAGAGTATGTCAAAAACTGTAGTGAGTTTGTTGTGCTATTCATAAGACTTACTATAGGGATTGATATGATGTTGACTTAGTAATACTTATGGTATATTTTGGTAGTGCTGTCTTATTGTACTATCCACAAAGATAGTATTATTTAGATATGACCATATAGAATTAAAGATACGACTTAACTAAAATACTATAATTTATTATGCTATCCACAAGGTTATAAGTATTTTAGAGGCAAAAGTTATGTTGAGAATTGCATGAAATGCAATTGGTAAAGAGTTACCTACCCTTGAACTTATAGGAGCTTGTTGTGCTGTGCATAAGATTTTTATGAAGAATTGGGATCTCAACCCCACTCAGAAACTTCATGATAAGGTTTCTTATTTTCATACTTGAAGGCTATAAAATTTGTTAAAATAATAGAAACATATTTACATAAAAAAATCTCATCTAAATTATGCATGTCATCATGAGTAGTCCTTTTATATTCTTGTATATTTATCTGCATCTTTACTATCACTATATTATATATTTGATATTTTTAAAATTGATCAAACATCATAGAATGATTGAGGAACCTGAGAATAGTTCTCATATAGGGGATAGTCTCCTATTCTCCTAATTTCAATTTGATTGGAGTTGATATTATATAGAAAAAAAAATCGCATATGAGATATGGCAAGGATGACAGTATAACTGTCAAATATATCCTGATTAACTTAATCATGCGATTAAATCAATATTATGGATGGTGAGTTAATTCAGGATTTGATCCTACTCACTCTCCTGAATACCTTCTTTAGTATCTTATAGGAGAAGAGAAGGTGAAGATTGTCTTCACCATAGGTATCTTTTTTCATTATAGTAATGATGAACATTAGAGATAAGTTGCAAGAGTTGACTTTCAAGTGTGAAGCAATAGCAGGATGTAAAAGTTACATCTACTAATGGTTGGTATATGATACAAACTAATAAATCATTGAGTGTTTCAGCTTTAAAATTCTAGATATGTGATACCTTATATAAGTTCCATTTATGTAAAGTATTGTTGGACCTATAAAGCTGAAGTGAGGTGACTACTTACTTTTTGGCACTGATGGATAGTCCATTCATGCTAAGACTGTAGAAACCTACTTATTTAGAAACTAGTAGATCATTGTTATATACCTGAATTTATCAAAAATATTATTTTAAATCTTTTGCTATTGTAGCATGATTTTGAAATTAATGTAAAGAGTAAAAGCTACTCTCTTTCTCATAAATTTTATAGCTATAGTCTTATGTTTCTGTCACTCAATGACATTGCTCTTTATATTGATGAGAATAAAAAATGAATATGTATAGTCATATATCTCTGGCATTGCCAACTTGACTATTTATGTGAGTCAAAGATATATAAGTAATACAAAGAAGAGTTCTTTGTCTATATGATTATGAATCATATAAAACTTGTAAATCTTCTCTCATGCATAAAATGATCAAGATTCTATTTACTTGATATGAAAAAAGGTGAGCAAGGTATTAGGTCTTAAACAAGTGGATGTTCGAAGATAAATACTATCTTGATCCAGAGATGGACACTCTATGTGAGATATGGTGTGTTCTCTAATATGCTTCACAAATTTTGATTCTCATTTTGAGGATGTGTCCTAGAAATTACTGTATATATTTTTGAATTAGATACTAATAAAATCTGTTACTAGCACTTCATATAAGATATGGAAAGTGACATGTTGCCCAGCTTATGTTAAAAAATTTGATATACATAAGTTTGTGCTAGAACAAGTTTATATAAGTTTATAGGTTATCCTAAAGAATAGTATGTGATATTATTTCTTCTACCCTACTAGACAAAAAGTGTTTTGTTAGTAGGTATATCACCTTTTGAAAAAAAAAAATTCTAAGAAGGAGACAGTGGGAGGATAATTGAACTTGAGAAGTTCAAGACATAAACTATTCTATCATAACCTGTGGAGTGTTCACAAGTTGATCCTCGACCAGATATGTCTATTGATGAGGCACAATCATGACACACACCTCCTTACCGAAGGTCAAATCTGAGTGTGCAATATACCACTCAAAATATGAGTTTGTCATTGAGAATAACGATACACCATACATCATTGAGAATGATGTTATCTTGACCTATTTGGAGATTGTTATGAGTAGAGACTCTGATAGATGGCTTGAAATCATGATATCCAAAATAAATTTTTTGTACATCAACTAAGTATGGATTATAGTTGAAGCACCTATAGGTGTGACCTAACAAGCTGCTAACAGGAATGTCAATTCGGATTTGTGCTTGCTATAGCCGCACACCATCTAGAGAGTTTGTCTCTAAGGAGAGGGCAAATCTTTTTATGAATTAAAGCAGGCATAGAGGAGACGGTACTTTTATTTTTGATGAGATACTCAAAATATTTGACTTTATCAAATATGGATAAGCTATGTGTGTGCGAGAAGACTAATGAGAGTGCCACTAACTTCTTATGTATGTAGAATACATATAGCATGTTGGGAAGATAATCTTGATATTGCACTCGATCAATGACATGCTTATCACAAAAATTTTTATGAAAAAGACTTGGATGTAGCATCCAATATACTTGTCATCTATAGTGATAGATATAAGTGGATGTTGGACTTGTCCCAGTCTAGATACATGGATTTTATGTTGAAAGGGTTCAACATGAATGGGTGTAAAAGTGTTTACTTACCTATATATTTAATGTATCGAGCCTGATGTGATTTATGCCTTATGCATGATCATTGATTTTAGACAGATCCTTGATAGAATCTTTTAAAAACTATGATAAACATTCTCAAAGTACTTGAGAAGTACTAAAAGAGCAGTAAATTGAAAGAGTTTCAAACAGCAAATCGAGTTTGACTCAGTTAAATGCTATTAGTAAAGATTGCTAAAGAAAGTCGCCTAACGAAAGGGTTCATCACTGAGTTGGATGTGGTCTCATCAGGTACCCACGCACATCCTATGGTATTTTCACCTCATTCAAGATATGATCATGAAATGAGTTAATATTAAGAACATCATAATGGACCAGTTCACTAAGTCTTTACACAGCAACAGTGTGATCGCCATCTTGATTGCACGAGAATTAGGTACTGGGGTGATTGACTTTAGTGCAAATGGGAGATTGAAAGAATAGTGCCCTACAAGCCAATCACATGGGTGATGCGAAGAAATTTTTCTGTATTTTTTTTCTACTCATTTGCATGACATTAGTTATTTTATATGAGGTATTATGTTTTATCATTTGCTGCATCATATTTTTACGATTATGATAAACTCTATAGATTAGGACAATGATTTTAGGGCCATGATGAGATCATGCCTGTGAGACCTAAAATCTTCATAGCTCAAATCTAAAATATTTTCAGTCATTGGATTATCGAGTCAGGGATCGATGATACCGGTAAGACTGGTACATCCTATGTATGCTCAATGGAGAGGGTGGTTGATCTCACAATCACTTATGTGGTGACACTAATATAAGGATATAGGTGCTCATTAGAGAATCAATTCACTGAACTGACCTGCAAGAAGAACATCTGATGGAGCCTTACAACATGTCGACAGATGGTTCTCTAGTGAGAGTGGTGCATGTGATTCTTTGACCTGAGATCACCATGGTACCTTATGTACATGGATCCTTACTTTGGTTTATTCTCTAGCATGCTATTTTGAAATATGTGTAGGATATTTTAGGTATGGTAAAGTATGAATAAAGGTTGTGAGTGGTCAATAAGGAATCGATCACTCCTTGTAGGAGGAGAGAACATCCTATGTGATCTTATAGGATGATGACTCTGAGAGTCTATAGCCAGAGCAGGGATGAATAGTAAAAAAAATTTTTACTGATTCATCAACCAAGTCATCATCATCAGATCGAGATATATATAGATTGGTATTTGAGCTTGACATAATTTCATGTCCATTGTCTGTCTGGAATATTATGTGATCAAATGATTAATTGCACGGTAACTCACTACGGAAGGATAATTTTAGTATTTTCATCAAATTTTAAATCTTTGAGTAGTCATGACACATTGCTAGACATCAATCTTGACTTGTAGACTCATCAGAATTAAAAGAGTTTAATTCGAGAATCAATTAGAAAGAGTCTTAGTTGATTGGGCTCTTGAGCTGACCTAATCTAATCGGATTAGGATTATGTCATAAGTCTGGATCCACTACTGGCTAGATTTGGAACCCAATGAATCACACACAATAAGAATTTGATCTTGATCCAATCTATTTGAATTTATTATAAATTTAATAGGTTAATTAAATTGCTAGCACATGAATTAACCCAAATTCTCAATATAGTTTAGTGCAAAGATGTTTGTGCTAAACCCAAGCTTGATGCCTTGACCTAATGGGATTAGGTTTAAACCATCTAATTGTTAGATGGCTTATCTGGTTTTTAAACCTCTTCCACGCCAAAACCACATGCAAGAAAATAAATCCATAACCCATTTAATTTAGGTGTTAAAAGGAGGAGTCCTCTCTTACTCCTCTTAAAATTCTTACTATATTCCATGCATTTCTTTTATTTCCTCATGTCATGTGATGACCCTTGAGAATTATGGGCACAGAAGATAAGGAAGATTCCTTTTTTGGTAAGGAGTTTGAATGCTAAATTAAATAGGATGCCACATATATGCATTGGATGATATGGAAGAGTCCTTAATGACATGGACTCTTTGTTTCTCACATGTTCCTTTATCCCACGCACCATATGATGGCATTTTATTTTTTCTTGGTATTGGAAGAGTCTTTTTGTAGATAAAACACTTTCTATTTCATGCCTTGCCCTTAGGATTCCACATTAAAAATTAATTTATGGTGTGTAAGAATTAAGAAATGTCAAGAATTGGCGTCCCATGGTGTCGCCCCTTCTTTCCTATAAATAAGGGATGCTACACCTGGTTCCATGTGCCAATTTTGGCTGAGAGTAGGCATGGAAATGAGAAGAAAATGATAGAAAAAAGTTTGAAAAATAGATAGGAAAAAAAGAGAAAAAATAGTAAGGAAGGGAGAAGGATAAAGGAAAGCATGAGATGCTTGTCCTAAAATCAGATTATTCATGTATTGAACATCAAATCTATTTTTATGTGGTGTGTTCTTGTGAGAATAGATTCCTTGAGTGATCCTAGTAGAGGTCTTGAAGGTATACAAGTGATGGTGCAATCCATTCTTGCAAAGGACGATCGGTAATATACTTGCGAAGAAAGCTGCAGCACTACATCAAATTGAGAAGGAACCTGATCAATTCTGTGTGGATTACTATTGGAGGGCTTCTACTTTGAGTCTTATAAAGATCTCAAAATTATCAGATCATCATCTTCATGTTGGTATATGACTTCTGATCCCTTCTTGTTGTACATGCTTATTATATTTGATTGCAATCATCAAGGTGTTCTTAGATTTTTGTATTCCGATAGTCTAGTTTAATTGTTAAACTTTTTTCAATTATTGAATGCATGTAAAAAATTTTAAAATTTATATTCTGCTGCGTCATGGAACCCAACACTTGTGCTAGGATAACCTTTGTAATATAAGGGATAAACCCTATACCAGGACAACCTTATATCTGCACAAAATTGATTTTAAATCATTAAAACTTTCAGATCTAATCTAAAAATTAGATCAGATATTTTCAAAAATTTGTAACTCTGATACCATTGTTAGAAAATCGGATAGGCAGTATATGTAAATTTTAAAATTTTTAAAAAATACAGCAAAAAATAAAATGGGTTAAACCTTTTAATCTTATATGCAAAAGATCAAATCTAATCCTACCCAAACTCAGGAGAAAATATATATATACAATCTAAAATTTAAAAATAAATATAAGATCAGATCTCATTATCTTGGTGCGGATAGATATTCACTGCTTTTGATGACCACGGATTCGTAGATGCTCGAGCTGCACACATATCTGGCCTCTACGGATATCCACCGAGATCAATTTCAAACTAATTTCTCTGCATAGAAGACTCTTCTTTTTAAGAAGAATCTTAGCCTTGAACACTTTGATCAACACCTTGATCTGGACTGTGGGATCAACTCCTTGATCAGTAGCCTTCTTCTTCTTCTCCTCGATCTTCACTCTTGAAGTCACAAAGTGCTACCTCTTGGTGTGTGGAAAAGGGGATGCCCAACTCTTGGGTGGGGAAGAGAAGAGAGGGAGGAGAGGAGGCGTGGAGAAGAGAAAGAGAGATTTTTCACAAAAATCAATTAGCTAGAAATCCTAAAGACATACCCAACCAATTATCTTAAAAAGGTAGATCCTTATTGTTGGTGCAGAATTCCGCCAACGTCGGAGAAGCTGGAGTCGAAGGGATTGCATCCGCCGTAGAGACCTACAAGAGAAGTCTAAACCAGAATTGGGGGTGCTCCGACAAGACCCTCCGATGCTCAAGTCAGTACTCTGCCTCAACAAAAATGGAGCACTCGAATGAGATTTTAGTAGAATTTTGGGATAGAGTTTAGAGCTTAGAGAAGAACGTATCTGGGGTCCCATTTATAGACGGAGAGTGTAACTGATTGACAGCGACGTCTGTAACTGCCTGGTAGTGGGCCGTTTGGGGCCACGCGGAGTTTATTACGGAGAGTAGTGGCGTTAGGGGGCCGTTCAGGACCACGTGGAGTTTGTTATGGAGAGTGGAGTGGTGTCCGTTGTCGCAACTTGTCAGAGAGTGGTGGGGCCACGTGAAATTCATTACAGAGAGTGGAGTGATGTCTGTTGTCGTGACTTGCCGGAGAGTCCGGATCGGATGGCTGAAGCTCGATTGGGACATCTGGATGGAGCAGACTGGCTCTCTATCTCAGCAATCTAAGAGTGGCTCAGATGTTTCTGAGGTTGCTGATGAGTCCACTGTTGTCGGGTGCCTTGGGCACTGATGCTATAAGCGAAAGTCATCTGCTGTAGAAGCTCGGACGGAGATTTTCTTTTGGTGAAATTCGATAGAAGTCTGGTTGCTAGAAAAGTCTGTCTGAGATTTGCCTGATGTGGAAGCTCATCTGAAGATTATCCGCTGGAGAGGTCCAATTTCATGAGGAATCTGACAGAGGGTCGCCCGACAGTGGAGTTCGGATGGCGCTGTGGAGATTCGTCCGTTGGAGGAGTCTTGAGGGCACTGGGAAGGTCGAACATTGGAGGAGTCTGAGATTCAATTCTGTTGTAGAAGTTCGGACGGAGTCTGACTCTTGTAGGAGTCTGAAAGGAGGCCGCTTATTGTAGAAGCTCGGACGAAGATCGATTGCCGTGGAAGCTCGGATGCAGACTTCTTATTGTAGAAGCTCGGATGGAGACTTCTTATTGTAGAAGCTCGGATGAAGTCTGCTTGCAATAGAAGTTCGAAGTAGAGATCCGACTGGTGGAGCCCGTCCGTTGTAGAAATTCATCCAAGATCCATCCACTGTAGAAGTTCGACTGGGATCCAGCTCTTGTAGGAGCTCGGATGAAATTCGAAAGGTGGTCGACCGTCGTAGAAACTTAGATGGAGTCTGGTTACTGTAGAAGTCCTGCTGTTGGAGAAGCTCGGATATTGACGAAGTCCAAGAGAAGTTCGGAGTAAAGTCGTTCGTGGGAGGAAGAGTCTGGAAGAGATTCAGAGGGTAGCCGATCACTATAGAAAGTCGGCTAATAATGAAGCTCAGAGAGCGTTTGAAGCAGTCCGGTAGATGAATGGAGGAGCTCATTATTGGAGAAGTCTGAAAGGCATTGTGGAAGCTCAGACGATCGGGGGAGTTCAGAAAGACATCGCGCAAGGTCGAAAGTCGGAAAAACCCAGGGAGGGTCGGCCTTTTACGAACTTCGGCTAGGGGTATTTTATACCCAACACCTATCTTATAAAAATTTTTGACCTTTTAATCTGATTTATTCCAGTTAAAATCAGATATAAATGGTATATGATCAGCCCTTTTAAGTAGGTACAAGATGTGCCCATCTAATACATATCAAGTAGTTGGGGTGCCAACTCTTGATGCCCCATAATAGGGTTTCTATCCAAATAAGAATAGGACGTGGCCCCACCTCTCTCCTCCATGCCATGCCACATAAGAGGGGGTGGACCCCTCTGCCATATCCTGGGATTTAGTGCCCATTTCATGCCGAAAACAAAAGTAGGCACCACCCTTTCTTCCATTTATTCCATATGTACATTTAGAGATAATTAGGAGATAAAGAAGAGATAATGTTAGGAAAATTATACCAACTAATTGACTTAATCAAATCCTCTTGGACTCATAATTAAGAGTCCAATTAAATCCAAATGGATTTAGGTTAGGTTCAAGGCTATGGACTTAACCAAATTAAAGTCTAGAGAAGAATTAGATTTAACCGTGTGCCAGCATGGTTCTCATAAATCTAATAGAATTTCAATAAATCCTAATCCAATTGGAACTTCATAAATCCGATTGACAATTTCAAGATTAAATCCCTTAATATGTGACCCGATAGATTCTATTCTATTTGGTAGTGAGATATATTATGATCTCCATCACAATATCATCGAAACTCTTTTCGATGGATTAGAATATTTCTAATTCTATCCTTTGAGGGCCATCGGTGACACCTAGCAGTATGTAGTGGCAACCTAGTAGAACGAAAATATGAACCTCTAGGTGTAATTATCATATGATTCAATCTTTCTATCATGAGTCCCAACTTGATGGAGGTCATGGAGAATTCGTCAGACCCTATCGTCAGTCATATACAAGATTGGCTCGACTCGAGTTCATTTGCAAATCCCATGAAAATTCTTTTCTAGTATTCATACTTGCTTTAATCAAAGACTTTCTGAACTCAGTCTCACAAATCTCATAGGACTTCTCCTTTTCTACCAAGGTCAATAGATTCCATCTAGGTGCATCCTACTCCAAACAGCAAATCTGAGCCAACTGAAGCCAACATATATAGCAAGGATCTGAATGACTAGAGACCAAGAGAACATACAGTCAAATCCAATAGTCTCACTGCGAATAGCCAATGGCACCGCAAGTCAAAAGACCACTCACACCACTGCAGTATCGAGAAGATCACTGACAAATGAGTAGACATCTATGTGGTTCTCGTATTGATTATGCTTAGTGCAAGTTATTCTCTAACAACCACTAGCACCTTCACCTCAATGTCTCTACACCGCAGATCTGAGACTCATCTGTCCATAAGGAGGTAAATCATGCATCGATCTCAAATGGATTGATCACTATCCTCTGGACGATCATTTGATTGGAAGTATTTAGAAATTAACCATTAATTAATGTATGTCTCAAATTTTTAACTCTTTAAGAATATATAAAAATCATCTCTGTTAAATTTTAGAATAAATCATGGACACATAAACATGATTGGAAAGAAAAAACTCTTTATTGATAATAAAAAGATTACAAGTACAAGTTTAGGCTCTGGAATTATATAATGTGTTAGCCAACAATTAGCTTTCAGGGCACAAATCCAACATCTATCCCTATAGATCTTTATACCAAGTATATAAGATGCTTCACCCAAGTCTTTCATGAAAAATTTTTATGATAGCCATGTTTTGGTCGATTACAATATAGGTATTTCATTCTCAATGAGCAGTATGTTATCTACATACAAAATTAAGAAGACAATGGCACTTTCATTAGTCTTCTTATATGCACATGGTTCACTCATATTTTTGGTAAAACCAAATGATTTGACTATCTCATCAAAATGATATTTCAACTCCTCAATGCCTGCTTTAATCCATAAATAGATTTTTTCAGCTTGCATACTTGATTTGCCCTCCCACTGGAGATAAATCCCTCTGACTGAGTCATATAGACTTCTTCCTCAAAATTTTCATTGAGGAAGACAATCTTGACATCCATCTATCAGATCTCATAGTCATGATATACAGCTATAGCAAGTATAATCTGAATAGACTTAAGCATGACTTCAGATGAAAAGATTTCTTTATAGTTAACACTTTGCCTTTGTCTGAAACCTTTTGTCACTAGCCTAGCCTTATAAGTCTCTATCTGGCCATCTGCTCCAATCTTTTTCTTGAAGATCTATTTGCAGCCTATTGGAGTCACACCCTCATGCGTATTAATCAAAGTCCAAACTTGGTTGAGATACATAGAATCCATTTTGAATTTTATAGCCTCAAGCTATTTGTCAGAGTCACTATTCATGACTACTTTCGAATAAATCATGGGATTATTATTCTCAATGATGTGTGGTGTGCTGTGATTCTCAATGATAAAATCATACCTGAGTGGTATATTACGCACTCAACTTGACCTTCGGAGAGGAGGTATATGTAGTGGTTATGCCTCGTCATTGGGCACTTCAGGTTGAGGATCAACTTATAGACTATCCATATATTGCTTCTGGATAGATTGTAGGTTTTGAACTTTCTCAAGTTCAACTATCCTCCCACTGCCCCCTTCTTGGATAAATTATTTTTTTAGAAAGATGGCATGCCTACTAACAAACATCTTTTGTTGAATAGGGTGACAGAAATAATATCCTATACTCTTTTTAGGATAATCTATAAATCTTCACTTATCTGATCTAGTACTAAACTTATGTCTTTCAATATTCTTGACATAAGCAGGGCAGCCCCATATTTTCAGATGTTTAAAGCTAGGCCTCATCCCTTTCCATATCTCATGTGGAGTGTTACTAACAAATTTAGTCAATACTTTGTTCAAAATATACGTTACGATCTCAAGAGCATATCCCAAAAAAATGTAAGAGTTGGCGTAGTGCTCTCAAGTGATGGAAGGCCATAGGAGGAGTCAGGGTGTTGACTCCAAGAGACTAGGATAGGTGTGGTCTTAGGTTTGAATAAGAGTGATCGTAGGATGGAGGTGGTGCGTAGCTCTCCACAGGCCGAGGTTCAGGCGATGAGGACTTTGAGGGGCTTGGTTGGGACTCTGGATACTTGAGGATACAAGATGGAGCAAGGAACCAAAGCCAGGGTTGAAGCTATAGAGAAAAGAGCAGATTCAGATGTTAGTTGGCTCAGATCAAGATTGGGTCGACTAAGTCATAGGTGGGTCGATCTAGTCCCAATTTGGATCGATTATGTTTCAGAAAAATAGAAGACAGAATTTTAAAAATCTATGGCACGATCCACAGGTTAAATGAATCAGTGATAGTTTGAGTCGACTAAGTCTCAAGTTAGTTAACTCAGTCTAAGACTGAGCCAACTCAATGTCACAAGTAGAGCTGCAAGGGCTTTCTATTTGGGTCTAGAATCGAGTTTTGATCCTAGGGTCTTAAGGCCTGATTTGATAGGTCTTAAGGGAACTAACTTAGGGTTTGGACTGAGATTAAGTCCATGGGATGAGAGCATGTGAGACATGGGTGTACATGGACTCGATGACTGCTTTCATATATGGGTTCGGCCAGGGGAGTTTTTGGTTGGGTCTATTGGCTATGAATATATATATATACATAGGTTGTATTACGGTTTCTTGGAATGAAAGGAATACAGATCTTTTCTCTCTCAATCTCTCACTCTAGTGTTGCTGTCCCAGGTTCCTTGAAGAAACCCTTAAGAAAAGGGGGTGCCTCCCTCAAGCCCTAGGAGGGAGGTGCCCCATCACAGATCCAGGTAATGGATCAGTGTTTGTTGCCTTTTGAGAGTCCAGATCTATCATAGATCTCCTCAAGTACATGCAGAAGATCTAGGGGTTCTTGACAGATGCAATTAAGGTTTTCTAATAATTGGTATCAAAGCCAAGTGGAGCGTGGAAGTGAAGGAGAAGTTATACAAAGTGAAATCAAAAATCTGTACACCTATTCCATGGTATGTCTCAGATCTACCTTCATTTTTACTATGGTTTGGCCAATCAGGAGCAGCAAGTTGAAGGTGAAGGCTGAGAGGATTGACGGAAAGGGATGTTTCCCAGGGTGGAAGGTTTGGGCATATTTACTGATCCAACTTTGGATGGAGGCAGTCTTCACGGAAGGACTGGGGTGTATGGTAGTTAGGCGACAGGGATCTCTTAGGAGAAGGGCAGCATGGGGGCAACTTCGTAGATGAAGAGGGTTCACCCAGGGGGTAATGATCAAGGGGAAGCTGAAGAAGTGACTGCACCTTCAGGTGTAGGAAGGTGGGAAGTAGTCAGGGATGCATTCAGTGGTTTGACTAGAGCAAGGGTTTGCGAAGCCTTGGGGGGGATGGAGATGGTTGATCCATAGAGTGTTGCTACTGATTCAAAGGATGGTGAGTTCCTCTAGGGGGGTTTCGTAGGTGCCTCTGGTGTACAGAAGGTCCAAAATAGTAGTAGCAACGGTAGAGGTCCAATAGGATAGGTCTAAATAGCTGATCTTGGATTAAATTTTATCTTCTATAGGGGCACTAGGAGAAGTCACAATTCAGGTGGAGCACTGATCATAGGTGCCTCCACGGATGGAGGATGGTTAGGCACAGGTTCAGATCCAAGGGATACAAGGATAGGTGTCAGATTCTAAGACCAACAGTGGTGATGCATTGCATTTATCTATATGGAACTGCAGGCACCATGGATCGAGGTTCTGGGGGAGATCATGTCAGAAGGGTTATTTGCAGTAAGAGAGGATCCGGATACCTATGAGGAGGCAGTGGCGAGCCTCGGGATGAGATAGGTGGGTCTGAGCCCAGGGTAGGGTTGGAGTTGCAGTTCCTTCGAGTGAAGTTGAAGCGAAGGTGCAGGGGCAGAAGAGAATAAAGTACTAGGATGAAATTTTTTAGGATTCAATCACTGAAGGTGAAGAGTTGGATGAGCTCTTGAGTTTGAAGGAGCCCGCAGGGGGTGATGCATCCGAAAGGGCGGCGATGGTGTTCGAGGATAGTGGCAGGCCCAACAGTGCAGTGTTGGATGGTTGACCTCGAGTGACTCGATTACAGAGTCATCTTCTGTGGCATCAGATAGACTTTGGATTTAGGTGGAGCACTGGGAGTGGTGACTTCATAGGTGGAGAGGGATTTGACATGAGTTCAAAGTGACGTCATTCTGAAGATACTATGTCAGGGTATGTAGCGAGTGTCAGTATAGGAATGCTATGATTTTCTTCAGAGAAGTTCAGGATATATGATGCGATTGCTCAACAGAAGGGAGTCTATAATTTTCAGAGTGGTGCCGAGAAGCAAGTCAGGGTCTTCAGGTACAGAGACGGTCATCCCAAAGAGTCTCTAAGGGCATGCAAAAGTTGAAAAGGGTTAGCATGGCAAGAATATTCGTAAAAGAGGCTGACAGGGCATGCAGTGACAATGGGAGCATGTAGGAGAATATTGTCATATTTGCCAAGGCTTAGGGATACCAAGGTAGAGACTGTAGGAGTTGGTGTTGTTAAAAAATATATCTCAAATCAATTATCAGTCTGTTGAGATTGTGCTCATTCTTGTAAATTATATATAAATTTTTATTAATAAAGTTATTTGGCATCTTTCATTATAAATTATCCATCTTTGAACCCCTGTATTGTAATGAAGTCCTTAAGATATAATTAATCGATAAAAAAGAATTTATTGTTTAGTCCTTAAAAATATTCGCGATCAAATGATATGCTATTAATATGATGATAGCAATATCAAGTATAGGTCATTGTGTACTATATGAGTTAGTTTTTTTCTTAATCAAGGAGTGTGGAGATACTATTATGGTGTGCAAATGAAATGTAAAAGTACATTCGCATCGAATGTGATATTTGCGAGCACTCTGCTATCAAAGTAGCTCATGAAGGGTATCGATATAAGTGTCCTCAAATTGAGACCACTATGGTAACTTGTAAACAACTTACTGTACTTTAATATTGGACCATCTGAGTTTCTAACTCAATGACGAAAAGACACTGGATGCAGTCAAATACTTATCAAGTCGGTGTGTGAGTCAAGATGAAATTGACCCCTCTGAATTAGTAGGAGACATGCATCAGTGTATTTCAATTCAGTAAAATCTTCATCAGGATAATCTATGTGATAGATTTGAAAGGTTGATATATAGTGTGGTGACACAATTAGGATTGACAGTTAAACCCTAGGTCACCTTGAGCATTTGGGTCAAAGGGATAAATTATATGGTAACCATATGCTAGTAGGCTCTAGAATGTTACTTTGCAATACTTCGATCTAATCGAACGTCGGGTCATCATTGCTAGATGGTTATATCGATTGGTATAGAAAGTTATTCCTATGTTACCGGCTTAAGTTTGAACCTATGGGATCACATGCATTAGAAATTTGATCAAATCTGATGGTCGAAGAGTCTAATTGGATTGTGACTCTGGTGAGGAGTCTCACAGGACTGAGACTCTGGAGGAGAGTCCCACTGAGACTGAAACTCTACTATTTATAAAAAATTAATTAATAATTAGATTACTAATTGACTCAATTTGATTGAGTAAAGAGCTTTGGATCAAGTCTAATTGAATTAGATTTAGTTCGACTCAGATTGGGTTTGATATGATCAAACCTAATTACAAGAGAAATTTGATCCTGATTCGATCAGGGTTTACACTCAGCTAATTCTTAATTAGGTTAAAAATTTATTGAGATAATTGGGTTTCTAATTGGATTAGATCCATTTCTATCATTGGGTTCAATTCAAATTTGATTTGGATTAGAATCAGATTAGAAAAAAGAGTCCTAGTCATTGGGACTCTATCCTTATCTCTTGCGCCACACCTGAACCCATGCTAATTTCTCCACACCAAATTGGATTTGACTTGAGCCATTTGGCATTAAAGGAGTGGGTCTAATAAGGATGAGTGATAATAGTTGATGAGTCATAAATCTATCTCTTGTCTAATTCGAATGCAATCTGAATTAGAGATAAGATGAAACAAAGAAAAAAAAATTCATACAAGGAAGGTTGAAGGTTGTTGGCATCATATTATTTTTTTCTTAATTTTTTTTGGAGACTTCTTAGGCATGTGAGATACTAGAATTCTTCTCCATGCCAAAGAGCTTTTTTTGGAATTTTTTGGGATGCCAAAAATGTTTTGGCGTGGAGATTATGACACCCTCCCTTGGATGAAAACCCTAATTCCAAGTCTATAAAAAGGTAGCTCCTCCTCTTTGGCATCACATATCTTTTTCTCTTGCTAGTGTTTTTGTTTTTAGAGTGTCTTCTCCTCTTTCTCTTTTCCTCCTCCAGATATCTCATTGCTTTGGAGTGTCCAAGGTGTTTGAAGAAGAAGGAAGAGACCAGCTGTTGAAGTTGCTTGCAGGCTAGCACCTTCAAGACCCTGATCTGCGTCAGTCTTCGCATGAATTTTTTGTAAAGTCCAGATGATTTTGTGTACCTATGAGCAACCTGAGGAACATCCTCTCTAAGTATTGGACCAAAAGAGATCAAGATCTAATTAGTTTGGTAAATGTTTCTAACCTATCTTGATCATATTGTTAGACCTAATAGTTAGATTTAGGATTTCAACATCAATGAGATCGATGTAGTTTTTTATTTTCAGATCTAAAGTGCATGTTTTTCATATCATAGATCATGACATAGTAGTTTTGATTAGATCTTATGTATGTGATTAAGATTAAATTGTTTAATCTTTTCTTTTCACTGTACAAAAATTTTAAAATTGCATGCATAGCACTACCATATATTTTTTTCAATTGATATCAAAGCATGGTTATTTTGATATGATTAATTATGCTTTTAGATCTAATTTTATGATATTAAATTTGATTATTTATGATTTATATTAGATCTAAATAAATTTATTTTTAGATCTAATTATTATCTTGTTAGATTAGATATTCTGAGTAGCAAAATACTCGAATTGGATAATCACCAGACCATTCGGTCATAGGAGCAAGTAGGGTTACATGACCCACTCTTTCCATTCAATGGGGTGCTCTTCATGATGTGTAGGGGTGCCATTATGAGATCCCACGAAGAAGAAAGTGAAAAGAGGAAAACTTACTTTCTTGCAAAATCCTAGATCTTGAAATTCTAGATATTGTTGTATGTGATGTAAATTATGAAAAAATTAGTTACATCTAATCTTGATTATCAAAATTATTTTGAAATCATAAAAAATTTTAGATTTGATCTAAAAAATATTATGATTTAATGTAAAATATTTACATGAAGATTGTTTCAAAACTTTAACCATGTTAATGCAAAAACTTAATTAAGAATTAAGTATTAAATTAGTTAAATCTAGAATTATGATTTAAGATCTAATGATATTACATAAAATATGAGACATGGATTAGCTCAACTCAGGTCTTTTTCTTTAATTGGATTAGATCTACTATTAGAATCAAAGAATTGATTGATCATGTAGAGAAATTGATTAAGTCTAATCAAATATTAGATTAGATTAATCAGATTTTCTCTAATATGATAGTTGTAGATGGTCAAGTCCATATCTTTGATTAGACCAAATAGACCTTGATTGTGGCTTAGTGGCTGAACCTGAATCATTAGGTTGGTCAAATCGAAACTAATTAACCAATTGGCATCTAAGATAAGTTTGGTATTTCGATCGATAGTTTTTAGTTGAGAGTGGCTTACCTGACCATTTCGATGGTATCTAAGGCAAGCTTGGTAGACCCTTCCACCGATCTTACTTATCTAGCCAATTTGATGAATTATATTTTGATTAGATCACTAAGTGATTCGATTTAGCCCATGCCATTAAGGTTGATCAGTGTGACTGATCTAGGTGCCAGTTCAATCAGCATGACCCTAATCCAATTCAGTGACTTGGTGAAATCAGTAAAAAGATTATAGTCTACTGATTGATCTCTTCTTCTCTCTTCTCAAAATTGATTAAATTCTCTAAATTATTAGATCTCTAAAATGAGCTAGTTATGATGATAACTAAATCATAGCCTCCTATTAAGGTGAATGGTAATGGATCCACTATTTATGATTGACATTATAGGTGCCATCTGTCTGGTGTTCTCTCTGAATGATAAAATTATCATTCATCATATGATGACTCTGTTGTACTGTCTGATGAATGTTAGGTTGATCGAGTCATCCTCGGGCCTGATCATTTTTTGACTAGAATCACTGAGTAGGTTCATGTTAATGGTTTGATCTAACCAAAATTTTCAGTAGAGGCCCATCACCTACTGAAATGAAATCTGGGGCTAAATTAATTACAAGAAGTTGTTTAGAGAAATAATTAGTTGAGAACCTACCTATAAGTGCATATAGGTTGATCGAGCTATCCTCAGGCATATATACAGTCTATGTGAATTCTAGTACTCATAATTAGGTTTTGATTTTTCTTTATGTGTGCAGATATGGCCTCAAACTTATCACTTCAATCATTGTTGGACAGTGAGAAATTGATTGGATCAAATTTTGATAACTGATATCGAAAGCTCAAGATTGTCCTAGAGCACGAGTGGATCCTATATGTAATTACGAATCCGACACCTGAGGAGCCTGCTTTCAATGTCCGAGGCATGGTCTGAGATACTTATTTGAAGTGGCTCAATGATCACACCATGGTTCATTGCATTATGCGGGCCTCCATGAATGACGAGTTCAGTCAAAAATTTGAAGAGACTCAGCTAGAGAAAATACTTCAAGTGTTGAGAGAATCTTTTGGCACTCCCACAGACGTTGAGCAGCAAAAGACTAGTTGTGCCATTTTCAACACCTAGATGAGGGAGGGTGCATCTATCACCGATCATGTATTGTACATGATCGAGTAGATCGAGAAACTGAGCAAGCTTGACTTTTCTTTGCACAAACAGTTGGGGAAGGATGCGATTCTGAACTCCCTACCCAAGTCCTACCTACCGTTTCTCAATCATTTTAGAATGACGAACCTGTAGTCAACTACCACATTCTGTTGGAGTTGCTACAGAATTTTGAAAAGGATCACCAGCTCCATAAGGAGATAGTGAATGTAGCGGAAGAATTTTCTTTGGATAGTCATCGTCCCTTTAAGAAAAAGAAAAAGAAGAAGAATAAGAATGTGCCAGGCGTTCGGAGTCAATCCTAGAAATCCAAGTTCAAGACTGATCAAAGTCAGATGGAGTACATTTTTTGCAAGAAGTATGGTCATTGGTGTTGGAAATAGTGTCCCAAAGCCAATCGTCAGCCTGTTGATGATTGTACTCATTTTTGTATATGTACATGAATTATGAATTAATAAAAATTATTTTGATATTTTTCATCATAAAATTTTTATCTTCTAATGAACTCCTATGTTGTGGTGAAGTCCTTAGGACTATTTAGACTCGACAAAGGAGGATTTATCGTTTAGTCCTTAAATCTGTTTGCGACCAAATGATACGTTGTTACCAAAGACGACAACGTTTATCAAGCATAGATCGTTGTGTGCCATATAGATTGGTTGTCCTCTTAACCAATGAGTGTGGAGATACTGGTATGGTATACAGATGAGATATAAGGGTACATCTGCACTGAACATGACCGACTCCGGAGTTATTTCTGCTGTCAAGATTTACTCCGATGGAATATCGGTATAAATATCCCTCTGACCTGAGACCGCCACGATGACTTGCAAGCAACTCACTGCACTTAGGCACTGGACTACCTGAATTTCTAATTCAGTGATGGAAGGCTGCTGGGTGTAGTCAAGTACTTGACTTATCGGTGAGTGTGTCAAGATGGGATTGACCACTCCAATTTAGGAGCTGTGTACATTCATATTTTAATTTAGCAAAATCTTGGCCAGGGTAGTCTTTGTGAGGAGTCACAGGACTGTTTGAGTTGAGCACGATTCGGATGATCTAATCAGGGTTGACAGTTTAACTCTGAGTCATCCTAAACACAGAGGTCAAAATGATGAATTATACAGTAACCATATTCACGTAGGTTCTGAGTGTTGCGATTGTGACCATTCGATCTATCCGATCGTCGGGTACCTTTGCTAGATGGTCACTTCGATTAGTACAGAAATTGGTTCCAGTGCTACCGACTTAGGTTCAAACCTGCGGGGTCACACATTAGAGGTTCCTATCTAATCTGATAGCTGGTGAAGAGTCCTTCATGTCTGGGATTCTGTGATCGAGAATCAGGATTCTCTGATCACGAATTCCACACATTTTGGGTACCGGGGTCAAGAGTCTCATTGGTTTAGGACTCTTCGATTAAGGTTACATATCGATGAATTTTGATGCCCGATTACCCATCGGATTTGGACTCAATATTTATGAGAGGTTTAATTAATGATTTGATCATAATTAACTCAATTTAATTGAGTAATTAATTTTGGATCAAGTCCAATTGAATTAGATTCAGTTGGGTTTGACCCAATTAGGTTAAGAGTTGACCTAATCGTCGAGATGGTTTGGTCTCTGATATGATCAGGGGTTGGACTTAATCAATTCCTAATTTGATTAAGATTTTATTGAGCCTAATTAAGCCTAATTAAGTTGGATTTAAATTAGTCTAATTGGGCCTAACTTATTTGGTTCAATTAGGTTGGTTTAAATAATGAAACCACCTTGACCCATTCTCCCTACCCACCTCACTTCCACTGCACCCATTTGAATTCACGAGAAGGAAGTTCTCATAAATTTTTCCTCACACAAAGCCCTCCTCATGCCCTACTTTAATGTGCCAAATGAGTGGATAAGGATGATTAGTTGGGCATTCAAATTCAAAACAAAAGTTTGAATTTGAATGAGCAACCAATCTTAGCGCCTTGACCTTATCCTCTTTTAATGCCGCATTTATTACACAAGAAAATGTTTCTCATGAAATCACTCATACACAAATTAAGCCACGTCCTCATCTTCTCACACCCTTAGTGGATAGAGATTAATTGATTTCCATTTGAATTCAAATGTACAATTACTCATTTTTATCCTCTCACGTGGATAAGATGTTTGACATTGTTTTAAAAGGAGGAGAAGAGTGGGGCGTGTAAAAAAAAAAATTGGAGAAAAAATCTGGGCATGAGGAATCCTTGTGTGCAAGGTGAAGGTCAATATCCTTCCGAGAGAAAAAGAAAGAAAAGAAAGAAAAAATATGAGCAGGGTTTCAGTGAGTTCTTCAGGGTTTCAGCCTGGAGTTCGGAAAGTGAGAAGGTGAGCTACGAGTGTCATGAGCCCACTAAATTTTAAAAGATCTTCAATATCCTCTCAAGCACGTCTGCTAATGATCCAGAGCATCCGAAGAATTGGCAGACATCGATCGAAGGAGTTCGATCAGTATCAACCGTCGAAAGGGCTCTACAACGAGCTAGCACTCGTGAGGAGTCGATCAGATCGGGAGCTTCGTGTGGACGATCCACAGAGGCTAGACACACTGTGTGGCTGCATCACAATGATCAGACTCTTCCAACGGTGATCAAATTGCGGCGATCTACTACCCGCACAAAGGTATTGTGTTCTAAACACATTACAGTAAAGTATTTACTGTTCAAATTCGAATTTCAAATTTAAATACATACATGCTATATATCATATTTAAATCTTAGCGTAGGATAATTTTTATTAATTAATTAGATTAATTAATAATTTTTATTATAAAATAATATTTTGAAAAAATTTTAAAATTACCATTTTACCTCTGTACTGATTTTTTCCACAAATGATATTAGAGCGGGTTCTTAGATATGATATATATATTTACATGCGTAGATTAAGTTGTAATCTAAAAGTTTATAATTTGAAATTTGAAATTCAAAATTTGAATTTTGAATTTTGAAAGTTGTTCGAAATTCAAAATTTGAATTTTAAATTTTCAAATTTGAAATTCAAAATTTGAAATTTAAAATTTGAAATTCAAAAATTTGAAATTTAAAATTTGAAATTTATTTAAAATTTGAATTTCAAAATTTAAAATTTAAAATTTGAAATTTAAAATTTAAATTTTGAAATTGGTATATTTAGATATACTTGATCCAAGTAGCAAGTAATCGAATTGGGTTGGTTGCCATGGCCATCCGGTCATAGGAGAAAAGTAGGGTTTAAAGGCCCTCTCCTCCCATTCGATGGGATCTCCTATAGTGGTAGGGGTGCCGCTGCAATTATATCCCATGCAGATGAAGCAGCGAAAGAAATTAATTGTAAAGGTTCAATTATAAAATTTATCATGAATATGTTAGATTAGATCTAAAAGAATATTCATGATTTTTTTTTTAAGTTATTTTTTGTTATATAATTAGCAATAGGATTGCTATTTATGAAATGTGCTGATCTATTTGTGAAATGAGTCAACATATTTGGTGAACAGAAAATAAAACCTTTCAAATTTAAAAATTATTTTCAAAATATCAAACCCTGACCTATCATCCCAAATACTTAATTAAAAAAATTAAGTATTATCTAGTAGGTCTATAATTGTGAATTAAGACCTAAGACAATTGCATAAACTTGTGGGTCAATGGGTTAGATGGATTAGGTCCATAATTGGGTTAGACCTAAGGTTAGCTTAAAGAAATAGACTAAATTAGAGTAATTGGTCAAATCTAATCAAAAGTTGAATTAGATTAGGTCAAGGATACTCTAGTCTCAACTCCAATAGTTGTAGTTGAATGGGTCCATATCTTTAACTAGACCAAGATGGACTTAATTCATGGCTATGCGGTGGAACCCTGTTTACTAAGTTGATCAAATTAAAATTAATAAACCAGTTGGTATCTAAGGTAAGTTTGGCAGTTTGACCAGTGATTTTTAAGCGGGAGCTACTCGCAGTGATTCGATCTCTGACGAGTTAATGGCTTATCCCCACCACTGATCTCACTTACCTGGCCAACCTGATGAATTAGGTTTTGATTAGATCACTTGGTGATTAGGGCTCACCCATGTCATTAGATAAATCAGTTTGACTAATTTAGGTGCTCCTAATGCCAGCTTTAAGTAAATCCTTTTTAATCTGACTTGGTGAAGTCAGTGGGAGGATTGAAATTGGCTGGATATTTTCTTCTCTTCGATTCTTTAATAAAATCCTCAAAAATTATTAGGTCCTAAAAATGATTAAGTTATATTGATAACTAAATCATAGCCTCCCATTAAGTGAGTGATAATGAGTCCATTAGTTTAATAATCATTGGAGGCCCAAAGGCCTGGTGCTTATTGACTAATGGAATTATCATTCATAATATGATAATTTGGTTTGAGTCTTTCTGATGGTGGTCAGGTTGGCCGGCCAAAGTCGGGCCTGATCATTTATTAGTCCGATTCACCAAATCAAATCATGTTAATGGTTGGACCTAACCAAATCTTTTCAATGGAGGCCAAAGCCTACTGATTAGGTTCAGGGGCAAAATCAATTATTAGAAGTTGTTTAGAGAAACAACTGGTTATGAATCTACCCATAGATGCACATGGGTTGACCAACCAAAGTTGGGCTCATGTGTAGTCTGTGTGGATTCTAGTACCCACTAAGAAATTAAAGTAATTTCTCGAATTAGAGATTGAGGCTATCAATTCGTAAAAATACTGGGAGAAACTTTAGACTAAAGTTCAAGTCTTTAGTATTAATAATTTATGTACTAATATAGGTCTGATTTTTCTTTATGCAGCTATGACCACTACTTTTTCGCTCCGATCATTATTAGATAATGACAAGCTCATGGGACCTAATTTCGATAGCTGGTATCAAAAATTAAAAATCATCCTTGAGCATGAGTGGATCCTTTATGTAGTAACGGATCCGACACCTGAAGAGCCAGCCCCGAACGCTAGAGGGATGGTCCGAGACACTTATCAAAAGTGGCTCAACGACCGCACCACCGTTCGGTGTATTATGCTGGTGGCAATGAATGATGAGTTCAGCCACAGATTCGAGAACACCCAACCACAGGAGATGCTTCAAATGTTGAACGACTCCTTTGGCATGCCTGACGATGTTGAAAGGTACAAAACTAATTGTACCATTTTCAATGCTCGGATAAGAGATGGAGCCTCAGTCAATTATCATGTACTGTACATGATCGAAATGATTGAGCACCTAAGTAAATTGGGCTTTCCTCTGCACGAGCAGCTCGATAAGGATGCGATCCTTAATTCTCTGCCCAAGTCCTACCTTCCTTTCCTTACTCATTTTCGAATGACAAAGCCTGCAGTGAACTACCATGACTTGTTGGGATTGCTGCAAAACTTTGAGAAGGACCACCAGCTCCATAAGGAGTCGGTAAATGTTATGGGAGGGTCTTCTTCTGGTCGTCGACCCTTTAAAAAAGAGAAGAAGAACAAGAAGAAGAAGAATAAGAAGGTGCAGCCGCATGCTGGGATGTCTGCACAGGGTCAGACCAAGAAGCGCAAGCCCAACCAGAGCCAGGCGGAGTGCTTCTTTTGCAAGAAGCAGGGGCACTGGAAGAGGAACTGTCCTCTATACATTGCCTCACTGGACCCGAATAGGCTGAAGAAGAAGCAAGGTACTTATATGATAACACCTTGCAACTTTTTCATTTGTGATACTACTGCCTGGGTATTGGATACCGAAAGCCCTTATCATATTTGCAATTCGATGCAGGGTCTGCAGATCAGTAGGAGATTTGATGAAGATGAGAGATTCCTGAACGTTGGAGATGGAAGCAAAGTTTCAGTTCTAGCATTAGAAATCATGAACCTTGTAATCAATTTCGAAATATAATTCTGAGTGAATGTCACTATTGTCCAAGCTTTTTATTAAATATTATTTCTGTAGGCCTTTTGGCCATGAACGGTTATCAATTTTTAATAAAAAAAAATATTTGCAATATCATTTTGAATGGTGTTACAATGTTTGTTGGACAACTTAATAATGGAATTTACTTTCTATCACAACCTGTTAATGTGGTTCAAACCTCCAGTAAATGCCCTAGAATAGATAATGTGTCAGAAGTCTACCTTTGGCACTGTAGGCTAGGTCATATCAATAAGAACAGGATAAATAGGTTGGCTCAAGAAGAAATTCTTGAAGTAGGTGATTATGAATCACTTCCAACCTGTGAGTCCTGTCTTCTTGGTAAAATGATCAAGTCACCTTTTACTGGAAAAGGTGAGCAAGCCAGTGAACTCTTGGCTCTGGTACATTCTGATGTATGTGGACCCATGAGCTCAAGTGCAAGAGGTGGATATTTCTACTTCATAACCTTCACAGATGACCTATCGAGGTATGAGTATGTCTATTTAATGAAGTATAAGTCGGAGTCGTTTGAAATGTTCAAACTATTCCGAAATGAGGTAGAAAAATACACTGAAAAGTGTATTAAAACTCTTCGATCTGATCGAGGAGGTGAATACCTTTCCAATAATTTTCTGACATATCTTGGGGAGAATGAGATTCTCTCTCAGTGGATACCTCCTGGAATACCACAGCATAATGGTGTGTCTGAAAGGAGGAATCGGACCTTGTTGGACATGGTTCGATCCATGATGGGGTTTGCTGGTCTACCGATCTCCCTTTAAGGATATGCGCTCGAATCGACTTGTTACCTTCTAAATAGGGTTCTGAGTAAGTCTGTAACCAAAATGCCATATGAGATATGGATAGGACGTAAGCCAGTACTCTCGTACCTTAGGGTTTGGGAGGTGTCCAGCTTATGTTAAACGTTTAATTACGGATAAGCTTGGACCTAGGTCTGACAAGTGTAATTTTATAGGGTACCCAAAAGAGACCAAAGGGTATTACTTCTACCTAGCTGATGAGCAAAAAGTATTTTTCAGCCTTAAGGCAATCTTTTTGGAAAGAAAGTTCCTTGGTGAAGGGACTGTTGCCTCTAAGGTCGAACTTGACGAAATTCGACAGGTGAAAAATTCGACGCAAGTTGCTGAACCGAAACCGAATTTGATTAGATCAGATCTGGAGCCCATTATTCAAGCACCCTTAAGGCGATCTGGTAGAGTACCACGTCAACTGGACAGATACTATGGTTTCTTGATCCGGGACGACGATCCTATCGAACTTGATGAAAATGATGAGGATTCGATCACCTACATGGATGCAATGCAGAGACCCGACTCTGAAAAATGGCTAGAGGCCATGAAATCTGAAATGGAGTTCATGAAGGTCAACGATGTGTGGATATTGGTTGACCCACCCGAAGGAGTAAAACCCATAGGGTGTAAGTGGGTCTTCAAGAGGAAGAGAAAGGTGGAAACCTATAAAGTCTGTCTGGTTGCCAAGGGATATCGTCAACGTTATGGTATAGACTATGACGAGATATTTTTTTCTGTGGCAATGCTCAAATCCATTAGGATTATGCTTGCGATAGCTGTCCATCTGGACTATGAAATCTGGCATATGGATGTGAAGATAGCTTTCCTAAATGGAGAGCTGGACGAAGAGGTGTATATGATACAACCTGAAGGATTCACATCCACAGATGAGTCTAAGGTGTGTAGACTGCAGAGGTCCATTTATGGACTTAAGCAGGCATCCCGGAGTTGGAACATACGTTTTGATAGGACGATCAAGACGTATGGCTTTGTTAAGAACGGAGAAGAGCCCTACATTTATAAGTGGGCTAATGTCCAGTAGTAATATTTCTTGTATTGTATGTGGATGATATTCTCTTAATGGGGAATGACATCCATGCATTACAAAGAATAAAGATTTGGCTGTTGTCACAGTTCTCCATGAAGGATTTGGGAGAAGCTTCCTACATCCTAGGGATAAGGATCTATAGGGATAGATCTAAAGGGTTGCTTGGTTTATCCCAGTCTACGTACATAGATACTATGCTGAAGAGGTTCAGCATGGAGAATTTCAAGAAAGGCTATCTACAGATAGGCCATGAAATTTCTCTCTCGAAGAGGGATTGTCCGACAACACCTCAAGAGAGAGAGCGTATGGGTAGGATTCTATATGCTTTGGCAGTGGGATCTATCATGTACGTCATGACATGTACACGACCAGATGTGGCATACTCACTAGGGATAGTGAGTAGATACCAATCTGATCCAGGGAAGAATCACTGGAAGATTGTTAAAATCATCTTAAAGTATTTAAGAAATACTAAGGACTAGTGGCTTATTTATGGTGAATCGGACTTGAGACTTATAGGGTTTACAGACTCTAGTTTTCAGTCTGATCACGATGATAGCAAAAGTGTGTCGGGATTTATTTTTACCCTTAATGGTGGGGCTATCTGCTAGAAGAGTTCCAAGCAATACATAGTGGCTGATTCAGTTTGTGAGGTTGTTGCTCCTAGATTGATTTTGATGATTACAAAGCAGATCGAAGGGATACAAATATTTTTAGTTGAAAAAGTCTTTATGCTCTTCAGGGGCAAAATCATAATTTTACTAAAATTCTGATTTGATAGTATCATTGGGTAGAACAAATGATTTGTAATCTATTGGTAAAAATTTCATTATTTTTGGACTTATATTTTTGAAGTTATGAATGTTTGAAGTGCATGAGTCGACTCATGAGTCAACTCATGGCACAATGAGCTGATTGGCATGCAAAAATTTTTCTTGGCACGCTGGTTTTTTTTGGCTTGGCACGACCTGTGAGTCGACTCATGAGTTGACCCACAAGGCATGAGTCGACTCATGAGTCGACCACTGCTGGTTTGGGCCAAAAAATCCAGAAACCAATATTTCTGGCTGTTGCAACAGAAGTCGACTCATGAGTCGACTCCTGAAGCATGAGTCGACTCATGAGTCGACCCCTGCGACGGAAATTGTCCACAACGGCTAGTTTTTTGCCCGTTTTAATTGCCTTTTATGCTCCCTTAAAATGCTCTAACGGCTCTTTTTCTGCCTAAAATGTTTTTCCTTGTTTCTTAAAGCTATAAAAGGTTTCAAAAGGTGAAAGAAAAAGGGGATCAACGATATACACGAGAGAAAAAGACAGGGGATCCACAATATACACGAGAGTGACAGGTGATCTACAATATACACGAGAGATTGTGAAAGAAAAAAGCAAGAGCGTTCAAAAGGGCATTCAAGAGCATTCAAAGAGAAGGTTTTTCAAGCCAACTTTTCAACCTTGATCAAGAGCTCTTTCAAAACCTTCAAGAAGTCTTCAATCAAAGTTCACTTTCTCCTCAAGCATTCATTCAACTCTTCATCCACCTTGAGGAAATCCAAAAGGGGATTCTTCATTTGAGTAAAGTGTTTTTATTCGCTCATTTAAGGAGCTATTCTTGTACTTATTTGTGCTCTAAACTGTCTTACTCTTTGTGAGTAATTGTTCTTGTTTTTGGAGGGTTTCCAAAATAAGGGAAGGTTGATCCGAACCTGAAATCGGAGTATTTTGGGTTGGCTTGTACCCGAAAAACAAGTGGACTAGCTTGGGATAGCTAGTGTCGGAGTTTCCGACGTTTGTATTCGGGTTGAATACAAGTATAGTGGATTGGAATTCCCAAGTAGGAGCTTGGGGAGTGGATGTAGGTGCAAGGTTGGCACCGAACCACTATAAATCCTTGTGTTTGTGGTGTCTTTATTGTTTCTCTTTATTTCTTTATTATATCCTTGCATTCTTGCTTTAGGTAATTAATCTTGAATTAAAGTCTTTCTCCTCATTCATCAAGCTTTTAACAAATACTTTTCATAAGTAATTAGTTAAGCTTAAAATTTTTAAAACCCAATTCACCCCCCCCTCTTGGGTTGCATAGCTAGGCAACAAGTGGTATCAGAGCCCGGTGCTCTAGCCCTTCTTTGATCTAACAATCAAAGAGCCAAAGATCTATGGCAACCCATGTCGGTACTTCTCTAGCCGAGGGGCAATCTACCAACCGACCTCCACTTTTCAATGGGTCTAATTACACCTATTGGAAAGCTCGGATGAAGATATTCATACAAGCACTCGACTATGATATGTGGAGTATCATAGTGAACGGTCCTCACACACTCACCAAGATTATAGATGGTGAGGAGTCAACCAAACCGAGAAAGAATGGGATGAGGTTGATAAGAAATTGGCACAATTAAATGCTAAAGCTATGAATGTTCTTTATTGTGCACTTGATGCAAATGAATTTAATCGCATTTCTACTTGTGCATCTGCTAAAGAAATATGGGATAGGTTAGAAGTAACCCATGAGGGAACAAATCAAGTAAAAGAGTCTAAAATAAACATGCTTGTGCATAAATATGAATTATTTAAAATGGAGCATGATGAGTCCATAACTGCTATGTTTACTCATTTTACTGATATAATTAATGGTTTGAAGAGTCTTGGCAAATCTTATACTAACAGTGAGCTTGTAAGGAAGATTCTCAGGTCATTGCCAAGAACTTGGGAAGCCAAGGTGACTGCCATCCAAGAAGCAAAGGACTTGAACACTCTACCTCTAGAAGAGCTTCTTGGATCCTTGATGACTCATGAACTTAGCATGAAGCAACATCAAGAGGATGAAGTCAAAAAGAAAAGAACCATTGCCCTCAAATCCACAGCTTCGCCTGATGATGAAATGGATGACACTGAAGATGAAGAACAGGATGAAGAGATGGCACTCATCACCCGGAGATTTAAGAAGTTTCTAAGAAAAAAAACAGGGGATGAGAAAGAAGTCATTCACAAAAGGGGAACAAAGCAAAGAGAAAGAGAAAGATCAACCCCTTATATGCTACGAGTGCAAGAAGCCGGGACATTTCAAATCCGAATGTCCACAACTGAAGAAAGGTCCCAAAAAGTTCAAAAAGAAAGCAATGATGGCGACTTGGAGTGCGAGTGATGACTCAAGCTCCGATGAGGAAACCTCAACAGAACAAGCCAACCTGTGCCTTATGGCACACGAAAATGAGGTAACTTCTGAATCCCCTAGTGAATTTACTTTTGAAGAATTGCATGAAGCATTCTATGATTTAATTGATGAATTAAAGAAACTAGGGATGAAAAATAAAGAACTGAAATTGAAAAATCAGTCCTTAGTGAAACAAGCTGAAAACCTTTCAATTGAAAAATCCACCTTGATTCAAGAAAATCAAAGCTTAAAGAATGAAATTAACAAGCTGAAACCTATAGTAGATAAGTTCACCTTAAGTTCAAACAAACTAAATATGATTCTTGATAATCAAAAAGCTGTATATGATAAGGCTGGACTTGGCTATAACCCCTTGAAGAAATAAAAATTTTGAAGAATATTTATGTAAATTATTCAAGTAACAAGTCTACAAATATTACTTGTTTCAAATGTGGTAGAATAGGACATAAATCATACACATGCCTTATTAACAAATCTGCAAACACAACTATAAAGAAAATATGGGTTCCAAAAGGAACCATTTTGACTAACCTAAAAGGACCCAAGAAAGCTTGGGTACCTAAGACAGAAACTTGACCTTTGCTTGCAGGTGTGTCTAGCATCCAAGGAGGAAACAGGAAATGGTATCTTGACAGTGGATGCTCGAGACACATGACTGGTGATGAATCACAATTCATCACGCTTGATGCTAAGGATGGAGGGATGGTCACCTTTGGAGATAATGGCAAAGGAAAGATCATCGGGATAGGTAACATTGGTATCACTCCCTCCAAATACATTGAAAATATTTTGTTAGTTAAAGGTTTAAAGCATAACTTACTTAGCATTAGTCAATTTTGTGATAAAGGGTATAAAGTTGTTTTTGAATCATCTGTTTGCATTGTGACTAGTCCTATTAACGATGGCATTAAATTTATAGGACATAGGCATGGCAATGTTTATATGGTAGATTTGAATGATTTAGCCAAATTAGACATGCAATGCCTCGTATCCTTGAATGCTAAAGTTAATGAGACTAGTTGGCTGTGGCATGTAGACTTGCACATATTAGCATGCATTCTCTTTCAAAATTAATTAAGAAAGAATTAGTTCTTGGTTTGCCAAAACTGAATTTTGAAAAGGATAGAATTTGTGATGCATGCCAATTAGGTAAACAAACTAGAGTTTCATTTAAATCCAAAAATATGTTTCAACTTCTAGACCTTTAGAGCTCTTGCATATGGATTATTTGGACCAACTAGAACCACTAGTCTAGGAGGAAAACGATATGGCTTTGTAATTATAGATGATTACTCTCGTTTTACTTGGTTTTCTTTTTGGCACACAAAAATGAAACTTTTCATATTTTCACTAAATTTCATCCGAAAAGTCACTAATGAAAAAGGGTTTTCAATTCAAAATATTAGAAGTGATCATGGAACTGAATTTGAAAATCAAGACTTTGAAAATTTTTGTGATGAAAATGGAATTGGCCATAACTTCTCTGCTCCTAGGACACCCCAACAGAATGGGGTAGTTGAAAGGAAAAACAGAACCTTAGAAGAAATGGCCCGTACCATGCTTTGTGAAAGCAACCTTCCAAATATTTTTGGGCGGAAGCAATTAACACAGCATGTTACATTTTAAATCATGCTTTGATTAGACAATTTTTAAAGAAAACCCCCTATGAACTTTGGAAAGGAAGAAAATCAAATATTGCATATTTTCATTTTTTGGTTGCCGATGTTTTGTATTAAATAATGGCAAAGAAAGACTTGGTAAATTTGATGCAAAATCAGATGAAGCAATCTTTTAGGTTACTCCTCCACTAGTAAACATTTAGAGTTTTCAACAAAAGAACTTTAGTAGTTGAGGAGTCCATACATGTTGTTTTTGATGAATCTAACGATCTTCCTTCAAGGAAGAATGAGGGTGTTGATGATGCAGATCCACTAATAGAAGGTATGAAGGAGATCACTCTGAAAGATTCAGCAACTCCAGAAGACAAGGATCAAGAAGACAAACAAGATGAGAGAGGTGAAGAAATTCAAGAACAACCTCAAGGTACAAATGACCTACCCAAGGAATGGAGGTATGTTCACAACCACCCTAAGGAGTTAATTATTGGTGATCCTATGCATGGGGTAAAAATCCGTTCTTCACTTAGAGATATAGTTAATCATTGTGCTTTTGTATCTCATCTTGAACCTAAAACTTTTGAAGAAGCTGAAAATGATCATAATTGGATTAATGCAATGCAAGAGGAACTTAATCAATTTGAAAGAAATAATGTTTGGACCTTAGTATCAAGACCTAAAAATTATTCAATAATTGGCACAAAATGGGTCTTTAGAAACAAATTAGATGAGCATGGAAATGTAATTAGAAATAAAGCAAGACTGGTTGCTAAGGGATATAATCAAGAAGAAGGAATTGATTTTGATGAAACCTTTGCACCTGTTGCTAGATTAGAAGCTATTAGACTTCTACTTGCATATGCTTGCTTTATGAAATTCAAGTTATTTCAAATGGATGTTAAAAGTGCATTTTTAAATGGATATATTGCTGAAGAAGTATATGTAGAACAACCCCCTGGATTTGAAAATCATGCTTTTTCTAATCATGTCTTTAGATTAAATAAAGCTTTATATGGATTAAAACAAGCACCTAGAGCATGGTATGATAGGCTAAGCAAATTTCTACTAAATAATGTTTTTCAAGAGGTAATGTAGATACAACCCTCTTTATTAAAAGAAATCAAAATGATATGCTAGTTATACAAATTTATGTTGATGACATAATTTTTGGGTCTACTAATGAATCCCTTTGTCAAGACTTTGCTAAGCTTATGCAGGGGGAGTTCGAGATGAGCATGATGGGAGAACTCACCTTCTTCCTCGGACTCCAAATCAAACAATCAAAAGAGGAATCTCCATCACCCAAAGCAAGTACACCAAGGAACTACTCAAAAGATTTGAAATGGATAACTGCAAACCAATTGGCACACCAATGAGTCCCTCATGTAAGCTTGACAAGGATGATGAAGGTAAATGTGTAGACTTAAAATACTATAGAGGTATGATTGGCTCATTATTATATTTAACTGCAAGTAGGCCTGATATCATGTTTAGTGTTTGTTTATGTGCTAGATATCAATCTAATCCTAAAGAATCTCATTTGAATGCTGTTAAAAGAATCCTTAGATACTTAAATGGTACTCAAACTCTAGGGTTATGGTACTCTAAGGACTCACAAATTGATTTATTAGGATATTCAGATGCTGATTTTGCTAGATGTAAATTAGATAGAAAAAGCACAAGTGGAACTTGCCAATTTCTTGGAGTTAACCTAATCTCATGGTTTAGCAAGAAACAAAATTCGGTGGCACTGTCTACGGCTGAGGCCGAATACATTGCAGCCGAAAGTTGTTGTGCTCAAATCTTGTGGATTAAGCAACAACTCGAAGACTTTGGAATCAAACTTAATGAAACACCAATAAGATGTGAGAACACAAGTGCCATAAAATCTATCTAAAAATCCAATTCAACACTCAAGATCCAAACATATTGAAATAAGACATCATTTTATAAGAGAACATATTCAAAACAAAAATATAATTCTTGAATATGTTTGCACTGAAAATCAATTAGCTGATATCTTTACAAAGGCCCTTAGTGAGGATAAATTCTGTGAAATTAGGAGAAATCTAGGAATTCTAGATCCATATGCCTAAATTTTTCTCAATTTCCAAGAATTGATGTCAAAAATTCTTAGAGCTCAATTTCCAACATCTATCCTGGTCCCAAAAGCTCAAATTTATCATTCTAAAAACTTATCTTTGAGCAAAACTCCTTCTCCCAAAATTTTAAATTTTTCTGGAATTTATTCACATTTTTTTTAATTTTTGAACTTA